>NC_082662.1:190890356-191205980 GCF_025265405.1 Mesoplodon densirostris | reverse complement strand
CTTTTGGGGTCTTGGGAAGTCATCATTTGGGGGTTTGCTCAATCATGCTCTTCAGTGCTTCTGTTGAAGAAAAAGGAGAAAGAGAAAAAACTTTTGAGACAAGCTGCCTTTACTTAAAATCCCTTTTCAGTCTAAATCCTTTTTTTAACAGGGAGATTTTTGTGGTTGATCATTTTACATTACTTTAAGGATTAAGTGTATTAAAATTTAAAATGTGTAACAAGAACACGGAAGTGTAGTAAATACAAATATTCTCCTCACTTTACCAAGACATGGGGGAAAATGTGATTTTTTTTTTTTACTCTTTTCTCTTGGAGAAAATTGAATTTACAGGATAGATAAATTATACGAGTGATTATACACATTATAGAATGGCTCTTTGATTTTTCAAAGCATCATATAGATTCATGCAAACAGCTGAATTTTTAACGTACGGAAATCACAGTGCATATTGTTCAATATTCAGGAAATCGTATTTATCAAGAACTCATCTATTACTGTAAACAATATTGAGTTTAGGAAAAGTGTACTGATTTCTTCAACTTACTTGTGAAATGCACCAAAAAGTAAGATGGGTTGATGGGTGATAGAGGAATGGACAGATTGATTAATAGGCAATTAAGCAAATATAATAAAATGTTAATGTTAAATTCTAAAAAAACACCCCATCTATTGTACAAAGCAAAATAGTCCTATCTCACAAATAGAATTAAAGTTTGAATGACTTAATTTTATATGTATATAACACAATACGAAATAAGAATTAGCAATTACTAAGGGAAGGAGGGCTGTCAATTATCTTCTAGCCTTTTTTATAAATCAGAGAAAGAATTATATATTTTTTTCTTGAATGATCTAGAATATGGGCAAACAGCCTAGAAAATGAGTATTATCTAAGCAGCTTGAATTCACTCTGCACTCTGTAGATCTTGACAAAGGCAACCTGAAAGATGGGATTGCATGTCGATACTGAGCTTTGGAAAATCATATATACACAGTGAAAAACTCTGTCATTAAATTTTTAAAAGTTTATGACCCACATGGAAATTTTTGATTGTTCAAAACTATGTCTTTCTTACTAATACAAATACATGTACTACAATAGTTTTAGTTTCTGAAATTATATATAGGAGTATTGAAAACTAAAAAGATTAATTGTAAAAAACGTACCATACTATTGTAAAATGTTGATAATAGGGGAATCTGGGTGCAGATATGTGCAAACCCTCAGTACTATCTTCTCAATTTTTCTGTAAATCTAAAGCTGTTCTTAAAAAATAAAGTCTGTTAAAAAAAAAGAAACTAACAATAACAAAACTCATTTCTGTTTTATTCAGTTTCCTTGTTCTAGGATGTTTTCCATAATCTGTAATGTGTAAGTATTCAGAGGTAAAACAAATATTTAAATTTTCCTGTAATATTTTCCTTTTGAAAATGCCCTATTACTTAACTATTTGAATCATATCCAGATTTTAGTCCAGATCCCTACTTAATATTTGGTTTATTAGTACCTAACAAGACTAGTACAGTATAGATTTTTCTTTCCTCTGTAAGACAAAAACACATGGGAAATTTCTTGTTCCCTATTATCTCTACAAAGTTTAAATCGTAACAGTTTTATTTATTTTAAAAATTTAAGATTTTAGGTTTAAGAGATTTAATTTATATTTTACAATTAAGTATTTTCTAATGCTAACAACTAGTAAATAGCAGATATTTAGAATTTTATTATACATAGCAAACAAAAATGCGTGCAGTTTCACAACAGCTGATAATGTGAAATTTTATCTTAACTTGAACTGGAATTTTAAATATTATTTTAAAACTATTCACACTTATTACCCTTTAAGGTTTATCCGTTTAGCTCTTTTATACTTTAATATTAAAATTTTTTTCTACCCTGTTGAAGACTGTAACAAATTTTTCCTACTTGCTGTAGTCTAAAACTTTGCTTATAAATACTGATGCTTAGTGCTATTTCTCTGATTCCTTTGATGACATTTACTGAGTTTGTTTCATTACCCAGCTATCTTTCAGAGACTGGCATATTCATTTTTCTAATTAATATTCTATGTAACTGGGATGGTATTTTTATTTTTTTATTTCTAAAGAAGTGAATAGCACAAGCACTGTAAGTGATGTGCCGGTATGTTATCTTACAAATGCTCAAGGTACAGCTTCTAACATTGAAAAATAGAAAAACAAATTGACCTTGATGAAGTGTGTCTTCTTTTGTCTGTTCCTAGGAAAGTTTATTTCAGGTATTCCTACTGCTGAAATGATTAGCGTTAACAGCTTTTTCCCCTCCATTTTATTTTACAGGGTCTCTTCATCTTCCTGATATATGGGGTGTACAACACAGAGGTAAGTCTGCTTGGAGTATCTCAAGGCTGACAGAGTGAATGAGAGAAATGACAGGTTTCTTATGTTGATAACTGAGGAACAAAGTTGGCTTTTTCGTATGAGTGTCCTGCTGCTCTTCATGCTTGGACTAGTTTATATGCATCCCAGCTTCCCATTAAACACTGCCACCCTGAGCCAAGGGACAGCCTCATTTCTCAAAGGCGTTGACTAATATTTTACTACTGCCTTCAGTTTTTGAGTTTTCAGTCTTTCAACACTGAAATATACTTGACAGTATTAGAGTTTCACAGTTTAAGTGGCAGAATACTTCTATGTAGTTGCATGGAGTTAGAAAAATACTAATATTTCTTGTCTCAAAATACTCATTACATATTGTCTTTTAAGTTTTTGAGCAGGCTCAGAGAGGCGCATAAGGATTAGTTGATAATCTTTATGATTCCAGTTGCAAAATTTCTCAGAGAAGTCATTTATTATTTAACTATGAGAAGTTATTTGGCTAAAAATATTGTGAGACAATTGACTTGTAATTTCATTATGAAAACGTACCATGGAAAGAAATTATTGTCATATTGCTGGTTCTTTTATGAAAAATAATCCTGTGCTTTACATACACTCTTGGCTAGGAGAGTTGCTGGTTTAGATTTTCGCTTAACATGAAAGTGGGTGCCTTGTGTGTACATTAGGCACTGAATAAATATTTGATTTTTGTTGCTCTTTGATTTCAAGATTTTACTTTCTAAGTTTCCTTAAGAGAACAATTAGTGATTTTGCCTGCGTTTCTCAGTATTCTGTACTGGGGAGGGCAGAGTGGATCTGAGTAGCGCTCTTAGAAGGGCCTGGCAGTCGATTTTTCATAAATACCATAGAGGGCCAGGCAGCAATACAACAGGGCCAGCGGACTCATTAGCCAGACTGAGAAGGCCTGTGGGCATTTAAAGAACATCTGATGATGATAAGTATGCGTGTGGGCGTGTTTTACAAGGCTGCCGCACCTGGATTACACGAGGCTTCCTCTTTCAGTAGCCTTCAGGTAGGTTGGCAGTAAAAACCTTTTTTTTGCAACGGTACCTCTGCTGCGGTTTCAAAGCAGGCCCCTCCCACAAATGCAGAGGAAAAGCGCCCATTATTAAAGTGTGTGCCAGACAAGGAGGGGTACCGGAAGCAACCTGTCCCAGTAGATGCTGAGCACTGGAGGTTCAGAGCACACAGGCAGAACCCACAGCGCCCCAAGCCTCCCCCTCCGGGGCAGGGTTCGGCTGCAACACCCGGCCTGCAAGCCGCAAAGCCGACGGGGCCAGGCCAGGCCGGCCGGGCCCGCCCCGCCCACTCCGCAGCCCCGCAGCATCCCCCTCCCTCCGGCCTTTCTCCGCCGCCGCGCAGCAGCCCGCCCCGGGCCCCGCCCCCCGACGCCCGGTGCGCGGCCCACCAATCGCGTCTGGCCGCCCGGGCCCTCCCCTCCCGGGGGCTCCCTCCGCCCAACCACCCGAGTGATTGACAGGCGGCCGGGCGGAAGCCGCGGCGCAGGCGCGCTGGCCGGCGCAGCGGCCCTCGGGCCGGGTCGCCGAGCTCCCGGCAGGCCCCGCGCCGCGGCTGCGCAGTGCCGCGCAGGCTTTTAATTCCATTGTGGAGAGGACGGCGTTATTTTTATTAACCGGAGGCGGCGGCGGCGGCGGCGGCGGCAGCGGCGGCGGCGGGACCCGTAAGTGCGGGGCGCGGGCGGCGGTGGGTGGGCGGGCGCGGGCCGGGGGCGCGGGCCTGGGGGGCGGGTGGGGGCGCCGCGGCCGGCGGCCGGCCCACTCCTCCTTCCTCTCCTCAGCCAGGCCTGCTCCGGGGCATGAAAGTCGGCAGCGCGTTCCTGAGCGGCGGCGGCGGCGGCGCGGGCAGCGGCGGGCGGGCGGAGATGGAGCCCAGCTTCCCGCCGGGCATGGTGATGTTCAACCACCGGCTGCCCCCGGTCGCCAGCTTCGCGCGGCCGGCGGGCGCGGCCGCCCCTCCCCCGCAGTGCGTGCTGGCCGCCGCCCCGGCCGCGGCCCCGGCCGCCGAGCCCCCCCCGGCGCCCGCCCCGGACGTGACTTTCAAGAAGGAGCCGGCGGCGCCCGGCGCGGCCTTCCCGGCGCAGAGGACCTCCTGGGGCTTCCTGCAGTCGCTGGTCAGCATCAAGCAGGAGAAGCCGGCAGACCCCGAGGAGCCTCCGGGCGCCCCCCATCCCCACTACGGGGGGCTGTTCGCGGGGGCCGACGAGCGGGCGCCGGGGCTGGGCTCTGGGGACGCGGGCGGCCCGGGCGTCATCCAGGACCTGAGCGTCTTGCACCCGCCGCCGCCCGCCCCCCACCCCCGCGACGTGCTGCTCGGCCGGACTGACGACCCCCGCGGCCCCGAGGAGCCCAAGCCGGACGCGATCGTCAAGAAGGCCAAGAGGCCAAAGCCAGAATCTCAGGGAATCAAAGCCAAGAGGAAGCCGGGCGCATCTTCCAAGCCGTCGCTGGCGGGAGACGGAGAAGGCGCCGTCCTGTCCCCAAGCCAGAAACCTCACATCTGCGACCACTGCAGCGCCGCTTTCCGCAGCTCCTACCACCTGCGGAGGCACGTCCTCATCCACACCGGGGAGCGGCCCTTCCAGTGCAGCCAGTGCAGCATGGGCTTCATCCAGAAGTACCTGCTGCAGAGGCACGAGAAAATCCACAGCCGGGAGAAGCCCTTCGGGTGTGATCAGTGCAGCATGAAGTTCATCCAGAAGTACCATATGGAGAGACACAAGCGGACGCACAGTGGAGAAAAGCCATACAAATGTGACACTTGCCAGCAGTATTTCTCAAGGACTGATAGACTGTTGAAGCACAGGCGCACGTGCGGTGAAGCCCTGGCGAAGGGGGCGCCCAGTGCAGAGCCTGGGTCATCCAGCAACCATAGCACCGTGGGTAACCTGGCTGTGTTGTCTCAGGGAAGTACAAGTTCTTCAAGGAGAAAAGCAAAGTCGAGAAGCATAGCTGTTGAAAACAAGGAGCCCAAGACTGGGAAAGCAAATGAATCCCATATGTCAAACAGCATAAACATGCAGAGTTACTCAGTAGAAATGCCTACTGTGTCTTCCAGTGGGGGCATCATCGGCACTGGCATAGAGGAACTCCAGAAGAGGGTGCCAAAATTGATCTTTAAGAAAGGAAGCCGGAAGAGCATGGATAAAAACTACCTGAACTTTGTGTCACCGTTACCAGACATAGTTGGACAGAAGTCCTTGTCTGGGAAACCGAGTGGCTCCCATGGCATCGTGTCAAACAGTAGCGTGGAGACCATTAGTCTTCTCCAAAGTACAAGTGGCAAACAAGGTCAAATAAGCAGTAATTATGACGATGCCATGCAGTTCTCAAAGAAAAGAAGATACCTACCCACCGCCAGCAGCAACAGTGCCTTTTCCGTGAACGTGGGACACATGGTCTCCCAGCAGTCCGTCATTCAGTCGGCGGGCGTCGGTGTTTTGGACAATGAGGCCCCATTGTCCCTTATTGACTCCTCGGCCCTGAATGCGGATATTAAGTCTTGTCATGACAAGTCGGGAATTCCTGACGAGGTTTTACAAAGTATTTTGGATCAGTACTCCAACAAGTCAGAGAGCCAGAAGGAGGATCCTTTCAACATAACAGAACCACGAGTGGATCTGCACGCCTCAGGAGAACACTCAGAACTGGTTCAAGAAGAAAATTTGAGCCCCGGCACCCAGACTGCTTCAAATGACAAGGCGAGCATGTTGCAAGAATACTCCAAATACCTCCAACAGGCTTTCGAAAAATCCACGAATGCAGGTTTTACTCTGGGACACGGTTTCCAATTTGTCAGTCTGTCTTCACCTCTCCACAACCACACTTTATTTCCAGAAAAACAGATATACACTACATCTCCTTTGGAGTGTGGTTTCGGCCAGTCTGTTACCTCAGTGTTGCCATCTTCGTTGCCAAAGCCTCCTTTTGGGATGTTGTTTGGGTCTCAGCCAGGTCTTTACTTGTCTGCTTTGGATGCCACACATCAGCAGTTGACACCTTCCCAGGAGCTGGATGACCTGATAGATTCTCAGAAGAATCTAGAGACTTCATCAGCCTTCCAGTCCTCATCTCAGAAACTGACTAGCCAGAAGGAACAACAGAAAAACTTAGAGTCCTCAACGAGCTTTCAGATCCCATCTCAGGAGTTAGCTGGCCAGATGGATCCTCAGAAGGACGTAGAGCCCAGAACAACGTACCAGATTGAGAACTTTGCACAAGCGTTCGGTTCTCAGTTCAAGTCGGGCAGCAGGGTGCCAATGACCTTTATCACGAACTCTAATGGAGAAGTGGACCATAGAGCAAGGACTTCAGTGTCAGATTTCTCAGGGTATACAAACATGATGTCTGATGTTAGTGAGCCATGTAGTACCAGAGGAAAGACCCCCACCAGCCAGAGTTACAGGTAAGGTCCCAACAGTGACCAGGCTGGAGGTCTTCTAATGTAATTTTGTTTTGTTTTGAGAACACTGCCATTGGAATGTTTCTACACGATCCTATTAAGAATAATGTAATGCCCTTTCAATGCAACTTTTCATATTTAGTTTATTTTGTTAGTGTGATTTTAGCTCTGTTTGTATTATGATTTTTAATCAATATCAATAGATTAAAATAGTTTGACATTCGAAGTGACAATGTTTAGCAATGAAATTTACATGTATAGATGGTCAGGGAATAGCCCAAAAGTTTTAAATGCAAAAAAAACAAACAAACAAAAAAAACAAAAAAAACCGTACAAAAAAACCCAAAAAACAAAAAAACACACAAAAACAAAAAAACAAAAAAAAAACTTTGTTGCTAGGATTAAGGTTATTCTAATTGCTTTACTCTCAGGAAAGTGTAATAACGCATGGGAATTCTGTACGTTATCACTGTAATGGAATATCCAATTTACAGATAGTATGATAATACATTTCATCACTTAAGTAAGGGATCGAAAACATTTCAAATTGCTCTATCTGGGCTGATACGATACATGTGTCATCATTTAAGTTAGGGATCGAAAACATTTCAAATTGCTGTCTCCATCTGGGCTGATCCAAAATTCTGAGATGTTGGCTACCTATATTTTGTTGCAGCTTTTAAGTGTACTCTGAACTTCCAAACCACATTCATTCCAGCCTGGTAGAACAAATATTCTTGAATCTTTGATCAAAGCCTGGAATGATAGCTTTAATAATAGGAAAAAAAAAAGGCACCCGCTCCTTATCCCAACTGTAACAAGGCTGTGTGACGCCCATCAAGAGTTGATGGGAACAGTGTTGAAGCCCAAGTGGTTGGTTGGTTGCAGTATTAGAACCCAAGTTGGAATTACATAATCCTTTGAAATTTGGGGGTGTGTGTTATTTATTATACATGGCCTAAAAACATTGTTCTCTGTTTCTGTTATTACATGTCACCCACACTTCTAGGGGTATTTTATGTTATTTTTGTTCTTAACCTGGCCTCTCAGAGTTCTGGGCCTTCCTTGTTCCCTCTTCTCCCTATCTGGACAGTTTCAATTTTAGAATGATTCACATTCCAATAGGTGATTTGTTATGCATTTCCTATGCCTTCCGGCATCCAAACAGTAGAATAAACATCCACCCTCCCCCTTTTTAAAAACAGAACCCACACAGATGTCCATGTATAATAAAGCCCCACATGCTCAGAGCTGTGGATATTAATAAGGTGGTAATTCCAACTGGTGACAAAGCCGATGGGAGGGGTAAGAGTGGCTTATTTAGTAATGACATCAGAACCTCTTTGTGAAATTGCAGCCTGTGTAATGTACATTTTAAAAGGGTGCATTAGTCAGTATTGTACAGGGGTCTTGTAAAGTCATCCAAACTTGCTATGAACGCTAATTTGCCATTTGAAGCCACTGGTAGACAGTGGCTTTGCTCTAAACCACTTTTTAGCAATTGTATTTTTTTCCTGATTATATTTTTAATGTACTTTGATGTTTATGCTGATGAGTTTTTTATGTACTTTTGGTGATGTTTCAGTCTTATGTACTCTTCTGACGTCAGAAAAGTACCACTGGTTGTTTGCAGTCTTATTGTGTAATCAGCCTACCACAGGCTTCCATGTATAATAAAGTAATTAATATTGTGCAAGTGTAAAACACTTCTGTTATGAAAGCAGTGTTTGGAAAATGAGAAATTATTTAAAATGGTTACAACATACTAGTTAATTTCCTTTCCCCACTTTCCTCCCTTCAGTCTGCTTTACCAGCTAAAGGGTCACTTATTGTCATTGCAAGGACCTTAGAAAATGTGTTTAATCCTCTTAAATACACTCAGTACTAAAAAGTATGTATTTCTTATTTTGCTAAGTGTGGTAAGTTCTGTTGGGTACAGAGTACAAGCTGTAATCAAAGGATGGAGAGGACCTTTACCACTGTATCTCTTGAGCTGTATGATTTTTCTCCAGTGTTTTGTTTTATACAGGTTTTGAATTTCTTTAACTTTTATTGTGTGTACTGAATACTGCATATGTACTATTCTGATTGTTTGCTCTAGTTTACTACCAATAAAAGACCTGTTAATCACAAAATTGAAGAAAGGAGATATCACTTAATATCCAGTTACATTTTTCAGATTTTTCTGTTAACTACATTTCATAAAATATTCATGTCAGTGGTATAACCTGCAGTTTAGGGACTGGAGTGTGTGTGTGTGTGTGTGTGTGTGTGTGTGCGCATTTTAAGTGTTTCATGTTTTTTGGTTTATTATATTTGAAAATTGGTTGAATATTTTCTTCAGTTTGAGGCACACTATCTGGAAGAATAGGAATTTAATAGTATGGAAATTAGAAAGTGTTTTATTGAAATGGGGTTAGCCATCCTAAATATTATTCCAGAGAGATTATTTATTGAGGTTTCATTTTAAATCAGATTCCAGTTTCTTTTGGTTCGAGGTGCATCCTTTTTGACTCCAAAAGGTTGTAATAAAATAACAGTATGACAAATGAAAGTGGTCCTGAGCATTCTTAGTAGGGGGGAAAAAAGTATTGCTTAGTCTAAGTTAACAGTGTTTCAAAAGGCTGTAAGTATAGATATTAGAAGAGAGCCAAGACATGGAATACTGAAGGTGCAGACAAGGTGTCTGAAACTTAGTAAATATGTTAAGTTTTAAAGATAAAGGGGAAAAGTTGTAGGTCTGTGTAAAATCTATGAGAAAATTGTGCTTTGAAATTTAGTGACTACAAACGTTGAAAAATCAATAAAAACATCAGGGTAGAATAGGTCGAGGCTTTGCCTTTTTCGTATATGATACTATGTGCAGAAGTGATAAATTATTTGTATTCAGCATAAACATGGATTTCTCTGTAGAGAAGTATCTACTCGTGGTCCCATATGATTAGGAAAAGTAAATTTGTTTTCTCTTTGCCAAGATTATTCCCTAGATGTAGTCATTTTCTTGAAAAAGCGTGCTAAGCAGAATCTCACTGATTCTGCATTGAAATCCAACTCTTGATACCTCTGCACAGATGACTTATTTCTCTGTTCTAGATTAATGCTAACATTAATTTTGTTTATCTACTGACCCCCACCTTTTTTTTTCTTTGTGTGGAATGTCTATACCTGAATATGATAATTTTAAAATTAAGGTTTTTACTTCTGAGGTATTAGGGTATGAAGTAGGAAACTATGCTTTGAATTTCTATTTTGCTGCTGTAAATTCAAGATAAGGGCTACCATAATTTAGCAGTTGCCTGTTAGTAATTTGGGAGGTAACCTTATTCAATAATGAAAACAAAAAATGTGAAAAAAAAATCTGTAGGATTTTTAATGTTTTTTAAAAGGTGCAGACAGTTTACTAATACTTCTACCTCAAATTTAGTTTTCTGTATTACACTCATCAGATGAGAGGGGCGTAACTTTCTGTACATCCTTGGTATCTCTCATTTTGTAGTCACCTGTCATTAGTAGCATTTAAGCCTGAACCGGGTGACAGTGTGAGCAGTATGGCCTCGTGAGGACACACACAGTTCTTAGCTTCCAAATTCATAAGTTCTTGCTGAACTGGAAAACGTCCCTCAGAAAAGAATTAGCTTCTGAACTTCAAAGTTATATTTTTGGAGTGAACTGCATCTGAAGACTATCATTTTCAGAGTTTCATGGTCTTTGTGTGTTCTATGACACATAATGACAGGATTTCGTTGCTGAAGTGCGATGTAAGTAGTGCTCTGGCACCATCCGTGCATCATGTTGTACAAGATTACGCAGTAATGGTCCACAAATGTTAAGCGTCCCTCCTGGTATTTAGGAGGCAAGGTCTGGGGCCAGTCTGCTTGTACCTTCTATGAGATGATAAAGAGTTTCTGGTAGATTTTGAGCAACAATGTTGTGTTCCACTTGTTACGTTTTTTATGTCCTTAATAATTTATTAATTAAAATGAACATTAGCATGAAGACAGCATCTGGTAATTCTGTTGTCTTACCCCTCAATCAAAAAAACCTAACAAAAGAAAATCCTTTGTGAGATTACTATTAGTTTTAAAAGAGACTATTACCGTAAAGAAGGCATGCACTTTTAAAATTATTTCTGCTTTGTTTGTACCTGTTTTGCTTTTTAAAGAAGTCATGACAGTATGTGAGTGTAACTTAAGTAGATTCTATTTAAATTCTTCGCGAACCTTTGGGCCCACTCTAGGGAAGAGCTTCATCGCCTTTTTAGGGTCCTGGACTCTTTGGGCAGCTGATGATGGAATGGATATCTCCCCATCCCCATACATTAGCAGAAATATATTTGCACATGAAAATTTAGAAGCCCATGTATATGCTTGCAAGAACCAGCCCCCCCGCAACCTGATACAAAGTTCCTAACCTATGGACCCCAGGCTGAGAATACTTGCTTTGGAAGGCTGCCTAAACATTGAACTTTTATTGTACAGATAACTTAGAAAGTCAATACCTAAACTTAAAAAGCATAAAATATTAATTTTTAATATTGAAATTTCTTTATCTGCTATTAACGTTTATGGAATACGTTCACCTTACATAAAGCCATAGTTTTATGATAAGCTGGTCAAATAATGAATAGAATTTATAATTCTTGGCAGTTTCTCATCTGATAAGTACCATCGAGATGCTAGACTTGACAATAGTTCGCTCTTTTCCATCAACAAAGAAATGTGTTAACAGTGCATAATAACTACAGTCAACTACTGTGGCTCTTCCGTTGCACGGAAGTAGCTTCCCCCATAAGTGTATGGGCCAAAATGAAAGGCCACAGCCTTTTTGTCAAGAAGGAATAATTGTGAGTTCTTAATAACATGAAGCCTATACCTCAGGTAGCCTGAGTAACTAGCTGGGTTGAAATACACTGTGCAAGATAAGCCTTGTAAATAAAGCATGTTTTGTGTTGAAATAGGTATCTCTTGGGAAATGTAGATAAATAGCCAGAGAAAAATGTAATGATTTGGACCTTATACTCCAAAGGAGAAAATTTGCTCCCTGTTTTGGAATGGTGGGCAGAGGTTGTGTGTTGAGGGAGAGAGGTGGGGATATCTTAGAATGGAGAAGAAAAGGAATAGGTTTTGAAGAAAAATAGGGAATATAAAACTTGGTCCAATATTGGCAGGGGTCCTGGAGAGTTTAAATGATCAGAAGGGTAAAGGAGATCTGTGATTGAAAAACTCAGTTCTTATTTTGTCATTCTTTCAGTTCAGACTTCCTTTGGTTCTTTGGTTTGGTATGAACTTTAGGACTATTGTGGAACAATTAATAAATAACTCTTAACAGACAACTGTGGTGAACTTCTGTTTACATTCCCAACCTAGGAAAAAGATGGCTAATCTTTGTGTTTATATATTATATCTTTAGTAACTCAATCACACAGCTTCCATTGGTTGGTGAGAATTTTAAATAACTCAAAAACGATTTGAGTCAAAGTTATTGTTTTATGTGATTAAGTGAATATGCACAGAATTTAGGAATTAAAACAAAAGCTCTGAATCTATGTGCCCAACCTACCAAAAAAAAAAAAAATGAATGAAATTAACAAGTACAGTGTATAAAGGCATACTTGATTATGACAAAGGAAAAGTGTGATTGTAAAAAGTTGGAAACTCCCTAATTAATTATTTTTTAAGGTTTGCATTGCAAAATGTTTAATTTTAACTTGTGACTGGCTCATCTGTTCTTTCTAGTTTAAATAAAAATCTTGTTTTATAAGCATTGTCTATTGGAAAGTTAAAAGTTTTAGTTAGGAGCTAAAGTTTTAATCTTGATTTTTGGGATGCAGATTTTTAAGTGACGTTTTAGATAGATTTTTTTTTTTTAAAGAGTGGATTGCAAAATTGAATGACAAGATCAGCAATATAACTGTTTTATGTTGCGTTGTGCATAAACTGGGCTCTTCCTACAAGGGAGCCAAGTACAAACATGTGAAAGAGAGCTTCCTCTTTTTGAGAGGATAATGGGTATCCTTGTGGGTCTCTGTGGTAGACGGCTGTGACCCTGAGAGTGGGGACTGGAAAAATCCTTTCTGACGGAGCCGTCTCTTACTTTGTGGCCCAAACAACAAAAGTGCCTGCAAGTGATCACATTAAAAAACTTGATCTTGTACTACTTTCCACTTTTGCTATAAGTAGACCTTCAGTGAACGTCTGAAAATCGGGTTAATGTTAAGGGTTGTGTTGTTTGTAAGGTAAGTTACTGTGAAATTTTATTCCTCTGGATTTGGGAGACAGTCCCGTAGAAGTTACAAACGTTTAGTTTTTATGTTTGTCTGTTTTTTAATGAACTCCACTAAGATATCATAGGTGTTTCTATACTCAGTCACATTTGGAATAGTAAGCTGTGTATTTTTCTTCTAGATGTTCATGTTGGTAATTTAGTTGATCTCTTAAAGGTTTAGTTTAGAAAATCTGAAACCATTAATTACACTGTAACATTTTACATTGCTTAATTTTTAGTAAGGAAAAGAATTAGGTTATGACTAGCTTTAACATAGTTTGTTCCAGATTTATTTGAATATAAAAAAACTATAAATGTTGAACATAGTGTAACTTGTTCAAAACAAAGTATTAGAACTGTTGTGACAGATTTGTCTTTGAAAGCGAAGGAAGGACTACTGTGTAAAGGAAAGAGGGAAAAGGAATCTAAGGAGATTAATATTTATGGGTGTGTTTATTCTGGTCATGTCATTAAAGGGCCTTAAAGGTCTGAATGAGATCCGTTTGGAAGACTGGCAATAGTGGTAAACTGATGTGGGTTCCTTTGGGTTACTGCTGGTGAAACACAGGAGTGTATTATGAAGACAAAATTAAAATATGATTTGGGGAAATTTCTAGAGAAGACTGGTAGAATGAGCAAAAAATTACAGCTTTTCACTCTGTTTATTCTGATTTTATTAAACCTCTAAAACAAATGGATATTTGGCCAGAAGACCAGAGGAATATTAATGAAGGCTACAGAGTATTTTTGCTGATGACGCTAGTGTAAATGACCTATAAAAGGAAGGGCAGGTTGTATACGTGTTTTATTATTTAACAAATGATCACTCTGGATTATATTCAGTCATCCACCCCACTGAACCAGTATTCCATCTGGAACTAAAATACAAAAACATTTTGAACGGTCTGAAAGTACTGTTTGTTAAAAATGTTCAGTACTGAAATATCAGTTGGAATTTTGGCAACTGAATGTGAGAACAGAAATTAAAAATATTTGTAGAATTGCCTTTCATGATTCAGTGATTTTGTTTATAAGCCAGGTGTAAATAATTATTTAGATGATCCAATTTATTCTCACTACTTCCCTCCGCCCATGTACTTGCTTTGTAACAAAATATTCAGAACACAAGTTACTGGGGCTGAATATATTTCTAAAAAAAAAAGAATTATATTTTCTGATGAAATACTAGTAAGAACATATGGTGGGGACATTGCTCAGCAATACACAAGATAAATGTGTTTAGAGCTATTAAGATTCTGAAGAGAAGGGAGAAAGTTTAGCCTGTCAATAGGAAGCAACCACTGCCTGAACGCAACTTGACTTGGGTTTTGAAAAAACCCTTTTCTGATCAATGTGCCTAGAAAATTGAGCTTCACAGGACAGATACTATTTTTGAAATTCTTTGTTCACATACTGTTTCTCCCTGTGTTTCAAGAAGACCCACTGCAGACCTTTCAGGGGGCCTTCAGGTGTTGGGTGACACCAGTTCAGGCTTATAGTAAAATGTGAGTCAAAGATCTTTTTTTGAAGAAAACTGAAAGTTTTCACTTGTTATAAAATTACAGTGCATTTCTAGAAATGTCTGTTGGAAGGTGAAAATTAAACACTTTGAAGACATTGAGTAACGTGAAATGATTTATCTTTTAAAAATGATCACTATAGGGTATTTGATTACAAGAAAGAAATCAAAAACTTAGTTTACACTTTGGAAATGGGTGTCAAAAATTCTGTGATTCTTTTCTGCCATTTTTTGGATGAAACTGTTAGGTTAGCTGAAGCTTATTCACTTATTAATTTATAAATAATCTAAGTTTTAGTCACTTTTTTCTCTTTTATAAATACAGCATCACTTGATTTTACATTAGGAATAGATTTTTAAAAAGGTGTTTTGATCATTGCACTTTCCTGATTTAAAGTTGCCTTTTGTAATAAAACAAAATCGAGCGTTTTCCTGTTGCCAGCTGCTCTCGTGAGCAAACATACTTTTGTAAGTTGGAAACGGCGATGACCAGTGCTCCTCTTCATCTTGGTCCCAATTACATTGTCATCCGCATCGAAACTGGAGGGAGAGCTGCCTGCTCTTGAACTTGCAGTGTCCCCTCCTCCATTCAGCTACTGGTAACCTCATAATTTTCAGCTGCTTGTAGTCTACCGGCTACTAAATTCAGAGGTGATGTGTATGTGTTGCATTAAGTAATGTTGAAGCAGAATGACTGTGGAAAAGAAAGCTTTTGCTAATCCGTTACTGAGATCAGATAAGTTCGTCATCAGTATTTTGTATTTATTACTTGTAGTCAGGAATTAAGCTTAATATTTTAAAATATTAAACATTTCAGTGTATTACTTGCCAAACAAGACCAAAATGTATATGAACAATCATCACATTATGAACAAAATGCCATATAAATCTGAGATTATTTAGTACTGGGGTTTGCAGACTCTCTGTGCATCTCCCCAACCTTCGCGGCAGTACAGAGGTACATGGCATGTATTTTTCACTGGCAAATAACTTCTAATTAGTCTTCTTCAGCCCTGATTCTCGTCTTGGGGCAAAGTTGTTTTAGATCCTGACCAAGTGCACTGTCTGGCTGTCTGGGGCCGGGCAGTGCAAAGTGGACCTGCCACGTGGGCATCACCTGGGAGCACGTTAGACCTGCAGAATCTCAGCCCCACTGACCATGGGCCTGCCCATCAGAAGCAGCAGCAGAGCCTCCAGGGATGTTACAGTCGGAGAAGCACTGTCCTAAAACTTCCACCAAGGCTCCCACACTTCTTCCTTGGCTTTCCTTTGATGAGAAAATCAAAATCCATCTGATTCCCACAGGTCCTCAATTGGAATTTCTCTTGTTTAGTTTTTTTTCTCTCTCTACTTTTTTAAAAAAAATTGAGATCTAATTGACATGTAACATTGTATTAGCTTTTGATGTACAACACAGTGATTTGATATACATGTGTATATACTGCAGAATGATCACCACAGTGAGTTTACTTCTTATACATCCCTCACCACACATTGTTACAGTCACTAGTTTTTAAAAATCAATCCACCGAGCAAATACCTGGGTGCCAGGCACTGTTCTGGGTGGTAGAGGTGAAAAGAGGACAGGTTAAGTGCCCTGAAGTCCTAGAGGGGGAGCTGGGTGAAGAAATACGCCATAGGTTGTGGGGTAGAGAACTGCTGGGAAGAATGAAGGGACCAGAAAGTGAGAGGTGGGAAGGCCTGGAAGGGGTGACGTTGGAACCAGTTCCCCAGGGAGGCGGGAGATGAGCCTGGGGAAGAGACCTAGGGTGCTGCTGTTGAGCCATGAGTATAAAAAAGGATCACGGTGGTGAGTACACCGGTGTGCCAGTCCACAGGTCCCCTGTGTGCCGGAAGTGGGAGTGTTTTCACGTCACCGGTGATGAACAGAGCCCCGGGGCAAGGTTACACCTTTGGGAGAAGTGGTGAAACCCCCCGTGGGTCTAAGTCTTGTGGGTTTGTTTTGCTTTTAACTCTAATACCCTACTATGTCAGATGTTAACGTCTGGGCTCCACAGCGAATAGAAGTAAAGTTACTTCATCTTCCTGGACCTGAATTTCCTCATCTGTGAAGCAGTGCATGCAGCACCCACCCCAGGGGCTGGGGCTTGTGACCGTCTTTAACCTGCCAGGCAGCGCACGTGCTCTATCACACCGGGGGAAAGATGGAAAAAGTGGTTCTCAACCGGAAGCAGTTTTGCCCTCCAGGGGACGATGGGTAATTTCTGGTGACAGTTTTGGTGGTCACAGCTTGGAACCAGGGTGTCTGCCACTGGCGTCTAATGGGGAGAGACCAGGGATGTTGCTAGACAGCCCCCTACAACAAAGGATTACCCAGCACAGAATATGTCCCCCGTGCTGTCGGGGGGAAGCTGATCCAAATGGCGCCCCTATTGGGGTGATTCGGGAACAGATGGTGGGAGCTTCCGGAATACCTCGATGCCCTGACCAATCGCTATTTAAGAGATGAGTCCAGGGCTTAGTGTGATTAAAGATGGGGCGATTTTAGCAAGAAGCTTTCCTAAAAAACCTCCTTGGGCCTACCTGATTCAATGATTTATTTATTTTATTTTTTAAATTTTATTTATTTTTGGCTGAGCTGGGTCTTTGTTGCTGCGCGTGGGCTTCCCCTAGGTGCGGCGAGTGGGTGCCACTCCTCGTTGCGGTGCGTGGGCTTCTCACTGTGGTGGCCTCTCCCATTGCAGATCACGGGCTCTAGGCGCGTGGGCTTCAGTAGTTATGGCTCGCGGGCTCTAGAGCACAGGCTCAGTAGTTGTGGTGCACGGGCTTAGTTGCTCCGCGGCATGTGGGATCTTCCCGGACCAGGGCTCAAACCCGTGTCCCCTGCATTGGCAGGCGGATTCTTAACCACTGCGCCACCAGGGAAGCCCTCATGTTTATATTTAAAACATCAAAACACTGAAGGAAGAGATACCTAATCTCTCTTTTATTCCAAGACTCTCTTTTCTTTAAAAAAGTAATCTCCCTTAAAGACAAGTCTTGGGCTTCCCTGGTGGCGCAGTGGTTGAGAGTCTGCCTGCCAATACAGGGGACACGGGTTCGTGCCCCGGTCTGGGAAGATCCCACATGCGGTGGAGCGGCTGGGCCCGTGAGCCATGGCCGCTGAGCCTGCGCGTCTGGAGCCTGTGTTCCGCAACTGCAATGGGAGAGGCCACAACAGTGAGAGGCCCTCGTAAGAAAGATAAGTCTTATGTTGTATGTGTTATCTGATAATACCTTTGTGTGGCCTCCAGTTGGGGCTGAGGAAGCAGTAATTGCTTCAGATCAGTGGCAGCCATGGATGCAGATGGAAGAGGGAGGAGACCCGTTATCTCAGTAGGAGAAGCGGTTTACACGTGACCTGGAACGCTGGACCACAGGTCAGAATGTCTGTTTTTGGAGCTGCATAAACCCGAGGGAGCCTGATTGTCACGTGCCCTGTCATGGTGGGATCGTATGTGCTAACACCCCAAGCACACGTCCTGAAGAACCCGGTTCATGCAGTTCCACTGGCTTTTGTGGTGGTTGGGTGTTATCGTTTATTGAACATCTACTTTGTGCGAAATCTGGCATACTTTGCCTCATTTAATTCTCCTGACAAGCCTGGAAGGCAGGATAATAATAATCTCATTTTACAGGTGAACAGATCGGGCTAGGACCCTTCCACCAGAGAAACACCAGGAATGGCGGACCAGGAATGCGAGCGTAGCTCAACTCAGACCCCTTCCACCTTCCACAGAGCTCAACACCCAGCCTGGCGCTGAGTTTCAGGATAACGGACAGAAAGAGCTCGAGCCCAGGGATCCAGAGACTTGAGTTCTCAAAGCAGCTCCTGGCTCCAGGGCTTCTGACCTACTGTTAAACCGTTCTAGATTACTTCTTCCCATAAATATAAAAATAGATGTCTGCTTGGGTCTCAGGAGTGCTGTGACGGTCGTAGCGGGGACAGGAAATTGCTCTGTGACAGGTAGGGCCTGTGGCCTTACTTAGAAGAGGTTGACTGGCAGAACTGGGCTGGCTGAATGTATAGGAGTGGAGGGTTTCTATTTTTACCCATTCTTTTTTACAGACTGTCCATGTCCTATTTGTGATTCTGCAGTTAGGTGGTGTTGCTGCTGTGCTCAGCTATTGGCTGGCAATTTTCAGTGTGTATCGTGTATAGTGCTAATATTTGCAATTTGTACACTGGAAAAGGTTTTTTGAGGAAAGCAAATTTTATAACATGAAAAAGTAAATTGTTTTCTATCTCTGTGATGTTCAGATTATTTTTGTAGTTTCCATTGGCATGATGAATATAAAGGAAATTTAGTATAAATATCACCACCTTCCTCATTTTGTTTCCCCAAAATGTAACAATTTATAGAAACACTTGACTATTCTTGTTATCCTGTCACAGCATTCTTACTTAATAAATATGAATAAGTAGATAAAAGGAAATATAATTTGCTCAGAAATGGGAATTGTATAATGATATCAGGGTTGTGTTTTTAAAATTTATTTATTCATTTATTTTATTATTTTTGGCTGCTTTGGGTCTTCGTTGCTGTGCGCAGCTTTCTCTAGTTGCGGAGAGCGGGGGCTACTCTTCGTTGCGGTGCGCAGGCTTCTCATCGCGGTGGCTTCTCTTGTTGCGGAGCACAGGCTCTAGGCGCGCGGGCTTCAGTAGTTGTGGCACATGGGCTCAGTAGTTGTGGCTCGCGGGCTCTAGAGCGCCGGCTCAGTAGTTGTGGCGCACGGGCTTAGTTGCTTCATGGTATGTGGGATCTTCCAGGACCAGGGCTCAAACCCGTGTCTCCTGCACTGGCAGGCGGATTCTTAACCACTGGCCACCAGGGAGGTCCTGTGGGTTGTTTATGTTACCATGCATTTGATTTGTTTTGTTTTCAGAATAACTAATTTAGAGAAAAAAATAGAAAATGATATATTCAAGAGTAAAAATTCTAGTGTTTATACAGATCAACTATTTTCTGAATTGTAGTCTACTGAGGAATCTTTTCTGAAGCTGTTTAATTTAGAACTTATTTAGAGGCTGAACTGAGAAATTGAAGATAATTTGAGAATAGTTTGAAATTTTTTAAAAACAAAAATGTCACGTGGTTTTCTACTGCATGCGTTTATAATCTGATGACTGGTTTTTCTGGGACTTCTCACTATGTAGCCAGTTAGCCCGTTTAATCTTTCCCCAGAAACAGGTAGAAAGGAAAACAAAATTTGTTTTGTATTTGGGATCTGACTTCAATATTCTAAGTAGGTGGATGTCAAGCATAAAACACCTAATTTAGGAGAATATAGACACTTCTGAATGCAAACCAGTATTTTGTTATTATCTCATTAAGAGGCAGCTCATTTTAAGGATTTAACTTGACTAGTACACTTCGGGATTTTTAGCAAAACAAATTGCTTAAGATACCCCTATAAGATGAATAATAATGTCATAGTTATGTGTAACAGATTTGTTTAATTGCTGAGACTTCACATTTTAACATGCTGTTATACACTAATCAGTCTTCTGTAGCAGGTTTAATGCCATAAACTTTTAAAAAGGTGATTTTCGGTGTTCGCTTTTTAAATAAAAAGTTGCCAAAAAAGAATAAATACATGAGCATTTCTAACAGTCCAAGCTTCAGATATTCTGTGCTATTGAATAGATCCTAACATCAGCCAGGTATGTTGCAGATTTATGTCACTGGTCGCAGGGGAGATCAAAAGAGTGGATCAATGTAAAATCAATCCCTGCTGGTGGTGAGCCAGTTTTATATCACTTTCCTAGTGGGACGGTGTTTCCTTTGCATACAAACAATAACAAACTAGGTGAGTTTAGCGTAAGCTGTAATGTAATGATTTCCGTTTTCAACTCAAAAATCACTCCACTTTTAGTATTTCAGTTTTAAAGATATGGTATCACTCCGTAACAGTATTACCGCGTGCCAGGCGCAAACTAGCTGCTGACGGTGAAGCTCAGAACGAGACGTGGTCCTTCGTCTTGACCTTCATTAAGGTCTAGTGGCAGAGAAGGGCCGAGGCAGGGAGTCATGAGAGGGACGTGGGCGTCCTGCAGGTCCTGTAGTTGGGAACGCACCCCAGGGTCGGGGTCTCGGGACGGGAGGGCTGAGGAGGAGCTGGGCTGGCCTGAGGATGGCCGTGACCGCAGAGCAGGTGGTGCCCTCAGACAGGCAGCAGGACGGGGCGGCAGTGGGCAGGCAGCGTCGGACACAGGGGCCGGGACGGGGGTGGGGTGGTGGGAGGAAGGACGCTGGGGGCTGGAGAGCAGCGGGGGTGGGGTGAGATGAGGAGGAGGAGGTCCCTGGAAGTCCAGCGGGCTTTAGTCCAGAGGCCGAGAAGGCCCGGGCCTCAGCGGTGTGGGAGCAGCTGTGCGGATGCGCCGGACTGATGCAGAGGGGCCGTCGGGGACACGAGGGGCGAGGGGATGGGTGGCAGGCCACTTGAGTCTGGAAGGTTTCCAGAAAGATGGCAGGACTTGGCGAGGTGGGGAGCCGTCTCCAAAGCGTTCCTCTTAGGACCTGGGACGTGGCTAAGAGATGTCCACCAAGGGACGTGTGGGCAGGATGGAGCCAGTGCCCTGAGGCCCAAGAAGAGTCTTACAGGAGGGGAGAGCTTTCAGGAAGTGTTGAGAGGAGGTGAGCGGGCTGGGGAGGGCACGGCCCCGGCCGGCTCCAAGCCCCGGTGCTCCTGAATTCTCCCCATTTCAGCAGGTGGACGGATTCCCCTGAGCATGTTCTCTGTCAGCCCCCCGACCCGGTTTGAGCCCCCCTGGCCTCTCGATCAGACCCTTTGAACTTCCTTACCCTCCTCCCTTTGTCATTTTGCCCCTGCACCATCCGTTTCCTCTGGATAAAATCCAAACTTCCAGCGAGACCCCGCCCAGCCACGTGGCGGTCACCTTTCTCAGATTCTGTCCCACGGGCTCCGCCCCCCCCCCCCTCCCGCCGCTTGTCCCTGCAGGAGGCGGGCGTAGGTCAGGGCCGGACCCCGAACTGGTCACTCCATCACTGCCTCATGGTGCTGGACGCAGCTGGGCCCTTGGAAGGTGCTCACTGAGTATTTGTTAAGTGAGTGAGGGGCCGCCTCCTCTTGAGAGGCTGTGGGGAGACAGGTGGAAGTGAACGGCAGCTTGGGGTAGGAGCGTTTCATCTGGGATGTGAGTTGCCGAGGTTACAGAGTCAGGCTTTGAAGGGAGCAGTCTGGCGAGGAGAGTGGGAGCGCAGAGAGCTTGGGGTTTGTAGTGTAACAGGCTGTGTAATCACGGTGTCACAGGGAAACTCGGTGTCAACAAATGGACCAGGACTCAGTGTGGCCAAGCTGCCAACACTTCACTTGACTTCAGGCAGCTCAAAACTTCTGTAGGTTTAGGGCTTGGATTAGGGCATGACTATGGAATCCTGCCCCACGTTAGTTTTTCATACGTTCCAGGAATACTTGATTTGAGGATTTAATTTTGATCGGGAGTGGGGAAGAACAGTTTGTTGTTGGTTTCATTGTTTCTCCATTGCATTAGAAGAGAAGCTTTCAAACTTTGCCTGTGACCCCACAGTCAAAAATGCATTTTAGGGACTTCCCTGGTGGTCCAGTGGTTAGGACACGGCACTTCCAATGCCGGGGGGCGCAGGTTCCATCCCTGGTTGGGGAACGCCGATCCCCGCATGCCGCGTGGTGTGGCCAAAAAAAATAAATAAATAAAAATGCATTTTACATCACCTATGATACAAATCGTGTAATAGATACAAAGTTTTCACATAAAATATCTTTGTTGGGACTTCCCTGGTGGTGCAGTGGTTAAGACTCCATGCTCCCATTGCAGGGGGCCTGGGTTCAATCCCCAGTCAGGAATCTAGATCCCACATGCATGCTGCAACTAAGAGGTCGCATGCCACAACTAAGGAGCCCACCAGCCGCAACTAAGGAGCCCACCTGCCACAACTAAGACCCAGCACAACCAAATAAATAAATAAATAAAGGAACAGTCTCATTCTTCAAAAAAAAAAAAAAATTAACCGTAATACTAAAAAAAAAAAAATCTTTGTTATTGCCCTCTGATATATTTCATTCGATTTCATCTTTTAAAAAGTGCTGGAAGGGACCCACTAAAAACCAATCTATAACTTGAAGAAAACACTGTTCTAGAAAGTGAAGAGTGTCCTTTCCCCTGAATGATGGAGTGGCTTACACGTCTGTCTTGATTTTGTCCCCTTCGGGGGAATGAGGGAGAGAGATGGAAAGGGAGGAAAATGGGCTTCTGTTTGTGACTCTAGGTTTTACATCAATATTTAGGTCAGGTTCTGAGTATTTCTGAATGAATAAGCAAATAACTCCGAAGGCCCCATCCTGTCCCCTTTTCCTTGCTCTATTTCCAAATGTCTGTTGCACAGGCAATGAAATGGAGAACAAGTGACTAATTCTTTTCCTTTTATCCACCTTCTGTCACTCTTAATTGTTTTTATTCGAGGGAAAAATCTTTTATTGCCAAACGTGCCATAGGTATGCCTTAATGGCAAAGTAACTATGCTGTTAAAAGCTCATATAGGGCCTCCCTGGTGGCGCAAGTGGTTGAGAGTCCGCCTGCCGATGCAGGGGATACGGGTTCGTGCCCCGGTCTGGGAGGATCCCATATGCCGCGGAGCGGCTGGGCCCGTGAGCCATGGCCGCTGAGCCTGCGCGTCCGGAGCCTGTGCTCTGCAACGGGAGAGGCCACAACAGTGAGAGGCCCGCATACCGCAAAAAAAAAAAAAAAAAAAAGCTCATATAAATCATCCTAAAGAAAGGCAAATTTTAAACGCTTTCATGAAGCTTGCAGAAATTATGGGACAACACTTAGAAGCAAACATATTTTAAGTTACAGCTCTTTAGGTGAACAAAGTCCGTTAACAGTATGAGCCAAGATGCTGAAGATAAAACTCCAGAAGGTAGAGGACTTGGTAGCATTTTTACTTTACTGAAAGAAAGTTCAATGACTGCATATATTTTTATGTTTCTTTTGTTTTTTTCCTGATTATCAAGACTATGATGTTTATTGCTAAGAAACCAAAAATGAAAAAGCATTCAACACGTAGAAGACCATGTAATTAACATTTTGTCGTATTTCCTTTCAGTTTTCCCTATGCACGTATCATTTTTGTCCTTTTTAGGATACTTCTGTGTAATTTTAAAAATCTAGTTTGTTGTTTCCCTGTTACTGGTTGTTAGTAATTTTTCACTGTTGTGATGATGAAATATATGAAGCTCTGAATGACTTTGTGTATAATTCTTTGTACCTGTCTCTGATAATTTTACTACGATTAAGTCTGTAAGTAGAATATTCGTTAAAGAGTTTGAATATTCTCAAGGCTTTGATACTGCTAAATTCACCTCCAGAAATGTGTGCATGTGTGCTCACTCAGCTACAGTGTATGAAAGTGCCCAGATGATGCCCACTCTTTTTTTTTAAATTTATTTATTTTATTTATTTTTGGTCACATTGGGTCTTGGTTGCTGCACGCGGGCTTTCTCTAGTTGTGGCGAGCGGGGGCTGCTCTTCGTTGCAGTGTGCAGCCTTCTCATTGTGGCGGCCTCTCTTGTTGCGGAGCACGGGCTCCAGGTGCGCGGGCTTCAGTAGTTGTGGCATGCGGGCTCTGTAGTTGTGGCGCACGGGCTTAGTTGCTCCGTGGCATATGGGATCTTCCGGGACCAGGGCTCAAACCCGTGTCCCTGCATTGGCAGGCGGATTCTTAACCACTGCACCACCAGGGAAGCCCCATGATGCCCACTCTTTGCCAACTCCAGGTGGTTCTAAGAAATGTTGCCACCTAGATGGGAAATGCAGTCGTTTTACTTTGCGTTTTTGTGGTTATTTCTTAATGTTTATTGGCCGTTTTTCTTTTGTTAATGGATATTGCCTATGTTTTGATTTAATGCATCACGTAAGTTAAAGACACTGTTAATGTAACCTCCCTTTGAAATGGACTAAACTTTCCTATACTGCCAGTTGGTAGTTTAAGTACAGCTTTGCTGGAGGGCAGTTTATGTCAAAAGCCTTAAAATATTCATAGAGCATTTGAGCTCCCAGTTACAATTCTAGGGGTGTTTTCTATGGGAATATTGTGGATGTGTACCAAGATGAGCAATGATGTTCATTCCAGCACTGTTTATAGGTGAAAAATGGAAACATTCTAGATGTCCAGACAAGCTGACTAACCCATTCTATTTCTAGAGTGCAATCATTAAAAGTGATTTGATGGGGAGTTCCCTGGCAGTCCAGTGGTTAGGACTCGGCACTTTCACTGCTGTGGCCCAGGTTCAATCCCTGGCATGGCACGACCAAAACAAATAAGGGAATTTATAAAAATGGAAAGATGCTCAATATTGATTCAATTTTTTAAAAAAGCTGTAAAATATAGGATGCCTCCTATTTTCTTTTTATAAGAATAAATGCATAGGGAAAACTCTAGAATGGTTAACAATGTGTTATGTCTGGGTGATGGGATTGTGGGTGGTTTTCTCCCTAAGTCTTTGCTTATCTGTGTATTCTAATTTGTCTACAGTGGTACACATATGTGTAAAAATTAAAGCTCTGCAAAAGACAAAAACGAGGTGGCCTAAATTTCATAAAGTGTCAGTGTTATCCAAAACAAAAATCACACTTGACACAGAGTTATTGAGTATATTGATACATGGTTGCTTTAGTTGGAATATTACTATGTGTTTTAAAATAAGCTAATGCAAAGTGTCTTTAAACTTACTCTCATCATTTAATTGAAATACTATTTGCTCCATCTTGAATTAATGTGAAATATAAATTCACCTTCATGATTTTCGGTAGATCTTTGTTAAAATGCTAATATGACAACTTCTGGCCCTACTCTGACTTGTGTTGTCAGTTGGCCGAGATGCTGCCTTTCCCGTGCAGAGAAGACACCTTAATCCTGTGTCCTTAGGATGTGTTCAGAGTTTTTCTAAAGTCTAGAATGGTTCTAGGATGGTTCTGTGTTTGGCAAATAAATCCTATACCTTTTTGAAGCAAAATTTTGATTAACAATGTTGTGAGGACTTCCCTGGCAGTGCAGTGGTTAAGAATCCTCCTGCCAATTCAGGGGACACGGGTTCAAGCCCTGGTCCAGAAGATCCCACATGCTGCGGAGCAACTAAGCCTGTGCGCCACATCTACTGAGCCTGAGCTCTAGAGCCCACAGGCCACAACTACGTAGCCTGCACACCTAGAGCTGGTGCTCCGCAACAAGAGAAGCCACCGCAATGAGAAGCCCGTGAGCCACAACTACTGAGCCTGCACTCTAGAGCCCAAGAGCCACAACTACTGAGCCCACATGCCACAACTACTGAAGCCCAAGCGCCTAGAACCGGTGCTCCGCAACAAGAGAAGCCACCACCATGAGAAGCCCACGCACCGCAATGAAGAGTAGCCCCCGCTCGCCACAACTAGAGAAAGTCCGCATGCAGCAACGAAGACCCAACGCAGCCAAAAATAAATAAATAAAATTTAAAAAAAAGCAACAATGTTGTGATAGTTTGAGGTGTACAGCAAAGTAATTGAGTTATACATATACATTTCTATTCTTTTCAAATTCTATTTCTTTTTCTATTCTTTTTCAAATTCTTTTCCCATTTAGGTTTTGCTACATGATATTGAGCGGGTTTCTCTTTAACTACATGAATATTAATGACTGTGACGGAAACTCATTCTAGTTGTTTATAACCTGTGTCTTTAACAGAGGTGATCTGTTACATTCTTTAACTCCTCCCATGGTGAGGAGTTTCGCTCTAGTTTTTGTCATCGCTGGAGCTACGGCATCCCATTTCTTTTCCCCTTGCGCAGCTATTAGCATCGGCTAGTTACCAAAGAGCCACGTGGGTAGCGCGAATGTGGAGACTGCAGCGTGGTTGGAGACAGGGGGCCCCGAACCTGGTGATGAGTGACTGGGCAGGGTTGTCCATGGAGCTGAGAGAAGTGTGGAGTCTGCTTACGTCCTGAAGAATGCTTCGGGAGGAACCGTTCTAGGAAATCTCAGTGCACTATTGTAAAGATGGCTTGTGCTGAACTCCACTACCGACCAACTTCTAGTAATTAGAAGTCGCAAACAAATTGTAAGGCAATTGAGTAAAGCTTTTTGTTTGTTGTGTAGCCTCTTCTTTGTTGGGCTTTCTTTTCCGCTCTCCCTTAGTTCTGATTCCCTGGTGACCCTGCAGAGCTGCACGTGGTAAGGTTTGCAGAAGGGCCCCTGCTGTTTCCCCCAGGATGTGTGGTTTGGTCTTTTTTTTTTTTTTTTTTTTTTTAATATTTATTGTTTGGTTGTGCCAGGTCTTAGTTGCAGCAGGCGGGCTCCTTGGTTGTGGCATGCGTACTCTTAGTTGCGACATGCGTGTGGGATCTAGGTCCCTGGCCAGGGCTCGAACCTGGGCCCCCTGCATTGGGAGCACAGAGTCTTATCCACTGCACCACCAGGGAAGCCCCTGGTTTGGTCTTTTCATTCTGTGATTCCCTTCCTCCATCTCCTTGAAAGAGGGCTACTTCTGATTGGCGCCATGGCTGTTTCTCGCTTTTTTCTTCCTATTAAATTTGTATGATATCCTCATATAGAGATTGGTCCTTTAGGGAACAGAAAAATATAAGACGTTCAGCAAAGAGTGTGGCCATGTGTCAGGGTACTGGGCTGTGCGGGACACACCTTATCAAGTTGAGTGTGGCTAGAATGGCTGGACCTCAGGGAGGGGTTAGGATCTGAACCCGACCTTCCCTGAGAGGCTCACCTCTTCTGTTACCTGCCTTCCGTGATATGGATTCTGACCAAGAGATCTGTCAGATAACAGGTAGGTCAGTAAGTTCAGATTCCCTGAGTGGAAAAGAAAGAATTTTGCCCAACTTACACGTACGTAGTGAGTTCAGACTTTGTTCAGTGTTCTTAGCATTGATACAGCAGAGCTGGTGGACAAGTGGTGCGTAGTGCCCGCCTGGCACTGTTTGAGATCCTGGGGGGACAGTGATGAACAGAACAGGTAATGTCCCGGCCATCAGGGTGGATAGCCAGCATCCTTAAGCTGTTTTCTGAACAGAAAGTGTATTTATTTATTTATTCATTTATTTATTTATGGCCTCACCGCATGGCTTAGGGGATATTAGTACCCCGCCCAGGGATTGAACCCGGGCACTGGCAGTGAAAGCGCTGAGTCTTAACCACTGGACCACCAGGGAATTCCCTTCTAGAATGTGTTTTTAGATAGTTTTATGCATAATTACTCCAAAATGGTGCTAAGGAAACCTAAGATGTTTTGGGGACACATCTCTCTCTCTTTTTTTTTTTTTTTCGGTACGCGGGCCTCTCACTGCTGTGGCCTCTCCCGTTGCGGAGCACAGGCTCCGGACGCGCAGGCTCAGCGTCCATGGCTCATGGGCCCAGCCGCTCCGCGGCATGTGGGATCTTCCCAGACCGGGGCACGAACCCGTGTCCCCTGCATCGGCAGGCTGACTCCCAACCACTGTCCCACCAGAGAAGCCCAGGGGGCACATCTCTTAAGCTGTCTCAGAGGACCATGACTTCCCATAAACTCCTGGGCTGGATGGACCAGTTCCTGGTATGACTTCTTTCCTGTTTCTCCACTGCTTTTCTTGACATAAACAAAAACCGTAGTATTTTCATAATCATTCTGTGTTTCACGGAACACCCAGATTACTCATGCTTCTTTCTGAGAACAGAGTGAAATCTGGGTTGAAATGTATGTAAGCAAGATGTGAGATGTTCATATTCTTTGACTTGGTAATCCCAGTCCAAGAACTTTTTTTAGAATCCAGTCAGATGTATCTGTGGTGTTATTTTTGATGGTCTCCCCTACACAAGAGATATGTCCCACAGAAGGAGCATTAAAAAAAAATTATGGAATTTTATCAGATGGAATATTTACCACTGAAAATTATAAATGTGAAGCATCTGGCAACATGGAAATAAAGCAAAAAAGAGAAAACCCCAAATAGCAGTATACTATGAATGCAATTTAAGATTATGTTTGCGTATGGATCAGGAATGATGTACTTGGTTTGGTGCAATGGCAGTATTATGCCATCCATACTTCTGTTCTTCTTTTATACCGATTTTCCATTAATGTTGCTATATTTCCATTAATGTTGCTGTGCAAAAGTAAAACAGAGCCAGATGAGTTCAAACACCTATGCTATACCTGATTTAGGAATGATTATTGTCGTAGGCAGAAATCTTATCTATTATATCAAACCCAGTATATGGAGAAGGTGATGAAAGCAAAAGAAACAGCTGAAAGTGAATGTTCAATCTTCTTAACTTTTAGCTAGACTTTGAACTACCATGGTGATACCATGAAACCTCAGTGGGTAACGCGTCTGAATGTACCGCGAGGAGGTTGATCTGCTGTGCGTTCATCTAGGTTGTTGGGTCCCACGTTCGACAAATTGTGTGGATCGTGTCAATACAATCTTTTATGCCCAAGATGACTCAAAGTAGACTCAGACCATGAACCTAAGACACCCAAGGAACCTGACCATATTGTAAAATCAATCAATAATTCAGGGAACACAAAGTGAATGCACTGCAATTAATGACGCTAGAATTGAACCAGCAGTAAAGTTAGAGACGGGTCTAGATCCAATTTCATACCTCTGATCAGAAAAGGTCCCCTTAAGTAACGTCTTTTCCTGAGAATCCAGATATAATGAAAAACTAAAGTATCCTAAAGTTACTAGGTTAGGGCAAAATGAAGAAATTTGGGGTCTCTACAGATTCACTGTTGAGTTAGTGAATTGAGTATTTTTACTATACCGGTGATAATTAAGAAACGTGACAGGACATTTATAGTTGCTTGTTAAGTTGAATAGACTTGCAGGTGATGCTATAGCTGGAATCCTGCAGGTGTTAATATGTCAATTAAAAAAATTTACTCTTAGGAACGTAGGCCATACCATAAATTTGAGAGCAGTTTGAACTTTGAACTGTTAAGATCTTTCTTAGACTCTATCTGCAATGGGGAGGCTTGGATCGTTCATCCATGGAGAATAAAGTCAATTACTTAGAAAGCCTATTACCAAATCTTACTTAAAAAGAGCATTCTGTATTGTCCTATAGCAGCCTGGCGTAAGCAGTCTGAGACAATGTTTACAGGGCTCTTCCTGTGGTCACTGATAAGGTATTTACCTCGCCCTTGGATCTAGTATTCTTTCAGTCCTTCATTCATTCTTAAGAATTTGAATATCTACCAGGTACCAGGCACTGTGTCAGGTTCTGGAAGACACTGATAAGCTAGGACAGTGCAGGTTCTGCTCTCCTGGGAGTAGCATTCTAGTGGGAGTAACAGATGGAGAACAGCAAACAAGATAACTGGATTTTGATAAGTGCTGCGCAGAAGGACCCGGGACCCCAACCCAGGGTAGGGTGTGGATGAGGGTGCTTTAGACGGGACTCTAGAAGAGTGAAGATGCATCTTGGGCAGTGGGTGTCTCATCCTAACAGTCCCAGCCTCTGAGCCCATTAGTGTGCAAAACTGAAATGGTGAATTAGGGGTGGAGGAGATTAATGTGGGGTGGGGTTGAGGTGCTCAAAACCTGCTAGGCAATTTGACCAAGAATCTCTGTAACTCGACCATGACTGAGTCTACTGAGAAAGCCTTTTTCGCCCCAATTTTGTTCTATTCATATTTTAGCCATCTTTTAAATGTAGCCTCTGTACCTAAATTTTAGCACCCAATTTTTAAATATAGTATGTATGTAGCCAACATCCATTTTTGGATAGAGCCTCTCCTCTGACTTGTGAAGGGACGTATGTGTGCCTCTATAACTTCACATTACAAACTGTGTTTCTATTTTGATGAGCTCTGTTTCTTTATTTGTGCATTTATCCATTTGTTATTCAACACATATTTATTTGAGAACCTACTAGGTCCTGGAGATACTGAAGTGAACAAAATAAAGAGCCTCTGGTTATGACACTTGATTCCTTTTCTTTTTCCTTCTGACCTTATCCTAATATTCTGTGAATGTCACTGCTTCATATCATATTTGGAAGACAATCTTTATGTGACGTAAATAGATGTAGTTTACAATATGTTCTGCTGCTCTTAACCCTTAAACATATTTAGGGAATTCCCTGGTGGTCCAGTGGTTAGGACTCCGAGCTTCCACTGCTGGGGGCCCGGGTTTGATCTCTGGTCAGGGAACTAAGATCCCACATGCCACGTGGCGTGGCTAAAAAAACAAACAAACATTATTTGTATTGTCGGTGATTGTGTTCTCTGGGATGTGGGTAATTTAACTTTTATTAAGGTGATTTTGGTGTGCTAGATACTCAACTATTTTGGCCATTAGAGCGTTCTTCTTTGTTTGGGAGCATATAACCAGTTGTCCCTGACGGATTATGCGGTCCTGACATATCTGGAGGGAAGATCCAACTCCAAACACTGCGAGATAAATCATTTCCACATTCTTGCTTAAGTGGCCATTTTAGTGTGAGAAGCACATTTTCTGTTGAGCACCAGCGCCAATGTCTCCTTGACCCAAGGTCACAGCAGTTTTTGAGCAACAGAGGCACAACGGTTTAGGAAAAGCTCCACAGATAAGAACAAATCCTGTAGAGTTTAAAATGTTCCCTTTGAAGAACTATCGACAAAAGCACTCATTTGAAACACTGTAAGTCACATATATCAGTAGTGACAATGCGGACTGTTTTCATTTCTTCTTGTTTACAGACGCACCAAGATGACTGTGTCTGAGTTTACTAAGCATTAGCCGAGGAAAAGCTCTTCTTCTCTAGGCAGATTCCTGAGTTCTTAGGAACATTTTGATCTCAAAACAATGAAACAAAACTGTAGAGTTTAGTAGATTTCCCCCCATACACTTAATGCTTTTTATAACAGATACACTCTGTGTCTCCTTTCACATGTAAACATAGGACCAGTATCTGTATGAATGGCTGTGTAGGCGGGGGTCCTCCCCTGTACTGTCTGTGGGGATGATTAACCCCTTCTGGAAGCAGTCCCCAGCGCCAGGGGCAGCCCCCCGTCCCCTCCATCTACACGAGGAGAGCTGTAGATGTGTCCAGGAGGGTGCTGCTCCTCTCAGGGGGTGGAAAGTCTGCTTCTGAGAAACAAACATCAAAACAAAGGTCTCACAGATGGAGACTTTCCTACCTTTGGGTCCAGTATCCAAAGTCTAGTCTAGGAAAGGCTCACTTGACTTCCAGAGCATGAGGGGGCTGCAGGGGGTGAACCCACAGCTTTTCACAAACCATGTCCTCTCTGGCAACAGGAGGGGCCTGGGATACAGATTCTCCGACCAAGGGCGTGAGTCAGGGGTCTTCCAGAGGCGGAGCCACATGCCTGTATGATCTCACCGTGTCTGACAGTAATGCCGACCCTGGCATCGTCCCCATATCGTGACGCTCTTCATAATTCCTGTTAACGGCTGTGTAATATTTCACTAGGAAGGTGTACTGTACGTAATTAACATATTTCCTATCATCGGGCTTTTAGGTTGCTTCAGATTTTGTAGTGTACATCTTTTTTTCTTTTGGATCATCTCTGAAGATCAGTTTCCAGCAATAAGATTACTGTGTCAAAGGGAATTGACATTTTTATGACTCTCGATCCACACTGGTAAATCGCTTTACAAAAGGTTTGACCTTTTCCTTTGCGCAACTTTAAAGGTGAATCATCAGCCGTGAGCCGGTGCTTAGGTTCTGGGGCAGTTAATTATTATTCCCACATTAGGCAGAGAGAGATGTGTGCACGTCCGAATTTCTTCTAATTGCTTTCATTACACAGAGCTGACTTGTTGAGAAAAATGTTCTGGCTGCAGGACATTCCAAACAACAGAGCCATCACTTTTGGAAAGTTTGGATCAATCCCAATTTTGTAATCGGTTCCCAGAGTTGTTCATATTTCTCTTGGCAAGAATCACCTGGCGCTGTGGTCAAAGCCAGCTGAGTGGTTGAAGTCCCGGGGTGAGCGGGTCAAGGTGCCTATTTTAGCATTAGGTTGGCAGCCTGGGGCCAGGTGTCTGGGTATTTTGAGAGAAGTAGTTTTGAGAAGTAATTTTCAATTCATAACTGCGAATAGCATCAGAAGAGTCATATGCAGGCCTTCCGTGGAACTTCTCTCTCTCTCTTTGTCTCTTTCTCTCTCTCTCTCTCTCTCCCCCCACCCCGCCCCCCATATCAGTCGTAGTATAATCATTAGGTTTCAGTGAAAACGCATAGATTACAGGGAAATCAAGATGCCTGCATGCATCACAGTGCCTGTGCTTTGCAGCAAACTGCTTGACCTGGGTTTCCCCCTCTGGCAAGCAAGCATGTTGGAAACAGGAGTCCCAAAGTCCTTAAGAAGTTTTAGGTTTTCTGTCCAGTGGGTGACACCAGTCGTGTCTGCATTTCTGTAGCCAAAGATGTAATTTCCCCATTCCCTGGTGCTGCTGTCAGGCAACAGCAGAGAAGAACAGGACGTGAGACATAAACCTATGTTTACAGTTTTCCATTTCCACCGTGAGGCTTCACAGCCTATAGCATTAGGACTAATAGCGAAAACTATTTTAACTCCCCGTAGCTTGAATTTACTTAGGTCATCCCTGCTCCGCATTAATACGTTAAACATAAAACCCAGGGGGGCTTCCCTGGTGGCGCAGTGGTTGAGAGTCCGCCTGCCGATGCAGGGGACGCGGGTTCGTGCTCCGGTCCGGGAAGATCCCACATGCCGCGGAGCGGCTGGGCCCGTGAGCCATGGCCGCTGAGCCTGCACGTCCGGAGCCTGTGCTCCGCAATGGGAGAGGCCACAACAGTGAGAGGCCTGCGTACCCCAAAAACAACAACAACAACAACAACAAAAACATAAAACCCAGGGAAAAAGAAAAAAAAAGAGCATTCACTCCTGTCCAGCAGGTTGACAGGAAGTTGACCCAGTCTGTGGGACTGGTCTGGAATTTACTGGCCATGACTTTGTTTGCTGACTGCAAACATTTTAGCATAAAAAATAGCCATCTCAGCAGCAACATCTTCAGACATGAAGGCCATTAATATTTTATTTAGCATAGTATTTTGAAAATCTAAAGGCAGTTTAATAAGAGAGACTTGGGCCATTTAGGGGAGGGATAAAGGGTGAAAGTGGGTTCGCTCAGGGTTCACTTCCTGTTAGCAATACTGAATTATTTTTCATTTGGTCTGTTATAAAAGTAATTATTCTCTTGGGCTTCCCTGGTGGCGCAGTGGTTGAGAGTCCGCCTGCCGATGCAGGGCACACGGGTTCGTGCCCCGGTCCGGAAAGATCCCACACGCCGCGGAGCGGCTGGGCCCGTGAGCCATGGCCGCTGAGTCTGTGCATCCGGAGCCTGTGCTCCGCAACGGGAGAGGCCACAACAGTGAGAGGCCCGCGAACCGCAAAAAAAAAAAAAAAAAAGAAAAGTAATTATTCTCATTTCCTCCTAAGAAGGCATAGAGTAAGAAGAGAGATTTAAGCATGAGGCTGTGTGGTCACTGTAACACGTTTATCTTTGTAGCCGCCCACAGAAGGATTTTCTGTTGATTATGGAAACCCCACCTGGAGAGGCAAGGTGAGGCTCACTCCCGCTAAACCTCAGCAGCCTACCTCACCTCTCTGGTTCTGCTTGTTGTGTAGATTCGAACCAATGCAGTTAAAGCACCCAGCTGCCCTCTTGCAAGTGAGGATACTATATTTGGAGAGAAACCCAGTTCTCAGCTCTCCCCAGGGAATAGCTGCGGGAGGGTGGCCTGAAGGACCGAGACAGTTGGAAGTAGTTTTTAGCACCATAAAGCCATCCACATTCTTTCCTCAAATTCAGCTTTTTTTTTTTTTTTTTTTTTTTTGACTGTCAGGCAGTTTCAGGTAATAGGAATACTGCTGTGAACAAAACAGATAAAGGCCCTGCCCTGCTGGGGGAGAGAGACAATAAACAAGTAAACAAACATGATTTATTTATCAGATGGAGATAAGATCTCTCAAGAAAAGGCATGGAGGCAGGGATCGGAAGAGCGCAGGGTGGGTTTGGGGTAGGGCCTTCAGGTCAAAGAAGGTTGGATCAGATCCTCTCACGGGAAGACACCGGGGCCTGTCCTGCAGGAAGTGCGGGGGCTCTGAACGGGTGACGAGAATATTGGGGGAAGACGTCCCAGAGAGAGAAGAGCATGAGCAAAGGCCCTGAGGCAGCTGCAGCAGGAGCAGTGTCCTTGGTACCGTCACCCGCAGAGGCCAGTGTTGTTTGTGGCTGGAGCAGACAAGGAGGAGAATGGGTGGGGACTGACCAGGGAGGGTGTGGGGTGGCCAGGCCTCAGAGAGCCTCTAGGTTAAGATAAGGACATTCACTGGCTTTTATTTTGAGTCAGAAGGGAAGCCACAGAGACTTTGAGCAGAGGCGTGGCATTGCCTGATTTCAAGGGGGTTTTATGGTGTGATGTAGAGTCAGGGAGGGGGGGCCAGGTGGAAGGGGGAGACCACATAGAGCTGTGTTCTCCAGTATGGTGGCCACAGGTGACTATTTTAATGAAAGTTAATTAAGTTCGTTTTTCATTAAAAATGTAGGGACTTCTCTGGCGGTCCAGTGGTGAAGGCTCCATGCTTCCACTGCAGGGGGCCGGGGTTCGATCCTGGGTCGGGGAACTAAGATCCCTCATGCCGCGTAGAGGGACCAAAAAAGAAAAAAATTTATAGCCTCAGGAATTCCCCGGTGGTCCAGTGGTTGGGACTCGGTGCTTTTACCATCGAGGGCGTGGGGTCAGTCCCTGATCGGGGAACTAAGATCCTGCAAGCCGTGCAGCTCGGGCACCCCCCACCCCCCAAAGTTATATCCTCAATTGTAATACCCACGTTTCCGGGGCTCACTTCCCACACGTAGCATCTCTGGTGGCTACTGTGTTGACAGTGGGATATAGATCATCTCCATGACCACAGAGGTTCTATTGGACAGTGCTGAGAGAGTCTTACAGGCCTTGTAGGGACTTTGGGTTTGCTCTGGGTAAATGGAAAGGTTTACCCCCTGGAAGGTGTCAAGCAGAGGATGAACGTGCTCCAAGTTATGATCACTGGGGCCGCCGTGCTGAGAATAGACTGTGACAGGGCAGTGGTGAAAGCTGGGGGGCCGTTAATCGTCTGGATGAGACATGATTGAGTCTTGGATGAGATAGTCATGCTGGTGATGATGAGAAATGGTTGGTTCGAATATATTTTGAAGGCAGAACCAATAGACTTTTTGGATGGAATTGACGTGTGATTTGAGATGAAATGCCATGGGTGATGGTGAGGAGAGAATGCGAAGCCCAGGCGGAGGGGGGTCCCAGGCATCTTGAACCAGGAGAGAAGGCAGGGCCGTGGCTGGAAGGAGGTCTGCGAGCCCTCCTCACCGGAAGAGGTGAGGGGCAAGACAGGTGTGTTGGAAGTTTAAGGACGGTGGTGACTGAGCTGAAGGGAGAAACAGATACAGGTGCTGGGCAGTGCTGGGGCCCGTTTGAACTTGGTGGCTATGAACCCCCCTTCCTTTGGAGGTTCTCCAGCAGAGTTTGAACTGCTCACCTGCAGGTAAAGGGAAAGGAGATGCCCACAGTCCTCCTGGGCTGATGGCTTCCTGGATGGATTTGCAGGAAATACAAAGGGGAAGGGAGTTCATGGGTTTGTCGAGAGGGATGTGCTAACAGATCGCGGAATCTAAAGGGAAGAAGGAGGAAAGTGAAAGACGCAGAGGGCTGACGAATGGGGAGAAAGCAGACGGGGGGCTCCATCAGTCCTGAGAACGGGTGCCGCTGGAGGTCAGGCAGGTTGGAAGGAGAGATGCTTATCAAACAGCTGGATGTCCAACTCAGTGGTGGTGAGGGGTCGGGCCTTTGAAATCCAGGCAGATACATCTTCATCCTAGGCTGACTTGCCAAGTCCTGGAATCCATATACTATACTCGCCCTAAGTCCTAGGATCCTACCTAAGCAGGTTTGGTAACCAGAATCCACAGAGCATGGGATTGGGAGCCCAGAGACCTACCCCGAGTTTCCCAGCCCGGCACAGACTGGCTGCATAACTAAGGGCCTTGAGGAAATGAACTTTCATGTCCTTCCCGTCTCTAATCTGTAACTCTGTGGCTTCATTATGATTGTAGTCTTTTCCCAAACACTGACCTTCAACATGGACCCTGAGGCATTTGCCTGTTAAAATGTGCAATTTTGTAAATATTTATCTGCCAATACCTCTCAGAAGAGTAAACTCTTGGAAAGCTGCCTTCCGGATCACATGACCATGCGGTCATGTGAGGGGGTGTGACGGGAATGGTGTACCAGCAGCATCTGGGTTAAATGTCCTTCAGGTCCTGGGATGGCTGGGTCTTTACCTGATTTCTCTAACTGCTTCCGCCTAACACAGATTTTTCTTTTCATCTTGCTCCTGCTCTATAGGAGAGCTCTTTCAGCAGAAGGACAGAGGCTGTTCCTCTCAGAATCAGATGCGATGCTGTGACCTGTGAGTGCCTATGAGCATTTGAACATCTCATTGATATTTATTGAGGGGGGATTCCAGGAAGGCAGAGCTGGGCCCTGCCACTTCCCCCTCCCCCCCTGCCCCTCCATCACTCTTCCTTCTCTGAGGCAGAGAGAGAATTAAGAACAATCTTAGGTAAATTTTTAACAAGATGGTCCAGTTTGGGCTTTGTAGGCTTGACTGATGAAGTAAGAGGTCGTTTTTAGCTAAAATAACCGCTTTGTTTGCACGTTTCCTCCTTTGAGTTTTCTAGGGTCATTAGAATGATCTAACTGCCTTACCTGTTATTTGAATGGGGTGAGCCTCTGGAGGGACAGGAAACAAAAGAAGGGTGTTGAAATGCAAATAGACCGCTCTGGGTTCCAGTCCCTGGCTGCAAAATAAAGCCAAAGCTGACATCAATGTCCCCACAGAGGTCTGTGGAAAGGCTCTAGAAAAATCTCACAAGATGTATTTCTTTTCACGCGCTGGAGTCCCGAGGTAGGTAAGAAAAACAAAAACAAAATAAAAACAAACAAAGGATTTCATACTTGGAATTTGCTCAGTGCCAGTTGAATAGCTAATTGTTTCTTGTTTTCATTCCCTCCCCCCTTTTTTTTCTGCCTGAATAGATAATCCTTACAAAACATCTATTCATTCTACAAGTGAAAATTTCAGGAATACTCGATACTGACCTTGGCAAGGCTAATGGACCGAGTTTGAGTGATGGATCTGTGTGTGCTGTGGCTGATGTGCATTTTGGTGCTTTGTACGCCAGGTTGAGAATATTTTAGCAAAAGGAAAGGAAGGTTTATGGTGTTTTAATGAATGAATACGATGAAGGCTTGAACTTGTAGGTAAAATTATAAGACAACATTATTTTTATAGCTTATTTTGGATTGTTTTTGTTGCTTCAAGAAAGGACCTGCTGATAATTAACGATGGCTCCCTTTTCTATGTCAATGTTACCACTCACTGATATGGAAACAATTATTTTTTAAGGGACATAAAATAAGGAGGTAATACAGCCTAGCAAAAAGTATACACTTTATCAGATCCTTAAATAAACTTGGGCTTTTATCTGATTTCTGCTATGATCTAGCTATGTGACTTTGGGTAAGTTATTTAGCTCTCTTTTTTTTTTTAACTTATAAAACTCGAATGAGAAATATGTGATAGTGAAAAAAATCTGTAAAAGTGTTCTAAAATCCCATGAAAAAGGCACAGTCAGAAACCACAGCGGGTTGTTTTTTTTTTTTTAAGTGACAACACCCGATCTTGTCAGTAGACCTCAATTTTAGTATGTTAGTTTATTTTTTTAGGCCATCATTTAATTTCAGGTGCTTTATGAACTCTTCAATTTGTTAATGGAAAGAAATGCCAGTTACCCAGGATGGCTACATAGCAACTTTATTCTGGTAAAATAATCCCTTAAGTCCTTTTATACGCAGCCCCTAACTGTTGACTTTATAAGGTCAGTCCTAGCTGACCAGCTTCCAGGCTGTGAGGAGCTCATCAAGTCCAAGATAGCACCAACTCCAGCAAATGCACAGCATGGAGAGTTTTAACAGTACCCCTGATTTGAATGTGACCCAGTCTGAACAGAGGACTCTTTTAAAAAAACTCACCAGCAATGTTACATGAATTAAGGAGATTGTTAGGTTGTATCTAACGGTGAGGTTTATTTACGCCTTATTAAAAAGCAAAGGTTGAACAGTGGAATCCCTTCCATTCAGGTGCTCTTAAATGATTAAGGACTCCAACCTGCAGGCCAGCTCTTATTTCTGACTGCTGACTGCTTTTCAAGGAGAAAGCTTTGGAAACTAACATTCCAGTCCCCGAGGCCTCCAAGAATCCTAGTCCCATGAAGGCATAGATTCTATGGGGTTAGCGGAAGCCAGTGGCTTTTGGAACTGGGAATGCCAGGCTCCAGTCTCCTGTGTTCCAATACTGACTCTGTCCGTGAGTCATCCTGACCACTGTCTTGTGTATCCCTCTTTACAGAAGAACTGAGACTATTGACTTTTTCAGGGGTTGCAAAACACATTACAAAAGGGTAGAAAGTCACTATGCAAACATGTAAATATGAAACATTGGAGGGGACACCCTTGAATAAAGATAAATGCATTCTTTGGATAAGTGGAAGTTTATCTTTATGAAAGACTAAGGGGTTTGGTTTCAAAAAGAGTTTTATGTTTGACATTTTTTATTTAAACAGTGTGAGTTTGGGTCCTTATTTGCCCTAGTAATTGTGTTGTTTACTAAAAGGAAACTGTTGCCAAGTTGCCTTACTAGAGTAGGTAATTGATTAGTAGAGATCAGACCCCCAGGCGTTTTTGAAAAGTACATTAAAATTTAGGAACCTGACTTTCCAAGAGGGAGACTAACATTGGTTGAGTACAGGACACGGTCCTTGGGTTTCTCTAGGGACCTTACAAAATTGTCTCTGTGTGTGTGTGAGAGAGAGAGAGAGAGTGTGTGTTAAGGAAAGCGATGAAGGCAACCATTTTATTTCTCACTTTCCCTGGAAAACTGTTCAGTACAGCTTGGGTTTTTGAATTCTGACTTCTTGTTGGACATCACCTGTATATCTCATTAATAGAGCAAACCTTTCTAATATGGAGCTCAATGTTTTTAAGTTCTTTTAATGGTGCAGCCAGCCTCTCATCATTAAAAAAAAAAAGTATAATATTTAACTCCCCTTCTTTCAGCCTTCTTTCTACTCTACTGATCCAGCTACTCCTGAAATCCTTTTAGTTTTTCCATCTGTGTCCAGCATCTCTCTTCTTTTTTTTTTTTTTTTTTTTTTTTTTTTTTTTTTTTTTTTTTTTTTGCGGTATGCGGGCCTCTCACTGTTGTGGCCTCCCCCGTCGCGGAGCACAGGCTCCGGACGCGCAGGCTCCGGACGCGCAGGCTCAGCGGCCATGGCTCACGGGCCCAGCCGCTCCGCGGCATATGGGATCCTCCCAGACCGGGGCACGAACCCGTATCCCCTGCATCGGCAGGCGGACTCTCAACCACTTGCGCCACCAGGGAGGCCCCAGCATCTCTCTTCTTATTCCCAGTAAAAACTGTACTATATTCCCATCATCCATAACTAACAACTGTTATCTTTTTTGTTACATTTGTTTCAGTTCTTTAAATGAATGAAATGTTGGAGATAAGGTCAAGTTCCCTTTAAATACTAATCCCATTCCCTCCTCTGTCCTCACCTCAAGAGCCCGTGTTCAGTTTGATATGTGCTTTTAAAGTATCTTATATATGTTTACATGTATTCATAATTAGTATGTTGCATTGTTTCATGAGTGTATATATATATATTTATATACATGGATCCATACCTACCTATTGTTCTATGATTTGCTTACTTTCACTGAACATGGTTTTTGAGATCTATCTATCTCTATATATACACATATATTGTATGTACACACTTTTTTTTTTTTTTTTTTTTTTTTTTTTTTTTGCAGTACGCGGGCCTCTCACTGTTGTGGCCTCTCCCGCTGCGGAGCACAGGCTCCAGACGCGCAGGCTCAGCGGCCATGGCTCACGGGCCCAGCCGCTCCGCGGCATGTGGGATCTTCCCGGACTGGGGCACGAACCCATGTCCCCTGCATTGGCAGGCGGACTCCCAACCACTGTGCCACCAGGGAAGCCCTACACACTTGTTTTTAATTGCCATCTGGTATTTCGTGATATGCATAATATCACATTTTATTAATTATATCATTAGTGGATATGCAGATTGTTAAAATTTTTTTCACTAATATAAATAATGGTTGGGACTTCACTGGTGGTCCACTGGTTAGGACTCCGAGTTTCCAGTACAAGGGGCATAAGTTCGATTCCCGGTCAGGGAACTAAGATCCTGCATGCTGCGTGGCACTGCCAAAAAACAACAAAAAAAGTAATAATAATAATGCTTGTATTACTTTTCCCTAAGTCAGATATAGGGAATAGTTTCCTTAGGCTTGATGTCTACATCTAGAATTGCTACCTTGTGAATATGCCCAATTTCACGTTTAAGAGATAGTACCAAATTGATGTTCAGCTCTTTCCCCAGTGTTCTCCAATGCTGGTCGAATTATTTTTATTTATTAAAAAAAAAGTTTTTTTCTTGTAATGAGAACTTTCAAGATCTAATCTCTTAGCAACTTTCAAACATGCAGGACAGCATACTGTCAATGCTCTGCTGTACATGGTATCCCCAGCAGACTTCTTAATTGTTGCTGATTTTAGGGGGGGACGTGGTTTTCTCTTGGGTTTTCTAGCTTCACTTCCATCCACTCTATTCCAGGGTGCTCCTGGTCAAACTCTGTCGGGGGCCCTGCACTCCTTCCAGGTCCAAGGGCAGCCAGGTCCCTGGGCAGCTGCTCCAGAGTGAGGCACTCACCACGTTCCCAGACTCAGCTTTTCCTTTTCTACCTCTGCAACTTGATCATGCTCTTCTGCGTTCCTTTATTGATTCAATAAATATTTATTGAGTTCATTGCTTCCTGCCAGGTGCTGGGGGTATAAGGGCGAACAAGAAAGACAATATTTAGGCTGTGAAGGAGCAGAGGGTGGGGAGGGGCAGAAACGAAACCAGTAAAAATAGGAACAAGATAACTTTTCATAGTTTTAAGTGCGTGGAGAAAGTAAAATAGAAGAAGGTCAGTGTGATTTTGTATGGTGTGTTGGGGGCGTGGTGTCGGGGGTCGCGGCCATATCCACCCAGGTGGGAGCCTTAGAAGGGCAGGTACTCAGGGAGGTGCTGTTCCTCCTGAGATGTGGCGTGAGCCTCACTCTCGGGCCGAGTCGCTGCGGAGCTAGGCCAGGTGCACAGAAGCCCAGGGCTGCCCTCGGGGCTGGGTGCCTGGAAGGGCTAGGAGGGTGGCAGCTGCCGGGAGAGGCAGCGCCCTTTCAAGTGGTGATCCAACCCTCTGCATAGCCATCCCTGAGTGTGCTGGCCCAGAGGATCTTTCTGGATGTCCACAGCCCAGGAGGGTGCCTCTCATGGCACTTTGCAAAGTGCTTTGGGATCTTGGTGTCCATTCTTCCCAAGAGCTAATGTGCTTTCATTTTGCTGTTTTGTGTCTACCTAGAATGAGTCGGTAGAGAGGCAAAAGGTACAATGCAGAGGAAGCCTGTCCTTTCTGATTTTCTGATGGAGTCACTTTGTGTTTTTTCTTCTTTTCTTTTTTGGTCGCATCATGCGGCATGTGGGATGTTTGTTCCCTGACCAGGGATGGAACCTGCGCCTCCTGCAGTGCAAGTGCAGAGTCTTAACCACTGGACCACCAGGGCAGTCCCTGAAGTCACTTTGGAATGAACTGAGTTTCAGTGAAACCAACTTTCCTTTGGTGGGTCCAAGCTGACTTTCAAATAAAGTGATAAATAAAAGAAATTTAATTTTCCTTAATAATTGGTAAGACCAGTTGTAGGTCTCAACGGGACTTTTTCCACCCCATCCAGGGTATTTCTCAGAATAACAATTAGTGATTAATACTTAATAGAAATCAACAATCTTGTTTTCGATGCTGTGCCCACTCTGAGCTTTAGCCTGTTATGAAGAAGTGACGGTGTGTTAACTGTCGTGGGGCCCTTTCTCCAGCATCACCAGCTATGAAGATAACACTGTGTAGAGAGAAAAAAATACATTTTCCTATGAGTAAAGTCCCTTTATCTTCAGGAATATCTTTGAGTTGTGTGTTAGATTTCTCTTACAGATGAAAAAACTGAGCTTCACAGAGGTCGTTACTTGTCCCCAGGTTACAGAATTAGTGAACAAGTAAGCCTGCCTTTAAATCTGGGGCTTCTGACCCAGGGCTCTGTGAAGCTGCCACGCTTTACATAGTAACATAGCAAACATCGACCACTACTATTTCTAGACACAGCCTTTGTGCTCTTGACCACTAAGATACACTGCTGGTCGCTTCTTCCTTCTTGAACTCTCCTTTTCTCTGACCGTTTGTCAGACAGTGAGAGGCAATTTGTGCAGGAGATGAGAGCACGGGCTCTGTCTGGAGCTCGACTGCCTGGGTCAAGGTCTTCCGTACCAGCTCACTGGCTGTGTGGGCAGGTTACTCATCACGTCTGTGGTTGGGTTTCCTTATTTTTAAGGTGGGGATAATAACAGTATCGATGTCCTTGGGTTCTTGTAAGGATTAAAGGGCATAATACACAAAGGGCCTAGAAGGAGCCTTGAATTTGAGGAGCTCTCAGGCGATGTTTGTGTATCTCGGGTCTCAGCTCACACATCCAGGCCTCCCCTGGTGCAGGAGCCTCCCCCGGGGCACTGGACACCCCTGCCCTCTGCCTGCACCCCACCTTCCTGCCGCTTGGAGGTCCCCCCACCCCTGCACCTGGGGCTTGTCTGCTCCTTCGGGCCTTGGGCTCCAGGGCAGCACCTGGCATGCAGCTGGCCCTCAGCACATGCTTGTTGAGTGGCTCTCTGTCTGCTGTGTTGATTTCCCGTCCACAGGCCCTAGGAAATCCTGGTCCCCGAAACTCCATTCCCAAAGCTTTAGATATGATCCCAAACGACTTGTGAGCCTCGTCTTCTAGCCCTGACCCCTCTTTCCCCCTGTCTTTCCAGCTAACCATTAATAAAGCAAAATCCTGTAGGCCTCCCCAGCTCAGCCTGTTCTAAACCAAGCCCCCCACCCCGCCCCCCACCCCGCCTTCTGTTTCAGGCCATCCCCAGCCTGGCTGACCACGTGGGTCTTCACCCACCCATGGAGAAGCCTGGGAGAAAACCTGGACCCTTCCCTCCTCCGTCACCCACCCTCAGCCCGTCAGCCACGCAGGCATGCCCGGGATGCAGGCTGGAGGTCTGGAGCCAGCTTTTGGCCGGCCGCCTGACTCCTGAGCTCACGCCCTGACCTCAGACATTTTTCTCCAGCCTCAGGGTCACGACCCCAGTTTGGGCTGACCTGGCCCCAGTAGTCGCAACAAACTTCCACCTGATGTCTCAGACCCTGTGCCTCTCACGCGGCCCCTTCTTCTCCAGCCTGTGACAAGTCTTGCGTATCTTCCTGAAATACAGCTTTAGTCCTATGACTCCGCTCTTAGAAACCATGGTTGGTTCCCTTTGCATCTTTTAGTCCCAACTCCGCACGTCGCATGAAGCCCCTCCTCGGTCTTTTCCTTCTGTACCCTCTCCCGCCGGCTGCATCTCTGCCCTCAGGTCTCCTGCTAGACCAGGTGAAGAGGCGGACGCAGCACAGGCCACGCGGGGCCTAGAGCACCCTCCCTCCCCTTTGCCTACTAACATCTTTCGTCCTTCAACATTCAGCTCACAGGCCACATCCTCTGCGAAGCCTTTCAAAGAGGGCTCCCAGCAGCCCATCTCACCAAGGCGCCGGGGGCCCATCATCTGGGGGAACCCGTTTCTCAATCAGAAGGGCAGTTCCCACAGCCCCCGGAGACAGAAGCTTGGACCAGGCCCAGGAGAACCACAGGAGATCGTTCCTTTTTGCCCCTCTCCGCCCCGTGAAGGAGCCGGGAAGGCCCTTCCCAGGCAGGGAGTTGTCGGCCTTCTCCGGGTCTGCCCAGGCTGGCCCGATGCCCAACGCAACCAGTGTTTGCCAAATGTATAAGGATGACACCAGACCAGAGAGCCTAAGATTTGAATGGATCCAAATCTCAGGTGTAAATTCCTCCAACCAACCAACCAACCAACAGACCAGTAGAAGCCCTTGGTCGAAATCGTGGCTTTATCACTAGAACAATTTGCTTCTCTTAGCCTCCACTTCCTCATCTGTAAAATGGGGATGATTGTAACCACGTCCAGGGGTGGCTGAGAAGATTATAGGAGCTAATGGAAGGAAATTAGCCAGCACGGGGCCTGGCTAAGGAGTCTTTGTTTCAGACAAAGATATGTGTAGCTCATCACTCTAAACAGGAAACTGGGAGACAAGATCATGTCCTAAAATAACTTTTTAAAGTTAGAATTTCATTGGGAATTTTAAAAGTTAAGACAGTTAAGAATGTCACTAATATTTACAACAGCTTTCACCTAAGAAGATGCATTCAACTACATCTTAAAGTACTCTTCGACTTTTCACCATACAATTAGCAGTTGGGCTGGGGGTGGCGAGTGTGATCCATCGCTTGTTTTGCTGCACTTTTGTGTTTTATCAGCTCTGTTGGATCGCAGACCCAGCCGGGCATAGGGGTCACTTGGGCGAGTGTTTTAGAGATTCCTGGGCCCTACCCCACACCTACTGAATCAGAACAGGGAGCCAGAAGGGGACCGTAAATCTACATTTATAAAAGCCTCCTTTGTGGTTTTGATCATCTGCAAGGTTTGGGAACCCCTAGCACATATGCCACTAGAAGAGCCTAGGGCTCAATATTCTCAGCTTTATAGTCTTTGTAATTAAAAAAAAACTAGTTTATTTGCCTTTTCGTAAACAAGATTCAATCTCTCCAGGCCTGTTTTATCTTAACTGTTTATCCTGCTGGTGGAAAAAACTGGCTCCACTTCAACAATAGGAGAAGGAAAGGTGCAAACCTCACCGTCTTCCCAACATTTTTAGCACCAGGGGGGCCATTTCCCCCGCGTCCTACTGGGGCAATTTAAATGCTAATGCAGTTAAGTCCAACAATAGTTTTAGCAATCAGATTAGAATGTTTTTTTATGAAAATCTTATTTCTCTTTTCTCCATTCTATATTGATTTTATTTTACTCTATTTTTTTGCTAGAGAGGCGTATGTTTCGATTCTTTGACATTTCAAACCTTAAATTAAAAAACAAAAGATCCCATCCTGATATCTTCTCAGCAGTATTTGCAAGAGGACAGGAAGGAATCCACCCTGTAAACCTGAGGTCTGCAGTTTGAATGTGCTGAGTCACCTGGTCTTTGCTGAGTCAAATGTTTTGCACCCAGGAAAAGTACTGCAGACAAATCAAACTGTGAGCTGGTATGTGGCTAATTTAAATGCCAGTAAGAAAACTGGAAAGGGCTAATGCATCGATACAGAGTAACTTGGTATTAACTTTAAAACTTGTTTTTGGAGATTTCTAATAGCCTGGTAAGTGATCTTTCTGATGGGTAATGTGTTGGTGAAATTCTTTAAATATTTCTTCCCGTTCTTAGAAAGGGAAAACGAATATAAATGGTATCGCAGTTGTCTTGTGTGGTTTAGAGAACAGGAGAAAATTAGTCTTGGCCATTATTCTGAAGTTTTGCATAATTAAGCTTCTTGAATTAGTTTTAAATAAGTAATAACAAACAAAATATAGTAGTGAACCAGATATTGATAGTTGATGTCTAACCGTAGTTGAGCTTTTCGGAAGTCTGTTTTCCTATTTTGATCATGTAGCTGGATAGCCCGTGAGCAGGTATGACTACAACTGTATTAAAAGAGGAAGTGGCAGGAAGCTGCAGTTTCCTTCGAACCAGGAAGAAAGTTTATAGAACTCCTGATGGGAATGTGGACTGCAGATGGAGATAAAAGTCGGATTAATTAGTATTTGTAACTGCTATTTTATTTTTACACTATAAAGGTGGTTCCTTTCAAGTTAGTATCTGGGACTAAAGAGAATGCAGACATTCCAGGAAGTCAGAAATGTCTGTTCACCGGTATTAGCCAACATCCTAAAGTCATTTCACAAGGTGGAAATGTACTGTGGGGCCAGTTTACGTGGTCAGGCTCCAGCGTGTTTGCGTTACGAGTGGGGAGCGGCCGCTGGTCTCTGTGTGGCTGAGCCCTGGTGACCAGTGTCCCTGAACCCATCTGTGAAGTGACACAGGCACTGCCCTGTGTGCCTGCTTCCTAAGGTGGCCACGGTGCCAGGTGCCTCCACTGCCTTCTCCATCCCGGCCTCAGTCACCTACAGAGGTGCAACTTGTACATTTTTTTCCTGTTTTTTTTTTTTTTTTGGCTGCACCCTGTGGCATGCAGGATCTTAGTTCCCCAACCAGGGATCGAACCCTTGCCGCCTGCATTGGGAGCGTGGAGTCTTAACCACTGAACCACCAGGGAAGTCCTGAGCAGCTTGTACTTTTAATACCTTCAAGCAAGTGTACGAAAACTCAGAGATTAAATCATACCCACAGGACTCCTTGCCGTGGTAGAGTGGGAGTTTGCACCCAGACAGGACCCTAAGCCCTGATGTCCCCGTGGAGAGCGCCCCTAGCTCGTAAACGTGACTACTCACCGGCCAGTAACGTTAAATATGGGAAAAACGTCATCAGTGGGTTGGAATCCTTGCTTTCTCTCAGTGAGCAGTTTAGGGGGAAACGGCAGAAGAGCTGCAAATAACCACCCAGGAGGCCGGAGGGGCTCAGAGAAAGATTCTAACTTAGTGCGCTTTCTGCTCAGAGCTAGTGTGTAATTCACAGGGCTGAAGATGTGAACTGTATTGAATATCTGCTGTGTTTTTTCCCCAGCTTAGATTGATGGCCATAATACAATGACTTGGCATTAAGAGAACAAACAAACAAAAACCCTAGGCTACCTGCCTTTCATTTGACTCTGTCTGGAACCGGAGGTGGGCAGTTATTGCCGCAGGCAGGGCAAGGACGCAGAGTGCCAGCGGTCAGTCGGGCCTGACCCGGTGCAGACGGGCGTCGGGCAGACACGGCTCTGAGTCTCAGTGGTTAGGAGCCTGGTGAGCTGGGACAGTTGATTTGATGCCTGTGAAATTTGGATGGTTTCTTCACAGGTCCTAGCGTGGGCTGGAGGAGACACGCAGCAAGGTGGATGGTTTCCTCTCACATCCTCAGAGGCTCAGGTATGACCAGTCCTGAGATAGAGCATCCCGGGAGACCCTTGGAGGAGAGGGATGCTCTGAGTCAGGTGCCTGTATCTGAGTTCGTGGTCAGCTCAGGGCGGAGCTCCTGGAGAAGATGAGATGTGAGCAAAGATCTGAAGTCGTGGAGTGAGTTACCCGTGTGGGGGTCTCGGTGGGAGAGGTTTCCAGGCAGAGGAAACAGCTGAGGCCAAACAGGAAATTGCCTACTGGCAAGATTTAAGAAGAACAAGGGACTCAGTGTGGCTGGAACAGAGGGAGTGAGGGGGAAAGTAGTAGAGGGTGAGGTCAGAGAGGCCAAGGGTCAGACCGCTCAGCATCCTCTCCAGGACTTTTACTACGAGAGCAATACGGAGTCTCTGCTGGGCTTTGAGCCGAGGAGGTGATGAGGTTTTACAAAGATCACTCTGATGGCTGTGTTGAGAATCAAGCTTGAAGCAGGGAGGCCCGTTAGGAGAGCAGCCTCCCGGGCAGTAATCCAGGCAGGGGAGGGGGAGGGATCTGACCGGGGTTCGTGACAGCAGAGGGGGTGAGAAGTGATCAGGTCCTGGGTATGTTTTGAAGGTAGACCCAGCGGGATTTCTCAGGGGCTAGACATGGGATGTTTCAGGCATGAGCATCTGTGGGGATGGAGTTTGCCAACACGTGGAATGGGGAAGGAGATGTAGAGGGAGCAGGTCTGGGGGGAGACCAAGACTTCGTCGTCTTTGTCCACGTTGAGATGTCCCCTGGGTATCCAGGTGGGAAGGGAGGGGTCTGTCTGGAGACACACATTTGGAAATTGTCAACATATAAATGTTTAAAACCTGGAGACTTAACAGAGACCTCTAAGGGGGTGTGGATGGAGAAGAGAAGGGGTCAAAGGGCTGGGCTTTGGGGCACGCCAACCCTGAGAGTCCTGCAAGAAGAGTGGGGTCAGCAGAGGAGCCTTGAGACGGGGCTCCCAGGGAGCTCGCAGGGAAGAGGAGTGGGGGAGACTGGACGTGAGGCTGGAGGACGGGCGTCCTCAACTTGCAGTGGATGTGGACGCTCAATGTAAGACTTTGATTGTTTATTTCAAGGTGATGGCGGCTGGGTGTACTGAGACCTTGCTCTCATTTGCCATGTGCGGGGCACTTCGCTAAGCACATGACATACCTTTAATCACTCAACCTTTATACATGCCCTGTAAGAAAGGGAGTGTCCTTATCTTCTGTAGTTGAGGGAACTGGCTCAGAGGGGTCAGAGATGTCACTCAAGGTTATCTTCCAGTAACTGCCGGTAACTGCCCAGGTGGTCCTATTCCAGGGTCCCTCCTTTTAACCACTGGCCTGTCTTCTCCTGGGTCTGGCCCTTCTCAGCCAGGGGTCAGAGGGTCAGAAGCTGAGGCTTGCATCCTTTGCCTGGAGACACCTAGCTTCTCTCCCCCAGAGGACATGCTTTACAGGCAGAGGTGTCAAGTAGGGAGGTGGCTTGATGGGATTTGCTTTGATGCATATTGATCTGGCGGCAGCAGCGTGGGGAGAGAGGATGAGGATGCTTGAGAGCTGGGGAGGGAGATAAATTTGGGGCAGGTCAGCTCAGCTCTTGAGGGGCCTGAGGGCTGACGGAGCCGTGCAGCAGTCGGTGAAGGAAATGGGGTCAGCGGTCCGGGCGAGGGAAGCAATTTCAGATGTTCATCACCCACGTATATACCCTTTTCTGAAATGGATCCCCTGAGAACAAGTCCGTCTCCCACTTTGCAGGAAAGGGGCACATCTCTTTGCCTGGCGTGTTCTGGGGCATGTGTAAAAAACCCCTGGGCTCCAGACAAAGGAGTGATGCATGAGGACCTGGAGACGCTTCCTTGCAAGTCAGGTGGTTTGGGCTGCTTTGCTTTTACCACGTTGGGGGGACTGAAATGTAATTTTTTTTTTTTTTTGGCTTCACCGTGCAGCCTGTGGAATCTTATTTCCCTGACCAGGGATCGAACCCATGGCTCCTGCAGTGGAAGCACAGAGTCTTACCACTGGACTGCCAGGGAATTCCCTAAATGTGATTTTTTTAAAAAAATTTTATTTATTTATTTGTTTTTTGGCTGTGTTGGGTCTCCGTTTCTGTGCAAGGGCTTTCTCTAGCTGCAGCAAGCAGGGTCCACTCTTCATCGCGGTGTGCGGGCCTCTCACTATCACGGCCTTTCTTCTTGGGACCACAGGCTCCAGACGCACAGGCTCAGCAGTTGTGGCTCATGGGCCCAGCTGCTCCACGGCATGTGGGATCCTCCCAGACCAGGGCTCGAACCCGTGTCCCCTGCACTGGCAGGCAGGTTCTCAACCACTGCGCCACCAGGGACGCCCCCCTAAATGTGATTTTTGAGTAGAGATGACAAAGTGATTCTGGGGCTGTGACTTGCACAGATTTCAAAGATATGACTAACACTGCTCTGAGTAGAATACTTCATTATTTCACTTATTATTATTATTTTGGCTGCACCATGCAGCTTTTGGGATCTCAGTTTCCCAATCAGGGACTGAACCGGAGCACCGGCAGTGAAAGCGCAGTGTCCTAACTAACCACTGGACCACCAGGGAATTCCTACTTCACTTACTTATTTGAAAAGAGTTTCTCAGGGATTGTGTCTATAAAAAGAAAAGCAGTGATGCCAGGTTATGCCAAAACGTTTCATTGTAATAATGAGGCATCCACAGACCCATGAGTAATCATTGGAAAATAAACCCAGTTCCTCTCATTAAGAGATGTATTTCCAATAAGATTTTACCTTTTATGTTTAATAATTGTCAAAGTTTGCAATATACTTATGATGATTTGATTAATTGGAATTTACTGCTGCTCAATCCAGAAGAATTTTTTGTGTGTACTTAATGAATTATGGTCACAGAAACTTTTTATTTATTTATTTTTAAAATATTTATTTATTTATTTTTGGCTGCATTGGGTCTTGGTTGCTACGTGCAGGCTTTCTCTAGTTGCGGCGAGCGGGGGCTACTCTTCGTTGTGGTGCACGGGCTTCTCACTGTGGTGGCTTCTCTTGTTGCGGAGCACGGGCTCTAGGCATGCAGGCTTCAGTAGTTGTGGCGCTCGTAAATTTTAATTTTGAATTGTGTACACAGTTTGTGGATGAGATACATGAAAAGGTTATCGATAAAAGATGTTGAAGCATAAAAATAAATTTGGTTTAAAATCTGTGAGTAACACAAAACCTTGTAAAAGAATGTCTATAGCAGCATTATTCATAATAGCCAAAACATAGAAACAAGCCAAATGTCCACCAACTGATGAATGACTAAACAAAATGTGGTCTATCTGTCTAGTGGAATATTATTGGAAAATAAAAAGGAATAAGCATGGATCATGCTACAACAAGGATGAGTCTTGGAAACATTATGCTACATGAAAGAAGCCAGTCACAAAAGACCACATATTGTATAATCGCATGTGTATGAAATGTCCAGAGTAAGCAAACCTATAGACAGAAAATAGATTAGTGGTTGCTCAGGACTGTGGCAGGGAGTGGGGGATGGGGAGTGACTGCCAATGGGGACGGGATTTCTTTGGGGGTAATGAAAGTGTTTTAAAAGTGATTGTGGTGATAGATGCACAACTCTGTGATTACGCTAACAACCATGAAATTGTACACTTCAAATGGATAATTGTATAATATGTGACTTATCTGTCAATAAAACTGTTAAAAAAATCTGTGGGGCAAGTGGAGTGGAAATGGAAGTTAAAACAGAAGAAAAGAATGATGTGCCATTTCTAGCTTTACTAAAAAGATTTGTGCATGTGCAAAACACAGTTAACAAGATGCTTTGCAGCCATTTAAACTTGGGTTAAAACAATGTGATGCCAAAAGTAGACATTGCCTAGGGGCGTGCACTTTGTATTTTAGGGGATTCACAAGCAAAAGAGCTTGAAGCCCAATGGATTAGATCTCCTAAAGACAATGGCTAGATTGAGATCAAAGACTGAAGAAGGAGAATTAGAAACACCAGCCTTGGGAATTCCCTTGGCGGTGCAGCTGTTAGGACTTGGTGCTTTCACTACTGGAGCCGGGGTTCAGTCCCTGGTTGGGGAACTAAGATCCCACAAACGACGCATGCAGGAGAAACTAAGAGGGGGAAGGAGAGTGGGGGGGGCAGTTTCCAGGTGGAGGGGGGTGTCAGACACCCCTTGGGATTATTCCGGCTAAAGATGCAAAGCCATCCTCGGGGACCAGTTGGCAATGATGAGGTCATCGACCTGGCACCATCCGTTTTAATAAACTCGTTGCAGTCCAGCGCAGAGCTGGTGGCTGGGAGCAGAGTTTAGGGAGGTGAGAGGAGGTAGAAAGATGGAGGAAGTGAAGACCTCGACCTGGGACCTCGCTCTTCAGAAGCTGGAACAGATAACGGGGCAGAAATTTGGTAACTGGGGAGAAGTGGGGTAAAGGTAGTTGCTACTGCTCTAAGGATGCAGTCAATTTGAGCATGTTTGCGGATGGAAGGTGAGAAGCTGGTGAGAGAGAGTGAGGTGCAGGAGAGATGTTCATCCCCGCAACGTGCAGGGCGTCCTGCAGATCAGCCAGACGGAGGGGACGCCTCCCGTGACCGCAGAGCTCCCAGCAGCTGGGGCGCCATGGCTCTAAGGGAGCCCCGTGGGAATCTACCTCGTCTCCGCTACTCCAGACACCCCACTCCCCAAATGGCCTGTCTCCACACAGCCCACGTTCAATGGGCGGGTGTTTAGGCTACGATAGGATGTGGATGGGGCGTGAGGAGTGATACGCTTGCTCTGCAGTCTTGAATTTGAATGCGGGTAAGAGCGGTTCCTCAGTATCTTGGCTTGGAGGGAACAGAAGTGCTCCGGTGAACACTTTTACTCCCTTAGCTCATTTGAATGATGCTGGAAGTTAGAAGCGGATCCACCTCCAGTGCTAAAGGCAATGGTCCAAGGGTGGAGGCATGGGAGCTGCTCTCATCCAAGCCCGCCCCCCATCCCCCAATCCTCTGGCCACACGAATCATGGTCCAGTGTGTGGCCCGAGACTAGGCGTCCTGTGAAGACACACAGGGCCCCCCGCGGTGCTGCTTTGTCCCTCTAGTTCACTTGACCCCCTTGCAGCATTTTTACACTCTTAGAAAATGCTCTCGACAATAACTGCCCCAACAAGAGAGAAGAAGAAAGGAGGTGTTTGTTTAGTAACAGGAAGAGAGAGGCTGGGTCAGGCCGAAGCATCTCGCTTTAGTATCGGCGGCAACACAAGGAAAGAGACCGAGCATAGGGGATCTCTTGTCACTCACGTATCTGGAGCCGCACGGCCCATTTGAAGGTCACATTGCACATGGAAAGGTCATGGCAAGGGAACTGACGTCCTCCCCGTATGTGCCCTGAATCTTCTCTATTCTCTTTCCATGGTTTTGTGTTAATGCTTGGAGAATTGCAGACTGTGTTGTAAGGTGGCCAGGGAATGATGTGATTCCAGGTAGATGTATTTGAAGCCCCTTGGCAGTCCGTGAACAGTCTTCCAGGCTCTACTTGGGTGTAAGCATCCTAGTAGTAATGGTAACAATTATTAGCAGGAGAAATTATTTATCTTTGGTTTTTTAAAAATATTTATTTATTTGTTTGTATCGGGTCTTAGTTGAGGCACGTGGGATCTTTAGCTGGGGCTCGTGGGCTTCTCTCCAGTTGTGGCGTGTGGGCTCTAGGACCCGCCGGCTTAGTTGCCCTGTGGCATGTGGGATCTTAGTTTCCCTACCAGGGTTGAACCTGCGTCCCCTGCATTTGGAAGGCGGATTCTTAACCACTGGACCACCAGGGAAGTCCCTTATCTTTGTTTTTGAATTTATACTTAGTATTTTCATTGTTATTGTTACAGTGTTTTGTAGCTGGATTTTAAGTTCCCTCTGTGTGTTAGGAGCCTTGAGAACACAAAGATAAATTGTACATGGCCTCTCTAAACAGCAGGTCTTATCCAGGCGGCCATGGATCCTTCTCCTTGGTTGGAATTCAGGGGCTTTGTGAACTTGGATGGAGAAAAGATTACATGTTCAGTAACCTCCAGCTGCAATGTAGTATTTCCTTCAGAGATGAATGGTGATGGAAAACCACAGTAGTATCAGCTGTCCCTGTGACTGTCACCAGGAAATCACACGTATTTTCATGTCGCATTAGAGCTGTTTGCAGTTCTCTTGAAATATTGTGCAAACGCATCACTTTGAAATAATGGTAGTTATTTGACCTACCACTAGACCTTGGCATTGAATAAAAAGGCACATATGTTATGTATTACATCAAATATGTATTTTAATGTTTTGATAACTATTTCATAATCAACTTTCTGCATATGCTTGTGTATTTTACCTGATTCTTTTTTTTTTCTTTTTTTGGCCGAACCGTGCGGCTTGTGGGATGTCAGTTAGTTCCCCGACCAGGGATTGAACCCAGGACCTTGGCAGTGAGAGTGACGAGTCCTAACCACTCGAGCACCAGGGAACTCCCTTTACTTGATTCCGAGGAGGTTTCACAAGGCTGCCGAAGGAAACCAGGGCACAGAAAAGGTTAAGAACCCCTTTAGGTGTACAGTTTGGGGCAGCGGCTGGGGGACCAGAAGCCTGAACAGATAAAGTCGTAAGCAGTGGTGAGTGGCGGTGAGAAAAATACCCAGGAGCCACGGGGACCCGAGGAGGGACTGTGCTCAGCCTCAGGGGCCCCTTCTGGAGAGCTCTGAGCTGCACCTGGAAGGAGGAGTGAAGAGGAGAGAGAGACGCAGGAGGTTGTTTCCAGGGAGGGAGCAGATTGGGGGCGGGGCCTCTGGGGAAGCGAGGAGTACTGGGGCTAAGTGCTGAGTACTGTGCTGAGTCCCGGAGGCTACGGAATGACTCAGACACAGCCGAGGGGGTCGGTAAGCTCACTTTTTAAAAAAAATTAATCAATTCATTTTTGGCTGCTTTGGGTCTTCGTTGAGGTGCATGGGCTTCTCATTGCAGTGGTTTCTCTTGTTGCGGAGCACGGGCTCTAGGCGCGCGGGCTTCAGTAGTTGTGGCTCGCGGGCTCAGTAGTTGTGGCACGTGGGCTCCAGAGCGCAGGCTCAGTAATCGTGGCTCACGAGCTTAGTTGCTCTGCGGCATGTGGGATCTTCCCGGACCAGGGCTCGAACCTGTGTCCCCTGCAGTGGCAGGCGGATTCTTAACCATTGCTCCACCAGGGAAGTCCTAAGCTCATTTTTAGAACCATTTTTAATGGGGCAGCGTGGACAGTGTTCACTTTTCTTGGAGAAATTCAATGGCTTAATAAAACTTTTCAGAACAGCATCACTGACGTGTAATTCACATGCAAGCAGTGCACATATGTGGTAAGTTCTGACGTAGGTATCCATTGTGAAAACATCACAGTCGAGGTAAGGAATGCCTCCATCATGCCTTCCCCCACAGAGTGACCTGCAGCCCCCCTGGCCTCCCATCCCCAGCACTTGCTCATCCACTTGTGTCATGGAGACCTGTCTGCTTTTCTAGAGTTTTATGTGATGGACTCACAACCCACATCCTCTTTCTGGCCTGGCTTCTTGCACTCGGTGTAACATGTTTGAGATTCAGCCAGGCTGTTGTAAATCACCAGTTCATTCCTTCTTGCTGCCGAGTAATTGTGTGCTTTAAAAAAGGGAAAAACCCAAACCCTTGTTTCCATAACAAAATGTAAAAAGGGAGCAACGTTCCTAATCCTTATCAAACAGGAACGTGGGTTTAAGATTATTGAGAAACGCTGCGCTGGAGTGTGGTCAGAGTGAATTTCAGCCCCGGGTCCTCTTACCACCATTGCTACATTTGAGCACATTTGGAAATATTTTAGACCTGCAAGAAGGCAGCCCCGCAGGACATGGAAACAAGCACTCAGCTCTCTCTGCAACCACAGGCTCTCTGATGAGAGGGTTAGTGAAGACACTGCCTGATGGAGTGTCCAAGAAGCAGTCCGTGTGTCTTCTGCTGTCCTCACACCCTCCTCATTCGGTAGATATGGGGCAAGAGCTATTTTCCGTGTTGTACAAGTAGGAAATGAGGTTCAGTGAGCGTGTGAGGATAGTTACTCAAGACAGAAGTGAGTTAGGGGCTGACTGGGCTGCCTGCTCCCCAATCCCAGCCCTGCTGGAGGCTCGGCTTGGCTCACGTTGGAAAGAAAAGTGCAATAATTTCACTTTCACTTTTGTTCTTGTTGGAGCTGTGATAGGATCTTTAAACTGGAGGAGTTAAGGTTTTCTCTTCCCCCTTTCTTCTTAAAACTTTCCCCTTTCCACTGGGTTAGGGCCAGCTTGTGTCGAGGATTCCACAGCCCAGTGCCTGAGTGGGGTGAGGCTCTTTTCCAAACATCAGGGGGATGCCGCGCTGGGTAAATCCTGGAGGTTTCCCTGGAGTGGGTAGGACGGAAGGACCAAATGAGAAGTAAAGGGTGTGTCTTACCCTCTTCTGGGTCATGGAAGATTTGAGAATCTGGTGAAATTGTGGGTCCTCTTTCCCAGAAAAATGCACAGATGTGCACGCACACGATTTTGCAATGATTTCAGAGTGTTTAGACTCCCCAGGGCTGGTCTGTAGGAATGACCTCGGGGTGAGTAGTTTTGGCCTGAAGTGAAATAGTCATGCCTTCAGGGAAACACAAAGCCATAGTCACTGATGAGACAGTGATTACAGATAAAGGCTGGGTGGGACTGGTGGGCTGGGTAGTGTTTGGATAGACAGCCCTCTCTATCAAATAGGTCTAATACACACCCACCCACCCCCAACTAATACCCAGTTGGGGTAGGGTGCTAGTCTCTGGGAGGCACGATTCCAGGCAGAGGGGGATGTCTGGGGGTGGGGGTGGGGACAGTGAAAGTAGGAAAGCTTCAGGGAGCTGACATGCCCAGTTTGACTGGAGGAAGATTATAGAATCGTCAGAAACAACCATAGAAAGGGAGGGAGAGGTCATATTGTGGGTGAAATAGAAAGCAAGGTGAGTACTTCTCCCTCCCCACCCCAGCTCCCCATAAAATATTCTGTAATTCCTTTTATTTATTTATTTATTTAACATCTTCATTGGAGTATAATTGCTTTACCATGCCTTTTATCTATTTATTTATTTTTCAGGTGGAGGTTTGGGGTGTATATAGGTGCATAATACATATTTATTGTCACAAATTAAGGATGTTGACAAAAATCAGAAATTCTCGTATACTATAATCTGATCTCTATTAATAGCTGACGTAGTTTGTTCTAGTCTGCGAACATTCTTATCTCTCCCAGCTCTGAGCCGCCACCCCAGTTAGAAAATAAATCCTGTGAGTTTATCACAATTTAGATAACTTGTCTGTCGATGTTCTTCACGTTTATTTAAGGCTCAACATCATATCCCAGGATTTTTCTTAATTTTTTCATTTTATTTTATTATTTGGCTGCATCGGGTCTTAGTCGTGGTGCACGGGCTCTTTTTCGTGGTGTGCAGGCTTCTCTCTAGTGGAGGCGCGTGGTCTCAGTAGCTGTAGCACGTGGGCTTAGCTGCTCTGCGGCATGTGGGATCTTAGTTCCCCGACCAGAGATGGAATCCATGTCCCCTGCATTGGAAGGCAGATTCGTAACCACTGGACCGCCAGGGAAGACCCAGATATTTCTTAATTTTTAAAACATTTACTATTTCTTAGGATAGATGCTTAGAGGGGGAATTATTGGGTCAATGTATATAAACTTCTGTAGAAGCCTGAGTCAGTAGCTTTTTGGGGGGTTGGCTACCTGCTATTGGATTTTGTTCTGTTTATTTTGCTTATTTACTTTTTTCCTCTTGGTGTCCTGTGTCTGCTCCTTAGCCCATTTCTTAAATACTGGAGCCCCCCAAACCCCCGCCGCTCCTGGGCCTTTACACTGATCCATTCTCTTCCTGATTTTCCTTGATGATCAGGCAGCCTGTGTTGACTGCCTGTCATGCACCAAGCATTGTGTTTAACAATATTACACATAATTTTCACCACACCCCTGTTGCATAAGGATTTATATCTTCCTTTCACAGATGTGGACTCAGAGCCGAAAGCTGCTTTCCCAAGGGGACGTCTCTGGGTCTGTCTCCCCAGGTCTGCATCTGTAGCTTCCCTCTCTCCACCCAGCTCCAGGGTAGCCATCACGTCACCAGCGCAGATTCCACTTGGGGTTTCCATGGACACCAAACTGAGTCTGTCCACACTCACCTAACAACTCTGACCTCCAGCCTGCCCCCATGACATCACTGAGCCCATAGGTCACCCTTGATGATGTCTTTACCCTCCTGATCCACCCCACCCGGCTTTGTGCCTAAGTTTGGTGTTGGTCTCCATCCTCCAACCTCGAGGAGGTACCGCTATCTGAAGGCATCCCCTGCCTGGTCTGTCAGAGTGGCTGCACCTCCACGTGGTCCCCCTGCCTTCAGCTGATTTCCCTCTCGCTGTGCTCACTGGAACTTTTCCTGTCCTCTCCCCACCTTAAAAACTGGCAGTGGCTCCCCTTTACCTTGGGAACGCAACGCAGGTTTCTTAGCATGACGTATCCATGTGCCCTGATCGCCATCCCCTCTCCCCTGTCCCTCAGCTCCGCTCACCCTGCTGCTTTCTCTGTTTGCCTCCTGGGTTGCAATCCCAGGGACGACTTGAAGTTGTAAAGAATGGGATCCCGACTAGGTCTCTCTGCTTCTCTGTCCTGTAAACTCCCACCCCAGTTTCTCGGCTGACTCCGGGGTGTCAGGACCGGGAGGTCTTAGTCCCTTCTCTTCCCCTCTCTCCCCACCACCTCCAGTGATGACCAGACTGTATTCTCCTCATCTGATTCCTATTGTGCTTCCCCATTTCCCCGAGTAAGGATTTTGAGGGCGGAGCCTGACTCACTCAATAATCTTCGTGTTCCCGTGGACTTGACAGATGGGTGGGAACCGCGGTGTTGTCCCCAAGCTTCCGTGGGCTTCGTAGGATAGCTGCTCTGTCTGCCACACGGAGCAAGTGGGCTTCAGACTTTGCATCTCTGACATTATAAGAATGTACCACGTTAAGTCCGTGAGTTAGAATTCGTTTCAATATAGTGTTCTGGATTGTTAAACTATTGCCCCATTGTAATCAGATAGCTTTTGCTAGGAACACAATCTCTCCCCCTCTTCCCCAGTTTAGTGGCTTCAAGCAACCAAGTCTCTAGCTTGTGATTCTGCGGTCAGACTGTTCTGGGCAACTCAGCTGATCTCTTCTGGGCGGGCGGCTGATCTAGGGCCAGCAGTAGGTTAGATGGTGGCCAGATAACCCAGGAGGGCCCTGCTGATGTGCCTGGCAATAGGCATGTGTCTCTCCTCCACCAGGCTAGCTTGGGCTCATTCACATGGTGGTGTTAGGGCCCCAGGTGCAGTAACCCCCCCCACCCCCCCCAGGAGTGAAGGGGATTAAAGCCACTGCTTGCATCCCATTTGCTTCACGAGTCACAGGACCAACAGAGACGCAAGGGATGGGGAAAGAGACTCTCTGCCTTTTGATGGGAAGGACCTTGCTATGACTGCAAGAATATGGATGTAGGCAAAAGAACTTGTGGTCATTTTTACAAACTACCTCACTGGTAATGGAATTCCGCAGTATCTGATAGATATTAGGCACTTAACAGAAATCTGGATTTTTGGATAAATTATTGGCCACTCATACACATGTATATGTATTATATTTATTTTGCAAACAGGGTCAAAGCACGTGTAGAAAAAACTGACCTTCTCTTTCCAGGTCATCTTATTTTTGGATCTTTGATATTAGTGTTATGTAGAGCTCAGCTATTGCAGAGCTGTTAATAAAATGTCAACATCAGTAGCTCAAATGCATTTTTGGAAAAGGGAGTTCTTGAAGAATACTGAATTCAATGTAGAATTAAATTAATTAAAACAGATGACCAAAGCCTAGTATTATTGGGCTATTGCCTGAGGTGCATAAAAAGCTACAGAGGGGGCTTCCCGGGGCTTCCCTGGTGGCGCAGTGGTTGAGAGTCCACCTGCCGATGCAGGGGACATGGGTTCGTGCCCCGGTCCGGGAAGATCCCACATGCCGCGGAGCGGCTGGGCCCATGAGCCATGGCTGCTGAGCCTGCGCGTCCGGAGCCTGTGCTCTGCAACGGGAGAGGCCACAACAGTGAGAGGCCCACATACCGGAAAAAAAAAAAAAAAGCTACAGAGGTTTCGTTTGCATTTTAAGAATACCTCATGCACGAAGCCTCTCCATATCTTCATGCTTCATTGTCATTTCTAAGGAAAACATCTACCGACTAGAATTACTTCATTTTTCTAAAGTTGTTTGCTTTTCATTGGTGGGGTTACAATTCAAGCTGCCTAACTTGATGATTTTACAGATAAGCAAGCTGGATTTGGATTACAGAACAGTGACTGGAATAAGGAGTCAGGTGGACGGTGTTTATCATTTTTGCATTTTCCCACTAAAGCTGACACATCAGCCTGTGTGACATGAAGATGAGTCAGGCAAAGCTCCCACCTCCAGGAGCTCAGTTGGTGTCAGGGAGGGAGAGTCTTGAGGACGGTCCTGGAAACACGCACGGATGAAGTTTTGCGGGCTATGCAATGGAGCCTCGGGGTTTTTTTTAAAATCCCTTCCCCCGTTCCTCCCTCCCTCCCCTCCCCCTCCCTCCCTCCCCTCCCCCTCCCCCTCCCTTCCCCCTCCCCCTCCCTCCCCTCCCCTCCCCCTCCCTCCCCCTCCCCTCCCTCTCCCCCTCCCTCCCCTCTCCCCCTCCCTTCCCCTCCCTCCCCTCCCCTTCTCTCCCCCCTTCCTCCCTTCCCCCCCTCCCCCCTCCCTTCCTTCCCTCCTTCCTTTGAAGCCTAGATTTTTAACATGGGTTCTTTTTTTTTAATAAGTTTATTTATTTATTTTATTTATTTTTGGCTGCGTTGGGTATTCGTTGCGCACGCGGGCTTTCTCTAGTTGCGGTGAGCAGGGGCTACTCTTCGTTGTGGTGCACGGGCTTCTCATTGTGGTGGCTTCTCTAGTTGCAGAGCACAGGCTCTAGGCACGTGGGCTTCAGTAGTTGTGGCACACACACACAGGCTCAGTAGTTGTGGCTCTCAGGCTCTAGAGCGCAGACTCAGTAGTTGTGGCGCACGGGCTTAGTTGCTCTGCAACATGTGGGATCTTCCCAGACCAGGGTTTGAACCCGTGTCCCCTGCATTGACAGGCGGATTCTTAACCACTGCACCACCAGCGAAATCCTTAACATTGGTTCTTCATTCAGGAATGACACAGCAAACAAGCAACACTGGCACTTTTATCCAGGACATATGCCCAGGTGTTTCCCTGAAGATCCTCACTCCTTAGGTCTTAGGTGGGACCCAGGCATTTGTATTTTGAAAAAGCACACATGATCTGAGAGGTACCCCTGCTTTATAAAATGTTAGTGTGCATGTAGGTGCAATAATGTGTTTTGGTTAACTTGGGATGGCAGGAGTTACTGCCTCTTTTACTTCTTAGGCTAGACGGGTGTGGTCAATGATTAGACATCATAATTACGAAAGCAATGCCTACTCTAGAAAATGTAGACAATACAGAAGATCAACAAGAAGCAAAGAAAATACTGACAATCCTCCCACCCAGACATGACTGCTAACGTTTTCATGAAAATCCTTTCACTTTTTTCTTGAAAACACACCACAAATGATCATACTCTTGTATGAACTGCTTTTTTCATTTAATATATCCTGATCATATTTTCAAGTTATTAACTAATCTTCCATGTTTATTTATTTATTTTTATTTTTATTTTATTTTTATTTTTTTGCGGTATGCGGGCCTCTCACTGTTGTGGCCTCCCCCGTTGTGGAGCACAGGCTCCGGACGCGCAGGCTCCGGACGCGCAGGCTCAGCGGCCATGGCTCACGGGCCCAGCCGCTCCGCGGCATATGGGATCCTCCCAGACCGGGGCACGAACCCGTATCCCCTGCATCGGCAGGCGGACTCTCAACCACTTGCGCCACCAGGGAGGCCCCATGTTTATTTTTTTAATAAATTTATTTATTTTATTTATTTATTTTTGGCTGCATTGGGTCTTTGTTGCTGCTCATGGGCTTTCTCTAGTTGCGGTGAGCGGGGGCTACTCTTGGTTGCAGTGAGTGGGTTTCTCACTGCGGTGGCTTCTCTTGTTGCAGAGCATGGGCTCTAGGTACATGGGCTTCAGTAGTTATGGCCTGTGGGCTCAGTAGTTGTGGCACGCGGGCTCTAGAGCGCAGGCTCAGTAGTTGTGGCACACGGGCTTCATTGCTCTGTGGCATGTGAGATCTTCCGGACCAGGGGTCGAACCCGTGTCCTCTGCAGTAGCAGGCAGATTCTTAACCACTGCGCCACCAGGGAAGCACTTCCATGTTTTTTTAAACAGCTCAAGAGTATCTATTGTACATGCTTTATATTATTTCAGTAATATCCTATTCCTGGTGCAGGGATTCGCATATGAGTGAACATGGACGTCGTTCTTTAGGAGTTGATTGTCTAGTACAAGAACACATGTGAAAAAGTATAACACAATTTAGGAATCACTATAAAGAATACCTTGTTTAAGGGGACTTCCCTTGCGGTCCAGTGGTTAAGACTCTGCCCTTCCAATGCAGGGGACGTGGGTTCAATCCCTGGTCGGGGAGCTAGGATCCCACATGCTGTGAGCTGTGTCCAAAAAAAAAAAAAAAAAACCTTGTTTAACACTACAATCAAGTGAGCTTGGCAAACATTGGCTCATCCAAGATCCAGGTTTATTCCGTGTCACTTCCTGGTGGACCTGCCTTTCATAATTAATAACCACTAGTACTAACACTATTTACTGAATTTCAGTTACTTAGCAGGTACTGTACCAAGCACTTTACATAAATTATCTAAAGTTTACAAGCAAGACGCAAGATAAGTTTATTTTAAAATTTTATTTTAAATAAATAAATTTTATTGAGACATAATTCACATCCATTGTAATTCACCCATTTAAGGTGTACAACTCAGTGGTTTGTAGTATATTCACAGGATTGTGCAACCATCACCACAGTCAATTTGAGAACACATTTACTACCCCACCAAGGAACTCTGTACCCACCCATCAGCAGCCTGTCTCCATTTCTTCACAACTCACCCAACCCGAGGCAACCACCTGTGCCTATTCTGGGCATTTCATATAAATGGGATCATACAGTATGTGGTCTTTTGTGACTGGCATCTTTCACATAACACAATCTGAAGGTTCATCCATGTCATAGCAAGTATCAGTACCCCATACTTTTTATGGCCAAATAATATTCAATTGCACGTATATAGCACATTTTATTTATCCATTCATCAGTGGATGGACATCTGAGTTGTTTCCACTTTAGGGCTATTATAAATAATGCTGCTGTGAACATTTGTGTCCAAGTTTCTGTGTGGATGTGTGTTTTCACGTCTCTTGGATGGATCCGCAGGAAAGGAATTGCTGGGTCATACGTTATCTCTCTTCTTTTGAGGAACTGCCAGACTATTTTCCAAAGTGGCCACACCGTTTTACATTCCCATCAGCTGTCTAAGAATTCTGATTTGTTCACATCCTCGCCAACACTTGTCAGTATATGTCATTCTGATTATCACCAAAGATAGGTTCTGTTATCCCCATTTTTCCACTGAAGGTACCCAGGGCCTAAGCAGTTGCCAGACCATAGACAGGTACCTGGTACCCTCAGACCCCAGAGCTCGTCTGCCTGCAACCCATAGCTCTCTGACTCAACTTATCTTGTAATAATGGAAAGAGGAATACATGGAAATTCATTTTTTTCTCAGATAGTTCAGTATTCTTTTTCCTGAATTCGTTGGCAATTGAATATTTTGTATGATGGATTTCTGTAAATGACTGGTATTCCTTCTATTAAAGGTATATGTCTGATTTAATTCTACTACCTCTTACAACAAGATTTATGTCCAGGTTTGTATAGAGTACAGGTGATCAAGTGTGGTAAAGTAACCACGGAAATGTCCCTCAATTTTAGAATTTCTTAACTGTAAAATGGTAATTCTTAGCCAGAAAAAAAATGGATAAACAGACAGAAACTCAGGTGGGGATGTTTGTTCTGGGGCTCACGTCATGACAGCTCTTCAGATTTATCTTTACATCTTTAAACATTTACATGCAGACACATTAGCCCAGCCCCAGACCAAGTAAGTTGGAATCTTCACCGTTGGCTCTGGGGTGTTTGCATTTCCAGAAGCTCCCAGGGTGATTCTGAGGCTCAGCTAAGGTTGAGAACCAGTGGTTTATATGAACAAAATGATTTGCAGAACTACAATGTTTTTGAGAAAAGTGACTGGCAGGCCCGGTGGGGCACCTCCGGTGTGAATGTTCTCTGTGTTTCTGTTGCCGAGGGTGGGAAGGGTACTGGGGGTGGGGGGTATCAGGGTGGCTTTGGCAGCTGGGAGAGGGCAGCGTGGGTAAAGTGGATCGAGTACAGCAGCATCCGTTTTCCAGCCCTGGTGAAGCTCCCTGATAAAGAAAAGGTATTCACGTGCTGTGACTTCATGCCTCCCCCAGCTTGTTATTTTTTTCTTTTTTTTTCGTATTTTGCAACAGAATACAGCTATGGTTTCATGTCTTCTAGCTTTGTGTGCATTACATAGTGTATAGGTCAGGCCAGAAGCAGTCTCCCTTTTGTTTACCTACACCATGTAATTTTGTGCACAGAACAGAACTTAGAGCACACCTAGCGTGACTCTATCATTACAAATGTGAAGAAACCAAGGCCTGGAACACTAAGGTTCCGGGTCTCACATAACAAGGCAAGGACTAGAAATGGCCGTCCTTGGCTAGAGGCTATTCCGTCTCCACCATAGTTTGTGGCCAGCTCACTGCTATATATGCAGACTCTTTCAACCCATTTTCTCTTTTTATTACCTGGAACTTTGTCAAAGAAGGCTTCCATCATTCAGATGTTTTTCAAAAATTCTCTTTTTGGTTTGTTTCTGTTATTTAAGAATGGCCCTGGGGTCATTTTTCTGATACCCTTCATTATCCCTCCCCCCGCCCCCAGTTTTATTGAGCTATAGTTAACATATAACATTGTATTAGTTTAAGTTGTACCTACCCCACTTGTTATTGTGAAAAATTTCAAATCTAGAGAAAAGTTGAAGGAATAATACAATGAACTTTAGTATTCTTTTTATCTAGACTGAGCAATTGTTAACATTTTGGCACGTTACCTTTCCTTTCTTTTTTTTGTAATGAATTTTTATTGGAGTTGAGTTGATGTACAATGTTGTGTTCGTTTCTGCTGTACAGCAAAGTGAATCAGTTATACATGTACATACATCCACTCTTTTTTAGATTCTTTTCCCATATAGGTCATTACAGAGTACTGAGTAGAGTTCCCTGTGCTGTCTCTGAATCTCTCTTTTCTAAACCATTTGAAAGTAAGATGCCGACATCATGACACTTACATTTTAGTAACTCCTAAAAATAAGCATAATTTTCCACATAACCATAATACAATCGTCCCACTAAAGAATCTAACATTGATACAATACTGGGCCTCCCTGGTGGCGCAAGTGGTTGAGAGTCCGCCTGCCGATGCAGGGGATACGGGTTCGTGCCCCGGTCTGGGAGGATCCCATATGCCGCGGAGCGGCTGGGCCCGTGAGCCATGGCCGCTGAGCCTGCGCGTCCGGAGCCTGCGTGTCCGGAGCCTGTGCTCCGCAACGGGGGAGGCCACAACAGTGAGAGGCCCGCATACCGCAAAAAAAAAAAAAAAAAAAAAAAAAAAAGAATCTAACATTGATACAATACTATGATGGAGTATACAGTCTATATTCATTTCCCCCAATTTTCTTGTTAATGCTCTTCATGGCTTAAAAAAAAAATCCAGGATGTAACTGAAGTTTAGGCATTGCATCTTGTTGACATGACTTTAGTCTCCTTTCATCAAGAACACCCCTCCCCTGCCTTTATTTTAGACTTCAGATATTGACATTTTTGAAAGATCCAGATCAGTTATTCTGCAGAATATGCATTGATCTGGCTGCGGCCAGGGCTTCGTGGGTAGAGTCAGGGGGACAGCTGACATCCTACACGGGTGATGTGGGTCCTCTCTGATCAACACATCAGGTGATGTCAGTGCAAGACCTGGTCACCTGGCCCAGAGGTGCCCACCTGGTTTCTTCACTGGCCAGGTAGCGGTCTCCTTTGTAACTAATAAGTAATCTGTTGGATGATTCGTAGAGTTTGTGTGATTATCCTTTCTTCCAGGGACGTTTCACCCCATGGCCTTAGCATCTAAGCTGATCCTTGCCTGAGTCAATTGTTCCAGCGGTGGTTTTCCAGTAGATCTACATTTATTTGTTTGGTGGCCTGTGACTGTATAACCAAGTAAAGATAATTCAGGAATTTTCTGAACCTGTGACTGTTACCTTATTTGGGAAAAGGGTCTTTGCTGATATAATTAAGTGAAGGGCCTTGAGATGAGGAGATTATTCAGGTGGGCCTGAAATCCAATGACCAGTGTCCTTGACAGAGGGAGATTTGAGACAGAGGAGAAGACACAGAGGAAGAGGCAGTGTGGCCACCAAGGAAGAAGAATTTTGTCACCTCCGTAGTTCCTCACCTACTCGGCTCTTGTGTTTCCTAAAGCAGGGGCTGACGACTACAGCTCAAGGGTCGGATCCACCATCACCTGTTTTTATGGAGCCTGTGAACTAAAAGTGGTGTTTACATTTTTTTTTTTTTTTCGGTACGCGGGCCTCTCACTGCTGTGGCCTCTCCCGCTGCGGAGCACAGGCCCAGCAGCCATGGCTCACGGGCCCAGCCGCTCTGTGATATGTGGGATCTTCCCGGACCGGGGCACGAATCCGTGTCCCCTGGATCGGCAGGTGGACTCTCAACCACTGCGCCACCAGGGGAGCCTGGTGTTTACATTTTTAAACGGTTGGAAAAAATTAAAACAAGAATTTGTGACATGTGCAAATGATGCACACTTCCCATTTCTGCGTCCAGACAAAGCTTTATTGGAGGACAGCCACACGCACACGTACACGTTGTCTCCGGCTGCTTTCCTGAAACATTGCAGACTCGACTCATTGCAGGGAGCCCGTTTGGACAGCCAAGTCTAGAATATTCACTCTCAGCCTCTTTACAGAAAAAGTTTGCCCACTCCTGTCCTCCAGGATGGACAGAAGATGCTTGGACATTGATAAACCTCTCTGCTTCCTCATCCTCAACTATTCATGTGCGTATTTGACTCCACTTCACTCAAACACTTATTTATTCAACAAATATTTATTGAGCATCTACTTCTTCCACCAAATAGGTCAAGGGGCTCAGCCCTGACTGTCCCCCTAAGCTGGTGGAGGGGCGTCCAGAGCATTGGCGCCAAGGGGCCCCAGTGGCTGAACAGTCCCCTCAGTCCCACACCTCTCTGTCAAGGGGGCATGTGGTCGCTGTCGATAGGAAGAAGGCTCGTGCAACCATGCGGTTGACCCTACACCTTGGGCAGGATCGGCCCTGAAGCAGGTGGGCAGGCTCTGCTCCTGAGATGAGGATTTTCTAATCCTTCTCAGTTTGGGCTCATCTGTTACTTGGCGAGGCTCAGAAGACCTGCTCTCTGCCTGTGCCTCTCTGTCTCCACCTGGGGTTGTAAATACATCTGAAGGAGCCGCAGAGGCCCCTTTTTCCTCTTCCACCATGGTTTCCATTTCCTGTCCCCTGTCCCAGCTGTTAAAACTACATTAGCTAAGGAGAAGCTTGGAGGAACAAGAAATAATAGCAGTCAGCTAGGTGCCCAGGACAAGCATCCTCAGTGCTTTTACAGGCACTGCCATTTTTATTCTTTTCATTAAAATCTTTTCTTTAAATGGTAGGTACTTTTATTGTTCTCCTATTTTACAGGTGACAAAACTGAGGCTCAGAGCAGTGAAGGAATTGGCCCAAGGGAACATGACTGAAGCAGGGAGCCTGGAATTTGAACACAGGCGGTTTGACCTCGTGGGGACAGGCCTAGCATGTGGGCATATCCTGTGACCTGAAAGCTGTGTGGGTAGAAACTGTGGCTCTCTTTTCTGTAATGGCATTTTTGGTCACGCCCTCAGGTACATGCCAAGGAGAAAATTGGTCGCTCAGGCTGACCATCATCTACCAAATGGACTTGAAAGTCCTAACAGGCCAGAAACTGGATGAAGGATGGAAGGACTGACAGACGTGCTTTCTGCTGGGGTGGGGTTGTCATCACTTTGTAAAGTTAAAACATCGTGACAACCCAGGATGTTTCTCGACTCAAACTCTGATTGTCCAGAATATCAGGGACCATACCTTTAGTAGAGCCGACCAGCCCAGCAATGCCCAAGGTGTCTGTGGAATGTTAATCACATTTCCAGAAAATGGGGAGTGGTCAGATAAGGATGGGGAATGTGGAGGCCGGCAAAGCCAGGCAGGATTCTTGACAGAGACTCCCGTGGCCCTCAGGAGGGGACAGGGGATGCTGTACACAGCGGTGACCAGACTCAGCCACGTCCCTGCCCACCTCAGGGGATAGGACAGGTGCTCCTGGGTAATGCTGCCTCGGGACAGGTGCTCCTGGGTGACACTGCCTTGGGACACGTGCTCCTGGGTGACGCTGCCTTGGGACACATTCTTTCCATTTCAGTTTAAGCCCCAAACAGAGAGGAGGGATAAATTGGGAATTTGGGATTAACAGATCCACACCACTAAGTGTAAAATAGATAAACAAGGACCTACTGCATAGCACGGGGAACTATAGTCAATATCTTGCAATAACATCTTGGAAAAGAATCTGAAAAAGAATATATATAAAACTGAATCACTTTGCGGTACACCTGAAACATCGTGCATCAACTATACTTCATTTAAAACAAACAAACAAACTAATATAGGCCAGCCCTCGAAGGTTTTAGAAGAAAAATTAAATATTCTTTAATTTTTAAGAATTAATAAAAGAAGGGCTTCCCTGGTGGCGCAGTGGTTGAGAGTCCGCCTGCCGATGCAGGGGACACGGGTTCGTGTCCCGGTCCGGGAAGATCCCACATGCTGTGGAGCGGCTGGACCCGTGAGCCATGGCCGCTGAGCCTTTGCGTCCGGAGCCTGTGCTCCGCAATGGGAGAGGCCACAGCAGTGAGAGGCCTGCGTACCGCAAAAAAAATAAATAAATAAAAATAAGAATTAGTAAAAGAAGATAATTTTATTTATTTATTTTTTACTGAAGTATAGTTGATTGACAATGTTAATTTCTGCTGTACAGCAAAGTGACTCAGTTCTACACATATATACATTCTTCTTTAATAATTTGGTTTTTTGAGTTTTTATTTTTATCTATTTATTTTTATTCTTTTAACTTTTATTAATAATTTGTTTATTAAGATTAAATAAAATTATAGTATTCAGAAAAGAACAACAACAAAAAGAAGTCCCAAACACTTGAGTGACTACAGAAAAGTCTGCGTCTTGGGTCAGTTCGCTGCTATTTCTAGGCTGGGAGGGGATGAGGGTAACACCATGTTTCCTGGCTCTGTAAACACTTTGTTAGGAAAGTTTTCTAGAAATTAATAATCAGACACAATATTAATAATACAGAATTAGCTTGGAGTTTCCCGAGAATTTTTCGGTTACAGTTACAGTGATGTCTCAGTAAAAATCAAAGTAAACTGGATCATATAAACCTTTTTCAAGTGTCAATGTTTTCTTTATTTTAGTTTGTCCAATCCTCTACATAGTGCTCAAAATATCAGGACCCCAGGATATAAAGCATGCTTTGATTCAAATGATAGATGCAAAATACACATTTGTGCAACTCCAATATGGGAATTGCAGCACCCACACTGTGGCACACTCAACATGGGAATATGTGGAATTTTCTTGTTGTTTTCAGGAAATAAGGTGTCATTGTTAGGACGGTTTCCTGTGGTAAAAAAATTCTCTAATTTGGTTTTAAAATAGCAGCCTTAGCTGTTGTTTTTGACTCAGAAATGCATAGGAAATCTAAAATTGTATCTTTTTTTTTTCTTTTTATGTGTGTGCTTGTGTGTGTGTGGAAGAATTTTCCGTATTTTCCACAGACAAGAAATGAGCAGGTTCTATTCCTGGTAGCGAACAATGCGATGATGTTTGTATTTTCTACATGCACGTGTGCAGACGCCCTGGCATTAGAAGGAGGGAAACTCCGTGTTGATTTTGGTGACGGGTTACAGGTACAGAAGCCATCCTTCTTGTTCTGTGAGCCCCAGTCCTGAGAGCTGGTCAGCCCAGCAGCTTTGAGGTTATAATCTGTGGCCGTCAAACGGTTTTTTAACTTGAAGCTTCTCTGGCTTGGACCTCAGGACAAGCTTGCACTTAAAAACAGAGCTAACCATTTCTGGTTTGCTCGAGCCATGCCTTATTCTTTTAAGGAAGAGGTAGTCTGTCCTTAGTTTCTTTACATAAAGTGTCAGGAAAATAAATAGTTTGCAAAAGTCTTTGCAGTGCCATTAGAGAAGTTAAATACTGAAGATTCAAAACCTAATCAGAGCGTTCTTAAAAAAAGGGAAAAAAAAAAGGCCAACCGGGGAGGAAGCACTGCTGTTTGTGGAACGGGGAGTGAGAGACTGCGGCTCTGGGGGAGGGGAGGCTGATGCTTTTTGGCGGGGGTGGGGGGGGCGGGGAGGGGGGCAGGGGATGGAGTGGGGAGATGATGCCAAGGCTCTCTCAGAGCTGTGAGGCACCAGACCAGGTATTCAGGACCTCACAACCCTGTGGTCTTCTCTTCCCCCGCCCCCCACCCTTTTTTTAAATTGTGGTACAGTATATATGACACAATTCACCAATTTAACCGTTTTAAAGTGTTCAAATTCAGTGGCATCTAGCACGTTCGCCATGTCGTGCGACCATCACCATGATCTAATTCCAGAGCATTTCTACCCCGGCAGGAGACCCGCCCCGTTAAGTCCTTCCCCATCTCTCCCTGCCCCGCGCCCGCCTTCCATCTATGGATTCGGATTCGCCTCTTCAGGGCGTTTCCCACAAGCGGAATCATGCAGTATGTGGCTTTTGATCTGGCTTCTTTCACACAGCATGTGCTTCCTAGGTTCACCCCTGTTGTAGTGTGTGTCAGTGCTTCATGCCTTTTTATGGCAGTTGTATGGATGGACCACATTTAATTCATCCATTCACCCGTTGAGGACATCTGGGTTGTTTCCACCTTTTGTCTGTTGTAAATAATGCTGCTATGAACATCCATGTGCAAGTTATTATTTGAAAGCCTGTTTTTAATTCTTTCAGGTACACACCTAGAAGTGGAATTGCTGCATCATGTGGTAGTTCTATGTTTAACTTATCGAGAAACCACCAAACTGTCTTTTCTCTTGCCTTTTAATAGCTTATTTTTTTAAAAAAATTATTTATTTATTTGGTTGCGCTGGGTCTTAGTTGTGGCAAGCGGGCTCCTTAGTTGCGGCTCACCGGCCCCTTTCTTGTGGCACGTGGGCTCCTTAGTTGTGGCATGTGAACTCTTAGTTGCGGCATGCATGTGGGATCTAGTTCCCTGACCAGGGATCAAACCTGGGACCCCTGCATGGGGAGCATGGAGTCTTAACCATTGCGCCACCAGGGAAGTCCTTCTCTTGCTTTTTAAATGCCCCTCTTAAAATAAAAATTTACCACACAATTGATATTACAAAATAAATTATGGGATGTGTTAAAGAATGGTTATATTTCTAGGCTGAATATTAAAAGTCTAAGGTTTCTTTGGGGCCAAAATGCACTCAGAATAGTTTGCTAAATGAACAAGCAAACACAAACCACTTATATTTATTTACTTCCTGCCCCAGTTGGCTTTTTCCTACAATATTCAGCCTTTTGCAAAATCCAGCATCTCTTAAGAGGATGGTTATAAATCGATTATACTGTCACTGTCCACTTTGGTTTTATACTTTCTGGGTCAGATGGCAGCCCTCTAATCTCTTTCGTGATTTGGGTGGATACAGAGTAATCCCAGGGCAGATGCGAGTTAGTGCTCATCTTCCATTTTACGTTGACTTCTGCTTAAATGTCACGGTTCCCCAGGGCAGGTAGATGGGAAATAACATGATTACAGATAATACTGATGATCTCCCAACATCACATTGGCTGGCGACTTCCTGGTGGAAATGGACATAGCGGAAGATTGGGGCGTGTGCCTGCCTGGGACACAGTGAGCTCACAGGAGGGGACTGGCCCATTCCTGGAGGGGCAGCTCCCAGCCTCCAACTCCTCCCTAGTCCAGTCTCTCCAGCTCCCTGGATTTTGGGAAATAGTTCGAGGGTGCTTCTCCACGAGGGGTCTGCTCTCACCCAAAGCACTCAATAATCAATATGGCGCAGGCATCAGCCAGTCAGCACAGAGGATGTGGGCCAGGGGAGGATGCAGAAGGTTCTGGAAGCCCCCCAGGGCTCAGACTCCATGCAGTAGTTGCTGGAACATGGGCTGGTCTCAGGGTCCTGGGGTTCAGCTGAAGAGGAGTGGCCCTGGGAGGGAGTGTTAGGGTATTGACTATTTATCCACTGACATACAAGTATTTTAATATTTTAAAATCTAGCATGGCTGTCCTGCCAGGCTTGGAGGATTTATCACTAGAAACTATGCTGACACTGCCCCTCCCCAACCAGCCTTCACCAGGAATCTTCAGGACCACGAGTCTGCTGTCTTACCCACTGTCTTTCCACAGGAAGTAGTTACCCGTTTTCCTACTGGAGAGGGCGTTATTTTGCCTACTTACCTAAGGCTCTGACTGTGATGCCCATCCTACCCGGATCAGTCCAGGAGGGTCACTACCATGACTAGTGATTCCTTGTACTTGCAGGAATTCCCTACTCCATGTTTTATCGCAGCCTTTAAAAAAAAATTATTTATTTATATTTTTGTCTGCATTGGGTCTTTGTTGCTGCACGCGGGCTTTCTCTAGGGGTGGCAAGCAGGGGCTACTCTTTGTTGTGGTGCGCGGGCTTCTCACTGCGGTGGCTTCTCTTGTTGTGGGGCACGGGCTCTAGGAGTGCAGGCTTCAGTAGTTGTGGCTCGCGGGCTCAGTAGTTGTGGCACGCGGGCTTAGTTGCTCTGTGGCACGTGGGATCTTCCTGGACCAGGGCTCGAACCCGTGTCCCCTGAATTGGCGGGTGGATTCTTAAACACTGTGCCACCAGGGAAACCCCAATGTAGACAATTTTTAAAGTCTTTATTGAAGTTGTTACAATATTGCTTCTGTTTTATGATTTTTTTTTTGGCCGCAAGGCATGTGGGATCTTCGCTCCCCGACCAGGGATCGAACCCGCACCCCCTGCACTGGAAGGGCAGAGTCTTAACCACTGGACCGCCAGAGAAGTTCCAAATATAACTTAATTTACAAGTGCAAATTGACCTCTGCATTTCTCCTAGAGTAGGAACTCGGAATGTGAGCTAACTCTCATCTAGTGGTCAGCTCTAAAGTATTTTGCATACTCCTTTTTACAGATTGGGCCTCACTGTTTCCATATGAATCATTGTATAGGATTATATGTATCTGAATAGTGTTTTTTGTGTTATGGACCATACATGGGACTTTCCACGGAGTAATTTTCAGTATATTTCAGTTTCACCTTCTCGCTGACTTTATAGACTTTGCACCTTCTTCAGATTAAGTTAAGGTATGAGGTGAAATTGTGTATATTATACTTGAAAACTCTTGAGAAGGCGCTGGGTTGGAGGGTGACGTCCAAGTCTAACAATGACACCTTTTGCTCCAGAGTTTGAGCTGAACCTGGGAGGAAGCCGTGGCTTGCATTCGGAGCCAGGCAGGAGTGTCTGGAAACATGAGACTCACTGTCCAGAGACATTTAGGGAAAGAGATGCCGAGGGAACCAGAGTCACGGGTGCTCGTTTTGTGGAATGGCCTGGGCTATTTATATTGTTTTCTCTTTTTTTGGCTGCGCCTTGGGCCTTGCAGGATCTTAGTTCCCCAACCAGGGATTGAACCCGGAGCCCCGGCAGCGAAAGCGCCGAGTCGTAACCACTGGACCATCAGGGAAGTCCCCTATATTGTTTTCCTTTCCTCTTATAAAAAGGACTGGCAGAAGAATCTAGTCTGGGGCTGTGTCTGAGGGATGACAGTTCATAGGTCAAGGGGAATGTGTGTCCAGAGTGAGAGCCGGAGACCTAAGCGTGCCCAGGTGGACACGGCTGCTTATGGGTCAGGAGGAGGAGAGTCCGGGAGGGAATCTGAAAGGGGCCGAGCCAAGGAAGATAGTGTCAGGGAAAAGAGAGTGGTGAAAAGGGCCTGATACCGTAGACAGAGGCCTCCCCGTCGTAATGAAGTCGGATGAGGCTGGAGGGCGTCCTCCGAGTTACCTTCTCCAGAGTGGACTTTTGCCAGAATGCACTGCGGGTAGAGGCCAGACTGCAAGGAGGGGACCTGGGGAGGCGAGACTCACTTTTTCAATAGTGTAGAGAGTTGGGAGAATGTGGAAGGTTGCTAGGAGAGTGAGGGCTAAGAGAACGCTTTATTATTTAATTTAAAAAAATTTTGTTTTGGAGTGTGGTTGATTTACAATGTTGTGTGTTTCAGGTGTACAGCACAGTGATTCAGTTATACCTATGCATATATTCATTCTTTTTCTGATTCTTTTCTCATATAGGTTATCACAGAACACTGAGTAGAGTTCCCTGTGCTAGACAGTAGGTCCTCGTTGGTTATCTATCTTATATAGAGTAGTGTGTGTATGAAAAGAATGCTTTGAAACTAAACAGAAGGAGAATTCTGCAGCCCGTGTTTAAGCTGGAGAGGCAGTTGAAAAGGAGAGATTAGAAACAGAAGTGCCTGCTGAGGGGATGCTTCATGGAACAGGGCCCCGGGGGATTCAGGAGGGGATGCTCTGAAGGCCAGATCCAGGACCTCACCGTGGACAGAGGAGGGGCCGGCGGAGGCAAGCGAACTTCCTGCAAGCCCGTAGTGTGTCTTCCACGTGTTCTCACTGTGCAGCGGTGCCTGGCCCACGGAGGGTGAGGTCTTGGGGGGCAGGTGGGGAGATGCAGGCAGAGCCCCGAGAGCTGAGAGTTCTGGCTCTGTCTGTGTTCACAGGCAAGGAGGCAAGACCATGTACTGAAGATGCAGGAGGCAGGGGTGGGGGCTTGGGGAGGGAGCTGCAGGTGGGGTGGCAGGGGGACCACTGAGGGAGGCGGGAGAGGAGGAGGGAGAAGCAGCCGCGCTGCACGGAAGGCCCTCCGAGGTTGGGGACCAGGAAAGCAGAGCCTACATCCGTGGGATGGGGGTGCAGGGGCGCGTCTCCTCCAGGTGCAGCTGCCAGGGTGGGAAGACTTGGCCACCCACGGTGAGGGATCCAGGTGGCAAGAGGATGGGGGTCCTCTCAGTTTCCACCCTTGGGTTTCCAGTCCCCCAGGTGAAAGCTCAGCTCCTGCCCGGACCTTAGACAAGAAGGGCGGAGTGCAGCCCTCTGGCCTCACCCCCAGGGGATGTGCACCCGGCAGGTAGTGACCCTGTGCTAACCCTGGCAGGCAAACATTGAACTCATAATAATAAAATAATAAAATCAACATTATCACTATTTTGTTGATCTATTCTATAAAACACACTGTACTAATTCCATGTGAAAAATACTACTTCTGTAGAAGTCCCATAGAATCGGTCTCTTTTTTTTTCTTCTTCTTCTTTTTGGCTGAGCCATGCGGCTTGCAGGATTTTAGTTCCCCAACCAGGGACTGAACCTGTGCCCTCGGCAGTGAAAGCTTGGAGTCGTAACTACTGGACCACCAGGGAATTCCCAAGTTGGTCTCATTAATTGTAGTTATTACATTCACGTTTGAAGATTCTTGGATAATGCCAGCTCTTTGCGGGTTGTTATCCCTAGAGATTTGCTGTTCCTTTAATGTACTTCGAGCATCCCTGAGCCCCAGCTCTGGAGCCAGGTCCTCTGGATTTGAATACCGACCTTACCCTCGGTGCCTGACGTGCTTGGACCAGTTACCATGCCTTTGAGTCCGCACCGCAGGATGAGGCTAAATTACAAGGTTACGTGCACTAACGTGTGTGACCTAACAGCACAGCCCCTCGGACCCGGTCAGCTCTCCGTCAAGGTGAGTGTCTGCTGCCAACAAATATTCTCCTGCTCTGTACCATGTAGTTTAGATATACTGCCTGATCTCATACAATGGACTAGGCATTCCCTTCATTTTGTCTTCGAGGAAGTTGTGGCTCAGAGAGAACAGAGTTTGCCTTGTTGGCCGAGGGAGGGGCAAAAGGGTTTATGCTCGCAGTGCCTGGCTTGACCCAATGCACCTGGCTGCCTGGTCTGTACCGTCGCTGTGTCCCCAGAGCCCAGGACACTGCCTGGCACTTAGGCTGAGGGTGTGAACGCTCGTCTCCTGACCCTGTCGGTTCCTTTGTTTGCTGGGCGCTGCAGTATTTGGCTTGCGTGATACCACACCCTTCTCATCAGTACTAACCTTCTTGTTGTTAAGCCTTTGTTTTTTTTCTTCTTCGGTACGCGGGGCTCTCACTGTTGTGGCCTCTCCCGTTGCGGAGCACAGGCTCCGGACGCGCAGGCTCAGCGGCCATGGCTCACGGGCCCAGCCGCTCTGTGGCATGTGGGATCTTCCCGGACCGGGGCACGAACCCGTGTCCCCTGCATCGGCAGGTGGACTCTCAACCACTGGGCCACCAGGGAAGCCCGAAGGCTTTGTTTGTGTGTTGCCAATCCCCACCCCCGGGGCTGGATGGATGTATTCACAAATGCAGCAGTGGAGGTCCAGCCTGTTAGAATCCAGGTAGCACTTTCCAGAAAGATTGTTCTGAACATCCAAGGATGAAGCGTCCTGACTTTCTTTGCTTTTAAAGATTCAGGTACCAAATGCACACTTAGCTGGCTGATCCTCTTCTTGTTCTATTGAAGTAGAGTTGATTTACAGCGTTGTGTTAGTTTCTGGTGGACAGCAAAGTGATTCACTTATACACATATCTACATTCTTTTTCACATTCTTTGCCATTATGGTTTATCGCAGGGTATTCAATATAGTTCCCTGGGCTCTACAGTAGGGCCTTGTTGTCCATCCGTGCTATAGGTAGCGGTTTGCCCCTGCTGACCCCAACCTCCCAGTCCGTCCCTCCTCCAACCTCCCTCCTCCTTGGCAACCACAAGTCTGTTCTCTATGTCTCTGAGTCTGTTTCTGCTTTGATCCTTCTTAACTAGGCTCAAATGTATGAAAGTGTTTTCACGTTGGCAGCTCACCTGGAAGTGAACATGCGGCCCGCTTCCAGGACTGTTGCTACTTTCGTTTTTGGAGGCTCGTGGCTCAGAGGACAGAGCACAGGATGCGGGTTTGAGACCCTGAGCTTCCCGGGCCCCTGCTTCCTCGCTTATAAAGCCGGAGCGATGCTCTCCCCAAGGTCAGGAGAGACGACCCGTCATAAGGGCATTATCATTGCAGAGGACCATGAAAACAAAAGGGGGCATCTGGAGAGTTTATTAGCAAAAAACAGGGTTTAGGGCAGAGCCCAAGGTGCCTTTTCTAACACAGAGTTTCAAAACAATATGCCCGAGGTTCTACTTTTGTTTTCTCTGAGTGATGAGCTTACGGGTAATTTCATCTTCTCGGTTTTGCCTATCTGCGTTTCCTAGTTCTGCTCTTAGAATTTTTTTTTAAGTTCATTGAGTCATTAAAAAACAAGTCATTAAAGATATCCAGGAAGAAGGTTGTACTTACACTTTGATATTTAGCTGTTACTTGAGGATCATTACTGTAAATATCTGATACTATACAATAGATGTAGCTAGGATGGTATAACTAATATAAAATAACAGGATGGTTTCCATTGATTTTTTTTTTTTTTTTTTTAGGGTTGTGGTTTTCCTGCCACAGTCTGATAGGTGGTTTGGCGCCTCATCCGGCCTGGCCTCTAGAGTGTGGCTTGTTCACCAGGCCTACGAGAAGCTAAGGTCCCCTAGGCTCCACCCACTCGGCTCCCAAGTTTGTATCCAGATGATTATAGTGAAACGATTTTGCAAGTTCACTGTAAGCATGGATACCTATGATACACAGGACTACAACAGAGTCACAGAAATTCCATGTCATCTGTGACCTTTTGGTCTTAACATTTCTGGGAAATTCTTCATGCTCTCCCGAACCTGGCCTTCTCAATTTATTTTTCAAAAGACGTCACTTTCAAATTGCTGAAGAATAGTGCACACTCGTTGCTATTTCTGCTTCTTTTAGATTGCTCATTATTCAAAGTCGCCATGTTCCAATATGACATTGCTCCTGCCTTTAGGACTGTCCAGCTACTCTTCAAATTCTGTGGGTCTGGGTCACCTGGCAGTTAAGGTTGAGAGGGATGAGCCCCAGCCGAGGTCCCCTGGGGTCCCAGGCTCGGGCGACTTTCTTTCTGCTCACCCCACATCGGCCACGAATGTTTCTATTGAACTCAATGGTCTTGAAATATGTTTGTCCATGTACTCCTCTAAAAATAATTTTGAAAAATTGTGTTCTCTCTTGCATAATTCCTAGTGAACATTTAACATTTTTCATCATAAGTTTAAATACTAAATTTTGAAAACGTGTAATAAATGTTAGGTCCCTTGTTTAAGGATTCTCAACCAGAGACCGTTTTGCCTCCCAGAGAAACATTTGGGCAACATCTGGAGGCATTTGTGGTGGTCACAACTCTGCGTGTGTGTGCTTGTGTGTGTGTGCATGCGTGTGTGTCTGCATGCATGTGTGTGTGCATGTGTGCATGCGTGTGTGCGTGTGTAGATCAGGGATACTGATCAACATCTTATAATGCAATGCGCAAGACAGAATTATCAGGGCAAAATGTCGACGGTGTTGAGGTTTGAGAAACTTTGATTTGAATGTACCCTAAGGAATATGAATAGCATGGTGCTTTTATATTCAGCAGCATCCATTCAAAAAACATCATCATCTTCTATAACATTGTTCTTTTTTCTTCCTGAAATTGTATTTCCATTCTTACTCCCCACAGAATTTTATCCTGATGAAATATCTTTATGTTTGAAAGCCTTACTAGTTCCCATGTAATTCTCTGCTACAAAACTCTGCATGTGAATTGAATTTGTTTTCAATTCCTACAACTGTGAGGTTCTAAAGGTTAGCACTTTCCTCCCATATTGAGGTAGTGTTAGAAATCGATCAAACACCGTAAGCATATATTACAACATTCGACAGATGAGTTTTATTTATTTATTTTTAAAGTTTATTTGTGGTTTTTTTTTTGGGGGGGGTGTTTTTTTTTGCGGTACGCGGGCCTCTCACCGTTGTGGCCTCTCCCGTTGCGGAGCACAGGCTCTGGACACGCAGGCTCAGTGCCCATGGTTCACGGGCCCAGCCGCTCCGCGGCATGTGGGATCTTCCCGGACCGGGGCACGAACCCGTGTCCCCTGCATTGGCAGGCAGACTCTCAACCACTGCGCCACCAGGGAAGCCCTAAAGATTATTTGTTTTATGTATTTATTTTTGGCTGCGTTGGGTCTTCGTTGCTGCGCGCGGGCTTTTCTCTAGTTGCGGCGAGCGGGCTTCACATTGCGGTGGCTTCTCTTGTTGCGGAGCATGGGCTCTAGGTGTGCGGGCTCAGTAGTTGTGGCTCTCGGGCTTAGTTGCTCCACGGCATGTGGGATCTTCCTGGACTGGGGCTCGAACCCCTGTCTCCTGCATTGGCAGGTGGATTCTTAATCACTGAGCCACCAGGGAAGTACTGATAGATGAGTTTTAAACACAGAAACCTCTTGGTTGAAATTCATTTCTTCACAGGATAAATTGTGGAGGAATCTTCAGGGACCTGGTAGATAGTCTTTGGCGACTTGGAGATTTTCACCTTGGGGGCCGGGTAAGACTCTGGGGGTGGAGAGGGTGCCTTTGAAGTAAGGTTGGAGAATTGCAGTTGTGAATGGGATAGAAAATTAGGATGTGTACGATGTTTACTCAGGTAGACCAATTTTAGGAAAGAAAACATACTGACACTGAGGATTTCAAAATGGATTTTCTCAGAGCTATCCATGCCCACACACCCCCTGGCAAGTCTTCATGTTATTTGTATATTGGTTGGATTTAACTCACTCGAGGTCTCCGAGTAACTTAGCAACTCTCTTCTTTTAATGATTCAGTCTGTTTCTGCACACAGCTAAAGCATGTTAAAGAGACCTAAGCCAGTGTGTATTATAAATACTTTATAAGACCAGCAAGTGGAATTTCTCACAGGGAGCATCATTAGAGCAGAGGTGGTCTAGCGCCGTAGTTGATTGTACTAGTTCCTGAATCAGACACAACATTTGTTCTATTCTCCATCATTACCAGCTGTGCAACCTGGGGGCAGATTTTTACCAGTTCTGGTCCACAGCTTTCTCACCTGTAAAGTGGAACTAAAAATAGATTTCTCATTGGGTTGTGAGATTTAAATGAGGTCATGCATGCAAAGCACTTAGTGCATGCCCCATGTATGCTAAGTACTGGGTAAATATTGTCACCTTTAGATATTACAGTGTTTGCCTCCAGGAAAGAGCTCTCGAAAGGAGATGGGAATCATCATTTCAGCCTTATTTCTTCGATTGTGACTCTTCTGTGCACAAGTTACCGACTGCCCACACTGATTTTATGGCCAGCTGCAGACCTTTGAGATTCCAGTTGACCGTGAGGCTCTGGAGCCGCCCACAGCAGCAGGGCACCCTCATTTTCCCATCAGCCTCTCAAGGACAAATGTAAACCCTCTAAGAACGCCTACCGAAGGGTGGCCCTCTGAATGCCTGAAGTCGTTTTTAATATTCTCAGAACACTGTCTAGGAGCTGTGTCAGGTGGATGGACAACATTCAGAGTCTCCTATGGGGTCATGTACACAAAACCCATGTAAAGGCACGGCTCCCAGTAACAATACAGGCACCTTAATCCTTGTATCGACAACTGTTCTATTGGGTTACACAGTTTTAATCTCAGAGGAATGGTCTCGACATTAAACTGTCCAAACAGTATTTATATCTGTGGCTGCCCTGCAAGATCACTTAACCCTGCACAGCCGTTTAAAAGTAGTTAATGACAGAAGCGGCCTGACTTGCCCCGATGAATGATGGCCCAAGTTCGACCTGGGCTGTCACGGTTTTATGGAGGAAGACGGTTTGTCCATCGTCGGCTTCAAGCACAGCAGGTGATTTGAAATGAAATGAGACGGTTTCTACAAGCAGATTGATGTGGGAATCTTGCCTGCTCTTCCCTTTGACCCTTGACAAGTTGACACTGCAAAGATTGTGACTTTAAAAAATGATTGGGTGCAAATGCATTTAGGTAGATGATTTACTGGGTGCTGAAGCAGGGACGGTGCCTTTGGAGTGATGCTGGGTGGGAAGGTAATTGTTAACTTTAACAACTCATGTTTTACGTTTCTGTATCTTATTAATTGTCCTGCCAGGAGAATCTACTAGTGACCCTTGATCAAGTCGTCTATATTCTTGGTAAGAGATCAGGGACCCAGCTGCCTGGTCAGACACCAGGTAACCAACATCAAGATGAAGAGACTCAGGACTTCCCTGGTGGCGCAGTGGTTGGGAATCCATCTGCCAATGCAGGGGACATGGGTTCAAGCCCTGGTTCGGGAAGATCCCACATGCTGCGGGGGCAACTAAGCCTGTGCGCCACAACTACTGAGCCTATGCTCTAGAGCCCATGAGCCACAACTACTGAGCCTGCGTGCCACAACTACTGAGCCCGCATGCTACAACTACTGAAGCCCATGTGCCTAGAGCCTGTGCTCCACAACAAGAGGAGCCACCGCAATGAGAAGCCCGCGCACCACAATGAAGAGTAGCCCCTGCTCACCGCACCTAGAGAAAACCCACACGCAGCAACGAAGACCCAACGCAGCCAAAAATAAATAAATAAAATAAAATAAATAAATTTATTTAAAAAACATGAAGAGGCTCTGTCTCTTATTTATGTCATAAATACTCTTACTTATGGTAAACTTAACAAAAGGCACTGATTCAGTTTGTCATTTTGGTAGAAAACTCACAGCTTGCATAGGAGGACAAGAAATTGTGTTCACTTTCATGGATTCCCTTTTTTCTTTTTGGTAAATGTGGTTAATCAAATACGGGGGGAACACTGTGATTAGAAGGACAATAGATTCAATTTTTTGATCATCGAAGAGTTACCAGAGATACCAGGGGAGAAAAAGAAAATCCTGTATTATCAAAACTTTTTTTCTAATCCTTTGTAATCATATTTAGATTTTCACACCAGGTATTATGTAATACTTGATGTGTATGTAAAATATTATGTAATATTTTAATATGTAATAATTAAGAAAATATTTTTCACATTATTTTGACTGTACTTTTCTGACGCAGTTTTTTTTCTCTTAGAAGTGAAGTTGTGTCATGAATAAATGTTATCTTACATCGAATTTAAAAATCAACCGTTTTCCAAAACAAGAATAAAAATGACAGTCAGGAAGATGATTTTTTAAAAGTGGTTATCTCAGCTCACGATTATGTAATATTTACACCTAGGTTATTTTAAATGAACTTGGTAATAGAACTGTTGATTAATTAATGTTGGCATTTGCATCAAAGTAGCCACACTCTTGAACATTTGCCATAAAACCTGGGCCTTTCGCTGCAGCTTTTGTGTTTCTGTCTATTCTAACCACTTTGTTTGAAATGTAATTTTGAAGACGCTAGTAAAAAATATAACAAATTCCTTATTGGTCTCCGTTTAAATTATTTACTACCCTTTGGAGCCATCTCTTCATTGAACTATGTTTCAAGTATTTTGCTGGAATGTTTCTTTATGTTGTCCGTCGGGTTTAATAGACGTGCCGTTTAATAAGCTCTCTACCTGTAAGGATAGACTATTTGACCTCTGTGCCCTGCTACTGGTAGACATAGTATAAGATTGCTTTGTGAAATAAAGCTGTCGGTAACATCAACAAAATAAAAAATGATCGTATTCCAATACTCTCTGCTGAGTACTATGACAGCACTGAAATATGGAATAAAATTGAAAGTAGATTAGTTTTGGGTCTTAAGTCATGTTTTGACAAGAAATAAGAGAGGAGAACATAGCTTTGAACTTTTAGTTTTAAAGTTTAATGAAAATATCATTTTGTAAGGTTCCTTCTTTCTTTATCACACCATGGCTGTATAACCTGAAAACAATCCGTTCTCTCATTGTGAGGGATATAAATACTGTTCTGTCTTTATATTAAATACCAGAAAGGAAGCTCACACAGGGCGAGATGGCTTGACACTTGTAAGTGAAGGAGTGTCATGCTAATAAAAAGGCTTATTGAAGTGGCTGGAAACTCAGTTCATTAATAAGCTACATACTTTTAGGGTACATAAGGCATGTAAATGTTGTAGACAAGCAGGCTGCGCTTGCTGTAGTTTTTGTTCACCTTCTGGAATGGTTTGCATCTGAAGAGGAAGAATAAATATTTCCAGGGTGGGGAGAAAGCCTGGCTGGTGAGTGCTTTTGACCTGGAGGAATTTGAAAATTGAGGCGACTTGCAGATTGTGAAATGGTTTCTTTCACCTCCGTGGTTATTTATTAATCAGGTGAAGTCACTGCCGATCTGTGGCGTTGACGGTCAGCAGAGGCTGTGGGCTGAGGACCCTGACCCTCCCCTCCAGGGATCTGTAAACATCCTGTGTCACCAAAGGTGGAGCTCTTGAAAATGCAGCGCCCCCTTGCCCTTCGTTTCATACACAGGGTGGTTACCAAGGGGGCAGGTTAAGCAGCGCCCCCATTCATCTCAGAATGAACTTTTCCCTTTTCACATCTTTCCCTTTAAAACCAAGGATGCAGAGTCTCTGCACACATCCCGGCTGCTCTGCCGGCTCTCCATGCTCAGCGGCCTTCCCTCTGCGCCAAGTCAGGGCAGGGCTCGCGTCTGCGAACCTTCACACTACGGCTTCTTAAAAAAAATCCAAATGGACTTTTTTCCCCATAATAAATGCGAATTACATGGTAGCATCGGGCTAACACTGGTCAGACTCTCATGGGATTCTGTTGTTAGTTATGAAAAAAACGATCCTGTTGTCCTGATCTTAAATTGTCCATAGTCAGGGGTTTTTTAAAGTAAGTTGAAAAAGTAATGACTCTATGGGCTAAAAATTCTGAAAAAAGTTTTCGCGAGTGTTCCAACAATCTCTCCTGAGGTATTTTAAGGCTGTTACAGAGAAAAAAAATTTTAAATTTTAGATGAATATGAAATATAGCTATGCGTCTTAGTTGAGGTGGATGCCAAGTCTTGTGGAGGGTCCCGTAATACCACCCCTTAATTTGTTCCATTACGTGGCTTTAACCTTGACTTTGCTAAATGATATTTGTAAACAGGACAGTGAATTACTGTGGTCATTATGCTGCTGTCATTTGTCATCACTGGTCCGGGCTTGATTCCGGAGGGTGGAAGGTTGTTGAGTGATAACTTTATAGTCACCAATGACCAAGACCAAGTTTACATGTGTGTTTTATTCATGGTTTTTCTGTCAAATGTCAAAATCCAAGAGGATCTCTGAGCATCCTGGGAAGGGTCAGCGAGTGTGCTCAGATTCCCAGAGGGCTGGGGACGGTCATGCCTGGTCACACCATGTCCCTAGTGGGTGGAGGTCACCGAGAAGAGAACAAGGCTGGGAAAGAGGGTGTCTGTGTGAGGTACCAAAACCCAGAGGTGAGGTCAGTTTTATCATTCTAGAAGATAAGTGAGAAGGGAAATATGGATAGAAAATTAACAGTAGCGAATGAAATAGTGACATTTCCAGAGACATGGATAGACCTAGAGACTGTCCTAAAGAGTGAAGTAAGTCAGAAGGAGAAAAACAAATATATAATATCGCTTATATGTGGAATCTAGAAAAATGGTACAGATGAACTTATTTGCAAAGCAGAAACAGAGACACAGACGTAGAGAACAAATTTATGGTTACCAAGGGAGAAGGGGGGGACGGGGTGAATTGGGAGATTGGGATTGACATATATACACTGTTGATACTATATATAAAAGAGATGACTAATGAGAACCTGCTGTTTAGCACAGGGAACTCTACTCAATGCTCTGTGGTGACCTAAATGGGAAGGAACTCTAAAAAAGAGGGGATATATGTATACGTATAACTGATTCACTTTGCTGTACAGCAGAAACTAACACAACATTGTAAAACAACTATACTCCAATAAAAATTAATGAAAAAAAGAAAATTAACAGTAGCTGTAGTGGATGACAGGAAAGGGGTGTGGACGTCGTTCCATGGTGAAGAGCTCCCTATTCAGGCAGATGAGGGGACAGTTTTCACAGGGTACCCATCCTGCTTTATGAAAAGCATGCACTTGTGTGTCAGCCCAGGGTTCAGGCATTAATTCTGCCAGCTGATATCTGTGGTACCTTTAGCATAAGACGTGAATCTTCTGAGCGAGTCTTTAATCTGTCGAATGAAGATGAGACCACAGTGGCTGTGCTCACTGTGAATTAGATGAGGTAATTGCCCCAGAGGGCCCGGCTTGGGGGTTGACACCTGCCCACTGCCCCCGGAACACCGTGGCCTCCCCTCCTCCTTCTGAGTTCTGAAATAAGGATGCCAACCCCGTCTTCCCCTCGGATTTCTTGAGCCCGATGAGGTTCATCCCATTCTTGTGAAGAAACGTGTTCTAGAAGTTTTTTCACCTTCTGTAAACCAAAAGTTCTTATTCCCATTCCGTTTAACTCTGGTTGCTTAAGAAGTCCAGACTAAACCCTTAATGTGGTTGAATTTTAGAGATGATCTGTGTGGTGGCTTTGTAATCAAGCTGGAGTTAACATTGTTTTAAAAATCATGGGCTGAAACAGATAACCAACAAGGACCTACTGTATAGCACAGGGAACTCTGCTCAATACTCTGTAATAACCTAAATGGGAAAATACTTTGAAAAGGAATAGATACATGTACACGAATAACTGAATCGCTGTGCTGTACGCCCGAAACTTACACGATATTGTACATCAAATATACTTCAATAAAAAAACTTTTAAAAAAATGGGCCAGAGCACTGGAAGGCTGAATCTGGTAAAGCAGGACAATCCTCTTAGAAAAATGGGTGGGAGGGACTTCCCTGGTGGCGCAGTGGTTAAGAATCCGCCTGCCATTGCAGGGGACAGGGGTTTGATCCCTGGTCTGGGAAGCTACCACATGCCTTGGAGCAACTAAGCCCTTGCACCACAACTACTGAGCCCGTGTACTTCAACTACTGAAGCCCGTGCGATTAGAGCCCGTGCTCCACAATGAGAGAAGCCACCGCAATGAAGAGTAGTCCTTCCTCGCTGCAACTAGAGAAAGCCTGCGCTCAGCAACGAAGACCCAACGCAGCCAAAATAAATAAATAAAATAAATTAATAAATAAAATATCTTATTAAAAACGAAACGAAAAGAAAAATGGGTTGGAAAGAGCAGGAGAGCTGGGAAGGCTGTTCTGAGTACCTGTCCGGAGGGGTCCCCTGCAGGGCATGAGTGACAAGAGTGAGTCACACGCCTGGGGTCGTGTAAATTCAGCTGTAGCCTATGGGACACTTGCTGACCCAGGACTTACTTCTGAAGTGGCATCCAGACATGATTAACCTCTTCACGACCTGAAAGTGAAGAACCAGCAAAAGAGAGTTTAAAACTCCAGTAAAAGGAGAGGCAACGTAAAAGTGGAAACAATTGTTTTAAATGGTGAACAAGGACATGTGCTGTACTTGGTCAAGGGACGGGTCCTCAGCTGGGTCATAAATTCAATTTGCCACAAGGGTCAGGATAAGAACTCCAGGGATTTAACATCATAATTTTTGGGGGAGGGGGCCGCACTGCACGGGTTGTGGCATCTTAGTTCCCCAACGAGGGATCAAACCCAGGCCCCCAGCAGTGAAAGCTCAGAGTCCTAACCACTGGGCAGCCAGGGAATTCCCCATAATGGTTTTAGAGGTCTTTTTTTTTTTTTTTGCGGTACGCGGGCCTCTCACTGTTGTGGCCTCTCCCATTGCGGAGCACAGACTCCGGACACGCAGGCTCAGCGGCCACGGCTCACGGGCCCAGCCGCTCTGCGGCATGTGGGATCTTCCCGGACCGGGGCACGAACCCGTGTCCCCTGCATTGGCAGGCGGACTCTCAACCACTGCGCCACCAGGGAAGCCCCCATGGCTCTTAAAATGCCTGGCGTGAGGCACCGTTTTGTGATTCACTCACTCATTCATTCAATCCGTCATTCATTTTCTACTATATGCTGGTTACTGAAGACATTGGGACTAGAGAGAGGACCACAAGCAGACATTGCCGTCACAAAACGGAGAGATGGGGGAGATAGATATTAATCATAATAACATTAATAATCATAAAATCGCAATATTGGGTAAACGTACAAGGTGCTAAGAAACTCACAGTAGGAGACTCTGACTTAGTAAGCGAAAACTTCCTTGAGCAAATGGAGCTTGAGCTGGGTATCTGAACGACGAGTCCAGTTAACCAGGCAACTGGGAGCAGAACCAGTGCCTCGAAGCCCCTGTGATGCGTGGGCTGGAAGGTGGAAGTTGACTTTGGAGTCCTTGTTATCAACACTTTTTTTTTTTTTTTTTTGCGGTACGTGGGCCTCTCACCACTGCGGCCTCTCCCGTTGCGGAGCACAGGCTCCGGACGCGCAGGCTCAGCGGCCATGGCTCACGGGCCCAGCCGCTCCGCGGTATGTGGGATCCTCCCGGACCGGGGCACAAACCCGTGTCCGCTGCATCGGCAGGCGGACTCTCAACCACTGCGCCACCAGGGAAGCCCCTGTTATCAACACTTTTAGTGATGCAAAGAATAAAGTCAAATGAAAATATCTTTGGATGAAATTTCACAAGATCTGCTGCCATGTTCCACATCTATTGTTCTCTTGTAAAACTGAGCTTTTCCTGACCGTGTTCAGTTTACTCCTTGTAGAGTACCATGTGATATTTATGAACAAATGCATTTAAAATCATCTTTTGGAACAAAACCATTATTCAAGAGAGGACTGCTCTAGTATGAGTATAATTGCTTCTAAAATGTCTACGTGTAGACAGACTTGTATAAACCATCATTAATTCTTTGTATAACTAATATATAAAATGCAGAGTTTCCATTAATGGAAAAGGAAACTCAAGCATCACGCTGATGAAATCAATAATATGCATTTGTAATTACCTACTGTAGATAACTGTAAAAGCTACATTTTATTACATTAATAAAACTCCTGAAGCAGCCCAGCTCCGGGGAGAGGCGATATTATTAGGGCTCATGGCTTCGTCAGCTAAGAGTCTGTCAAATCGCTGTTAGCTGTAGCCAGCACGCAGCGCGTTGGGAAAATGTTTCCCCCCATAAAATAATGATGATTTATTTTCAAGATAAAGTACTGGATGTTGATGGAATTACACACTACCTGAGAGCTATGGGCATAACAAAGCAGAGATAAAAATCAAACTCAATGAGAACAAAAAGCAGATTGGAAGAACTTGTCCTTCAGGCAGACGGAGCAATCAGGTTCTGTCTCTGACAATGTTAAAAATAGCTTCCTTCCTCAGTAAACAGCAGGTACAAGGGGGATCTCATAGAGTGTTAATTTCACGGAGGGAATGTGTATAGAGTCCCAAATGTTCCTGGGTCAGTACCTTGGTCACACGGGCAGGTAAAATGACCAGGGTGCTGGACTGTCTGGGCCAGTCGATAACTCTTTAGGTGTCTCCCAATCGCCCATTAGGGAGGAAGACCGGGTGGATTAGTTCCAGCAGCTTCTCAGATTCTCTAAGGACACGTCCCCTTCCCTAGGTAGAAATGGGAGGCAGTGGCTTCATTTCCAGCTGGACCAGGGAGGCTTCCAGATCAGGAAAGAGGTGGGATATGTTCAAAACAATGTATAGGCAGCTGAGGATTCTGTGCTACCTGGACTGCAAAAGTGCTGGTAGAAACAGAAGACATTGCTGTAAACTAAGCCAATGAAGCGACTACAGGCTACAGGGCTTCCCCGGTGGCGCAGTGGTTAGGAATCTGCCTGCCAATGCAGGGGACATGGGTTCCAGCCCTGGTCCGGGAAGATCCCACATGCCGCAGAGCAACTAAGCCCGAGAACCACAACGACTGAGCCCATGTGCCACAACTACTGAGCCTGCGTGCCTAGAGCCCATGCTCCACAACAAGAGAAGCCACCACCATGAGAAGCCCGTGCACCACAACGAAGAGTAGCCCCTGCTCGCCACAACTAGAGAAAGCCGGGGCGCAGCAATGAAGACCCAACGCACCCCCCGCCAAATAAAAAAAAAAAAAAAAGAGAGAGAGACTACAAGCTCCAGATCGTCATCTGACCCAAATTCAGCTCTGGGAGGATTTGAGGGGTTAACCCGGGAGGTGTCAAAGCATAATGTTTCTGTTGGAAATACCACCCAGAACTCCCAATGAGCCTTTCCCATTGATTAACTTTGAAATGAAATCCAAACATTCTCGGCTGCACGGAAAAGTTGATGGAGGGTTTTTTTTTTTTTTCTTTCAATACACAACCAACTTTGAACTAAAAATCAGTTTCCTTCTGAATGTCACATTCTAATCATCCTCCCAGAACTCTCATTTTCTTCCATTTTACAGATTTTTGTGATATAGCACAAAAAATGAGATTGATCTGCTGCATGTGTGGTCTACACGGGGGTACGTGGACGGGTTTCAGAGTCAGAATTTTTGTGTGCATGCGTTTTTTTTTTCCAGGAAGAGGGTCCAGGGCTTTCCTAATGTTCTCTCCGGAGGGTCTGTGAGCTCCCCTCCCCACATGTAAAAAGTATGACTAGCACACGGACACAGCATGTAACACAGGTCTGCGGTCCTCTCCCTGGGATGTCTTTCCTTATAAGGCTGAGAGGTGGCAGCATAAACACCAGCCATTTTCCTGACCTGCGAGAACTCTCAAAGGTAAACATAATGATAGGAGATCCCATCAGTAACCTTGCTTTGGCTTGGATAGACTGTGGATATGGGTCCCATCAAACCTCCCTAAAATAGCCCTGGAGGAGGAAAGCAAGACTGAAGGAGCAGTCCTGGACTTTAAGGTCACAAAAATTGAAAGACAATAGTTGGGTGTCCTTTTCTTAGGGCATTGAGCACCGTGCCAGGAAGGCACAGAACTCCATCACTGCTTGAATCAAAAGCACTTACATTTACATAGTATAAAATCGAATATAATTTCCCAAGGTATGACTAATACTTGATTGTACTACAAAGTATCATTATTTAAAGACTATATAAGCTGCCTTAAGAAATTACTTCTTCCAAACAGAAAAAGACTTTAGTTTCTTTGAATCAACACCAAAAGATCTCTTTCAGTTCTTCCACTCCTTGGGGGATTAAAAATAACGGAAAAAGAGGAAGTTCTCTTACACATGTAGATTCAGAGGATTTTTATTTTGCTAATTAAGTATCACTTTCATTTTCTGTGAGATTATGAGAAGCATGGATCTTTGCTTGCAAATTCTTAACCAGATGCTCACTGGGTAACTTTTTCTACTTTAAACGTATCTAGCCAATATAAGCGTTTTAGGTGGCAAACGCTGAGTCTTCATATGGCTGAGTACGATGAAATTTCTCAAGATAAACTCATGTGTTTAATGGTATATGTAATGTGATACCTGTATTTCTTAGTGATGAAATTAAGCCTGTGCTTATGTCTTAAAAAGCAACCATTCAGTGGGCTTTAGATGAAATATATTTTGCCTATCATTTTCATTCCTTTTAAAAGTTTCCATAAAATTAATAATTATTAGGTGACAGAAAGCAAACGTGCACAGATTCAGGCTGTTCTATGTGGGAGAGGATGACGGATAGGAAGGGCCTGGTGGCATCTGACAAATGTCATCAGACATGATGCAAATTTTGTGGGTGGACTAGAATATGAGAAGTATCTGCCCGCCTGTTTTGGTTCATTTTTCACAGTTCAGTTTAAACTGTGAGACTCCCTTGAAATAGAAAATAATCTCCTGGGTAAAACAGGAACAAAGTGTTTACAGTGTAAGTCCAGGTTCTCTCTGATAATAAGTAACTTTAGAAGGGCTATTAGTTGATCAATTAAGTAACCAATTGATTAGTATTTATGGAGCATCTATTTTTTGCTTAGTGTTTCTGCTAAGTGTTGAGAGGAACATGAGACAAACTTAATGCATAATTTCTTAGTTATATTCATGTTACCTTTTGTGCCTTAATGTGTGTGTGTGTGGTGGGGGGTTTAGGGTGGAGGAGAAAGGGTCCTAGTGGGAGCCGTGGATGGGACGGGGTATCTAAAAGCAATTTGTTAAGTGTTTTAATGTAAACAGTTCTCTCTCACTTTCTGAAGACTCTCTGATGGAAAAGGACTAAATGCAACTCCCTTCATCTGGCTGTCCCTCACTTCCTATGAGGCCAGGTGATTGAGACACCTGGAGTTCCTTTTATAAAATGTTTTCATTCAGTCAAAGTTGGTCCAGATGGGCCAAGGTTTGAGCAGCCCTTAGGCTGCTAGTTTGACTTTCTCGTTCTCAAGGGTGATGTTTGCGTTTTTTCCTCTGCCTTAAGGGAAAGAAGGTGTCAAAAAGACTTGACAACCATGCAGACCTTCTGGGAGCACACAGCCTGTTGGGGTGCAGGGTTGTGTTTTGGGACAAAGGTGGGGCTCAAGCACTAGAGCAGGTTAGGACTGGGGGCTCTTCTCCTCAGCATTACATTCACTTCCAAGAACACTGTAGGAGTCTATATCTAGGGGATGAGTTTTAAATACTCCAGGTGAGATGGGGGCCGAGGAAGTCTGACTCAACAAAGATGGAATCTACTACACTTTGGGTTGTAGTTCCCGCAGGAGAAAAAAGATATTTCTGGAAACTTCTTATTCTGTGTAGTTTCAGGGTTTTGACACAGTGTCTGTTTATATAGTTTATATATATACATTTAGTTTATAGTTTATATATATATTCTCCCAGTTTTATTGGGATGTAATTGACACACAGCACTGTGTAAGTTTAAGGTGTGCAGCATAATGATTTGACTTACATACATCACGAAAATATCACCACAGTAAGGTTAGTGAACATCCATCATCACATATAGATACAAAATTAAAGAAATAGAAAAAAAATATTTTTTTGTGATGAGATCTCTTAGGATTTACCCTCAACAACTTTCATTTATAACGTACAGCAGTGTTAACTACATTTATCATATTGTACATTACATCCCTAGTACTTATTTATCTTATAACTGGAAGTTTGTACCTTTCCTTTTTTTTTGGTAGGAATATAGGAGATTTTTTATTCCTTTTTTTTTCCACTGGCCTTTTGCTTTCAAATGATCTATAATAAATCAGATTACTTTCATAATAATTGATATATTTTAAAATGTTCTGTTTCCTCCAAATTCCAGAGATCTTTTTATTTATTTATTATTTAAAAATGTATTTATTTATTTTAAATTTTACTTATTTATTTATTTATTCTTGGCTGCGTTGGGTCTTTGTTGCCGCTCGAGGGCTTTCTCTAGTTGAGGCGAGCGGGAGCTACTCTTTGTTGTGGTGCACGGGCTTCTTATTGCGGCGGCTTCTCTTGTTGTGGAGCATGAGCTCTAGGCACACGGGCTTCAGTAGTTGTGGCACATGGGCTCAGTAGTTGTGGCTCTCGGGCTTAGTTGCTCCACGGCACGTGGGATCTTCCTGGACCAGGGCTCAAACCTGTGTCCCCTGCATTGGCAGGCGGCTTCTTAACCACTGCACCACCAGGGAAGTCCCTATTCATTTATTTTTAATTGAAGTAGAGTTGATATATAATGCTGTGTTAGTTTCAAGTGTACAACAAAGTATAACTATACATACGTATCTATTTTTTTTCAGATTCTTTTATCGCTTATTACAAAATATTGAGTATAGTTCCCTGTACTATATGGTAGGTCCTTCTTGTGAAAGTTTGTACCTTTTGACCCCCTTCATCCAATCCCCCTTTTCCCACCCCCTGCCTCTGGTAACCACAAATCTGATCTCTTTTTCTATGAGTTTGTTTGTGTGTTTGTCTTTGAAGTATAATTGACCTACAACACTATGTGAGTTCCTGTTACACAACATAGTGATTCAATATTTCTATACATTTCAAATCGATCACCATGATAAATCTAGTTACTATCTGTCACTGTACAAAGATATTACATAGTTCTATGTTCCCCACCCTGTACATTTCATCCCTGTGACTCATTTATTTTGCAGCTGGAAGTCTGTACCTCTTAATCTCCCTCACCTATTTCTCTCCTCCCCTCCATTCTGGCAAACACTTGTTTGTTCTCTGTATCTGTAACTCTGTTTCTGTTTTGTTATGTTTATTTGTTTTGTTTTTAAGATTCCACATATAAGTGAAATCATACAGTATTTGTCTTTGTCTGATGTATTTCGCTTAGCATAATACCCTCTAGGTCCATCTATGTTGCTGCAAATGGCAATTCATTCCTTTTTATGGCTGAGTAATATTCCATTGTGTGTGTGTGTGTGTGTGTGTGTGTGTGTACATATATCTATCTCACATCTTCTTTATCTATTCATCTATTGATTGTTCACCTAGATATTTAAAGCATTTTTTTTAACTCAGTGGATTTACGAAATTCACAAATGGCAGTTAGGGTCCGCTTCCTCTTCATTCTCTGAAAAAAATTCTTATGCTGCATCTTGACTTATCCCAGTTTTAGGTGACCTATTCTGTATATTAGATGGTTTCAATCACTAATTCCCAACATGTAATCCTAGAAATAAAAGTTCCACAGCATGTTAATAAGCCTTGTTTGGATACAGGTTCCACATGCAAATTTGAGAAATGCTGGGCTACACCAAGTTCTGCAGGTGTCTTGACTGAGAGCCGTAATGTGATCTGTAAACATCCCAAGGGGCCAAGGAGCAGGGTTTCCCAGGTGCGCTGGCCAATTTTCTTTCCACCGATGATCTTGCAGGACTGGCGTCCGAAGAACCACACCTCGGGAAACAAGCGTTTATGTATTTGTTCACGTTTGAAAAGACTTTATCAGAGGAAAAGTGGGAAAGGTCTACAGGAGAAGAGTGGAGCTAGGAAAGGCGAAACTGTAAAGGGGCTTAATTTGCAGGTGATGGGCATGAAAGGGTGCATCATTTTGGAAAACCTTTTAATTATACATTTTATCTTTCGTTCACCCCAAAATAACCTAAAACCAAAAAGGCACAGGTCGGTCTAAGGTAGTGAATGAACATAGTCTAAGAAAATGCATTTTACAACAATTTTTAGAAAGTGCCTTTAGGATTACAAATTGGTGAAAATATAGAGGCATCTAAAATAACGCACATTCTCAGGCACTATTTAAAATAAGGATCTCATTAAGATTCATGTTCTGAAAACGTTGCATTTCTAAAGTAGGCTTGGTGGCCTTTTATGTATAATTTAACAACGGAAACCATAACAAAAATAATGTATGGATAGGACGAGTTTATCCTCTTGAATGAACAAATTAGGTCATCGTCAAGCAGTTTTATTTAATGGGAATCCCCGTGAGGTGCTTACTTAGAGAGAAATGGCCCTTCTCCTGGTAGAAAACACTGCTGGAAAGGCCGTTCCCCTCGGTTTCACCCAGGGATGGGAGCGTGCAGGGGAACTGGCAGCGTGCTCGTCCCCGACGTGAAGCAGGTGCGCGTGTGGGGACCAAGGCCCACCTACACGTCCCCACCCCGCAGCCTGGGCGGGGCCGGACTGTTGGAAGGAAGGCCACTTCCCCCTTGCTCCCTGCTCTGAGGCTCCAGCCGGAGGGGTCTGGGGGTTCCCAGCGGGCCTCTGATTTGGGGGCTTATTAATAGAAGTCCATATGGGACCATCGATTAAAAAATAAAACCGAACTAAGAACACCAAGTGTCTCCAAAATATAAGAATTTTAACCGATGAGGGTCACAGTATAAAGGACACTGAAGTTCTAACCCAGACCCCCCGCGGGCGAGGGGCGTCTGCCCGGGGCAGAAGGTACTGGGAACCCGCTGGGGACCCACTCAAGCCCCTTTCTCTGCTCCAAGCCCGGGAGGCCGGGTGGACTCGCTGGTGGACTCTACCTTGAACCTCCTCTGGAGCAGGCACAACCTTTCTAACAGGCGCCATGGTCAGGATGGTCATTCTTGGAAGGTGTAAATGAAAATCGCCCTCAAAATAGCGCTGCCGCCGCGGCTGTGTACCTCGCGGCTCTTCGCCGTGTGAATGCAATTCTTCTAGGCGAGGGAGGCTCGGAGAAGCCTGTGCTCATTTTCGGTTTTCCTTTGGCGAAAGCTTGCCCCCCGCCCCGTACCCCGGGGAGCCCCGCGGCCCCGCGCTCCCGGCAATGCTAGCTGGGCTGCCGACGGGGGCGCGCGGGGCTGTGGGCGGGGCCGGGAGCGCGCGGAGCTGGCTGGGGCGCGGGGCCGGGAGCGCGCGGGCCAGGTTGGGGCGCGCGGAGCTGGCGCGGGGGCGGGGCCGGGAGCGCGCGGGGCTGTGGGCAGGGCTGCGGGCCGGGGAGCGGGGCGGGCCGGGGAGCGGGGCGGGCCGGGGAGCGGGGCGGGCCGGGGAGCGCGCGGGCTGCGCGGGTGTCGTCGAACACCGTCGGCTTTAACCTCCGGCGGGGAAGCGGTTTCCCCCCAGGCAGCTGTGGCCGCAGCGCGACGGCTGAGGTCCGGGGGCGCCCGCAGGGGACTCGCCGGGCGGCGACGTGGGGAACCGGCCCAGGACGGCCGCGGGGCGTCGGGCGACAGGAGCCCGGCGGCTCGCAGCGTCCGCGGCGACCTGCTGTGTGTCCGGTGCTGCGGGCTGTCACTCTGGTGGGAATCCTTCGTGGGAACAGTGTGTGTGGGGGAGGGGGGCGGCCAGCGCAGAGGACGGGGCTTCTCGGCTCCCCTCGGCGATCCTTCCCCCGCGCCTTGCAGGCGTCCGCGCCCCTTGAAGGAAACCCTGGTCAAGGCTGACCACGTGGGTGCGAGGGAGGCCCTGAACTCGGAGTGAAGGGCCGACCCCGACAACCGCCGCCCCGAATTTCTTCCCGTGCCCCCCCCACCCCGTGGGCAGGGGTGTCGCCGCGGGGAGGTGGCGGCGGGGCGCGTGTGGCGCGGGCACCGGGTCGTGGCCGTTGGGGCCCCGGAGCGGGTCCCGCGAGCGCGTGGCTGTGAGCGGCTCGGCCCGGGGCGGGGGCAAGGCCGGCTCTCGCGGGGGCCGCATGGGCGCCGCGGGCGGGATGCCGAGGAGGGTCGGGAGCGCGCGGGCCGGGGTCAAGGTCACTGGCCGGCCTGGGTTTCCCCGCGGGCGCAGCGCCTCCTCCCCAGCGGTTCCAGCTCGCGGTTCCCAGGGAGCTGCCGACCGTCCCCACGACGTCCTCACGCCTGGCTCCACCGCGCCTCTCCTCGTGGGTCCCGGTACTGTCCTGTGTGTCCCCCCCGCGCCCCCAGACCCCGGCACTCACTCGCTGCCCAGTGTCTGCCTGAGCCCGCTGCTGCGTGTGTGTGTGGTGTGCGTGTGTTGTATGTGTGTGGTGTGTATGATGTGCGTGGTGTGTGTGTTGCTGTGAGTGTGCTTATAATGTGTGTGGCGTGTTGGTGTGTGTGTTGCTGTGTGTGTATGATCTGTGTGGTGTGTTGGTGTGTGTGTATGATCTGTGTGGTGTGTGTGTTGCAGTGAGTGTGCGTATGATGTGTGTGGTGTGCGTGTGGCTGTGTGTGTATGATCTGTGTGGTGTGTGTTGCAGTGAGTGTGCGTATGATGTGTGTGGCTGTGCGTGTGTGTATGATGTGTGTGGGGCATGCACGCACGCGCCCGGGCCCCAGGGTTGGATCGGGATTGGGATCCGAGGTGGTGCCTGTGCTCCAGGACTCCAGGAGTCCAGGAGGAAAGGCGATATGTGTTGGAGATGGAGGCCGAGTGAGGAGCTCACCGGTCTGTTTGGGGGATCACAGTGGGGCCTGAGGGGGGCTTGGCCGCGTGGACTCCCTCTCTGGGGTGTGGGTCTGAGAACACCGCCGAGGGGAGAAGGGCCGTTGCCTGGGCCGACCTGTGGCTAGGAAGGGGGTCTGGAAACCAGGCTGGAAGCCTGGGCTGGGGCTGGGGGCTAAGGGCTGGGGGCTGGGCCAGGTGAGTGGTGAGTAGGGGGGACCTGGAAGAGGGCACGTCTCCCGGCGTCTGATGAGCAGTTTCCTTCATGTTTTGTTAAGATTGCCAGAGCTGGAAGGTAAGGAGGTTGGGGGGCCTCGGCTATGGGTGGTGAATGACACGCTGGGGTGAGAATGGGGTGCACCTGGGTCCCTGGGCTGCCTTCCTACCTGGGGCTCTGGCCACCATCCTGGGGTGGAGGTGAAGGAGTGAAGGGGTGAAAGTGAGGGGAGGCTTGCGTTTTCATCGCTTCTGGTCTTCCTGGGCCCTGGGACCTATTTTCTCATACAAACCTTATTCTAATAAATGTGTCTAGGTTCCCGAGTGGACTCATAAAGCCTGTTTAATCCACAGTGTTTTGCATCATGACATAGTACATAAAGCCTATTAATCCGCAGTGTGTCACGCATACCACGGTACTATTGGTCTGAAAATTACTAAGACTGTGTCTTCGAATTTAATGTCTGTGGGAAAATTCATTGCAAATTCCAAGTAATCAGCTAGGAACATGATGGCCAGCTGGGGACTCTCTGATGTGAAATGGTTACACCATGTGTCCAGGGCACGTTTCCCTGGAGAATACCTGTCCTATTACAAATGACCAGATATCACTGGAGTTGGCAAATGAGAAAAGTAATTTCTTTGCTGTAGCTCATATATTACGTTCTTTAACATTTAAAAGACAGCACATGTTGTTCTTCTATCACACTTGCAGATAATCCATTTTAATCCTTACAAGTGAGAGGAAAATACACTTCACTGACAGCATTTGTTGTCAGTATCAGTTCTTGATCATCGGCCTTTTAAACTGGCCCCGGGATTGTCTTCCTGTCCTGGGGTTTTAGAATCAACGGTTAATATGGTTATGAGAGGTTGCTCTTAGACAATTGTCTGGATGAAAACCACAGAGACCTCAGTCATGGAGTATTTAAAAAGTGAATCCTCTTAACGATATTTTGTTACGTTATTGTTGAGTTTGTGGTTGTCATCATAATCAGCAGCAGCAGCACACCTAAGATTTATTAAATGCTTAATGTGTGCCCAGCACCACACTTTGAGAACCTCTTCCTTAGAACACCTATTAATATTTTGCAGCAAAAACGGATTTTTGCCAAATAATGTTTGGTAGAACTGCGTTGCCCATCATCCACAATTTTTGGTCTGTCAACCAACACAGAGCATCTACACATACCAGATCCTGTGCTAGACACTGGGGAATCCGCTCTGATGAAAACGAATCCCTGTCATCGTAGAACTTCAAGGGGAAAAGACACATAATTAAGGTGATAATTAGGTCAGTCATTCCAGGTATACAACGGGCTATGCAGGCATAGTGCAGAAGGCGGTGGGGATGTGTCACAGGGGCTCTGTCCTTGGGGAGAGTGCTCGTGGGGGTGAGGGGTGAATACAGACAAAGGGGACAAGGCGGAGAAGCAGGGGTAGCTGACGGAGGAAGCAGAGCGTGTGGAGGCTGGAGGTGGGGAGAGCGTGGTGTGTGAAGAACCGAGAGGGGTGGGATGGGATTGGGGATGAGAAGTTGACTAAGAAGCTGCTGAGGGGTGAGGTAAGGGGGTGATAGAAGTCAGATCATTCGGGGTCTTGGAGCCTCCCCGAAGGAGTTAGGTCTTTAAGCCCAGAGTGATCAGGTTTGCATGGTATGATCAGACTTGTATTGAAAAACCTGTCACTTTGGCAGTGGGATAGAGAAGAGGCTGGAGGGGCGAGAGGAAGGGGGCGAGCTGGGTGGTCTGCTGAGTCCAGGTGAGCTATGCAGGCACCCGGACGAGGGCGGTGACATTGGGATCCGAAGGAACTACGAGTTAAGGTAGACCCTGTTAATTACAGTGAATTGTGGTAAGGCTTAGATTTGGCCTTTTTCTTTTTCTTTCTTTGAGGCCCAAAAGATAACGGTGCATCTAATAATCAGTGGCTCTTCTGTTGGGTGAAATACAGTGGGTAGGAAACACAGCCTGGGGGGCTTGGGGTCCCGGAGGTCAAGGAGCTGAGAGTAGCCAGTTGAATGGCAGGGTGAGGGCCAGCGAAGAAAAGGTTCTGTGGGCACAATTTTATTCTTAAGCTTTTAAAAAAATATATGGCAAAATCCAAGTTAGAAAATCATTAGTTAATCTCTACCAGAAGTTGAGTTGCCAATTTTAAAGATCGTGATGTAGGATATCTCAGTTTTAGTCATCGGTGTTAATTATAGGTTAATTGTTGATATTAAATGGTATCTGTTCATTTTATTAACTCCTGTTTTATTAATTGTTGATATAGACTCGACCTCTCAGTGTGCACAGCTTTCCCTTTAGGGCAGTATACTCCTATTTCCTGCTGCTGTTAGCATTCTTCCCTATCAGTTTTACTCCCGGTCTCTTGAGGACACAATAACTTTAATCTGTACATGACTGACCACCAATTTGTGTTGGTGTCTTTATGGCTCAGATGCTCTGGAATGTCCAATCTTTCACTGCCTCTTAGCAAAGCGACCAAATTCAATAGAATATTTGTCAGGGAAAAGGAGTCATTGCTGGTAAATATTGAGCAGATTTAGTTGTCTTCCAGTTTACCAGCTTGGAGGGTGCTTTTAGCTCAAGAACTACCTGCTTGTAGGTAATGGTGGTATAACCTGAACAGGAGGTGGAAAGGTTCTGGGGGTCCTGCCCTGGCCCTGCCTGCGGGGACCTTGCCCACCGATGTGGTTCTCTTCTCCATCCTCCACGTAAACCCAACAATGGCTTAGATGCGTTATACTGTACTTCTGGCCGAGCAATTCTAATTTAGTGGTTAGATGTTAATAATTTTCTAGTGTTGTTGTTTTGAAGATGATCATATTTATTTACTTTTAAAATGCATGCAGCATTTTAAACAATTTCTCAATGTTTTCCTTTGTTGTGGAATTGATTTTACAACAGACCGGGGAGATTAACTGGTAACTACTGTGGGCCTCTGTGAAAGTAGGTTCTTAGGATCTGTGACTTCTATTCTGGGGGGATTCTTAGACGATTCCCTTACATTGTCATTTGCTTTTGGGAATTGGAACTCTGTAATTGCTGCTGAGTGATGCCCAGACTTGTCCTGCTCAGGAGGTGAAGCAATCTGTGTGAAGAGGGCAAAGGGAGCTATACTTGGAGAAGATTATCACATGGAAAGGATTCATTTGTCTCACTTGGCTGGAAATAACAGTGAATGGTGCCTGACTTAAATAACCCAGGTCTACAGTTGAAGCTCTCTGGCTACTGGAGTGGAGAAACCAGACATTTTAAAAGTAAAACAGTATGAGCTCCTGGTAAAGCCATGGAATGTGCCTCTTTTGGTATGGCTCTTTTGCCCAGAGCTCTCAACAATAATTTAGCAAATCTTGTCTTGGTTTATATGTGCACCAATATATGTTATTAAGGTGAATAAACAAGATTAATTTATTCAGAATGCAAGGAGTCATTTTATGAGTCAGATGATAATGTTTGCCTCATGAAACAAAATGAAGTCTGGTTCGTTCCTATATGCACCCGGGAGGGCTTACAACATTGCCTGTCACTCTTTTCATCTATAGCTTTAAAACAATATTACTGCACCAGCAATTTTCATGTGCTGTGATAGGCAGGATGCTTAGGGAATAAGCCCTCTTGTGATTTCTGCTCTGGCAGAAGGATCTAGAAGAACGAGAGCTATTGGCCTGGGTTACATCATCAAGCTTTCTGATTGTGAACATTAATAATAATTATAAACATCTTAGATTGTTGTTGGATAATTTAAGAATACATAAGTACTGGAATACTGAGTCTCTTTCTTGACTGTTTCTTGAGAATACTTATCTCGTTGTTGGTGATTCATGTTTATTATTAACTAGGTAATAAAAAATAAAAAGCATTTTATAATAATGAAAAAATTATTTTTAATGAATATGTAAAAGGGGCTGACGTTTTCACTAGACAGAGAATTATGGCTCCGTGGGGTGTACTGGTGGGAAAAAATAGTCCCTGGTCAGATGAAACTAGGCTGCCACGGGTTCTGTTTTATTTCTGTTGAAGGCTTCTCGGTGCCATCATCAAAATGACCTCTCCTTAACCCTGGTCTGGACTCCGGTTCCATCAATCAAAGAACAGCTGTTGAGCACCTATAGTGGATAAATAAAGCCTTTGCTGGAGCTGGGAGGCATATGTGAGGATCTTCCTGCAAAAGGGACTAAAGTCCCTGTTTAAAGCCTGGAAAGGGGCAAGCAGGGGCCCTGCTCCAAATGGGGCGGCTCTAAGTGATGTGGGAAAGGTGACCCCTGTGGGCACACACAGCCCTCAGGGCGGGTTTGGAGGATGGGCTCTGACGTTGCCCCGGTAGGGACGGTGAGCCCTTCCTGCGGCTCCCGGCAGGTGACACAGCTGGTCACAGAGAGCTCGGTCCACCGTCCTCCTGCACAGCTGTGCTTGGCGGTGTTACACACAGGTAATTTCACGTGCATGAGCGGTCTCACACTCAGGGCTCACTGGGGGGGGGCGGGGTGAGGGATGCAGAAGGACTGTTGGAAGCCTCTCATTTTTCTTGAACGCGCACATGGCGGCTGCAGTGGAACTGAAAGGACAAAGCTTAGAACAACAATGCGAAATAATGCAAAAGTTTCGCATAATTAAGATGCCTTTTCCAAGCAATTGGATGGAATCCAAATGTCCACTCAGCGCTTGAAATCACATACTTGACATTGGTACATTGGTGTGTAAAGTTGTTTTCTTTTTTTTTTTTTTTTTGTGGTTCGCGGGCCTCTCACTGCTGTGGCGTCTCCCGTTGCGTAGCACAGGCTCCGGATGCGCAGGCCCAGCGGCCATGGCTCACGGGCCCAGCCGCTCCGCGGCATGTGGGATCCTCCCAGACCGGGGCACGAACCCGTATCCCCTGCATCGGCAGGCGGACTCTTAACCACTGCGCCACCAGGGAGGCCCAGTTGTTTTATTTTTAAAGAGCCGTTTCTAGGTGTGAATTGTGGGGAATTCAGTTGATTGTCTTATATCTGGTTATTTATTTATTTATTTATTTTTGGCCGCGTTGGGTCTTCGTTGCTGCGTGCAGGCTTTCTCTAGTTGTGGCACGTGGGCTCAGTAGTTGTGGCTCGCGGGCTTAGTTGCTCCGCGGCATGTGGGATCTTCCCGGACCAGGGCTCGAAGCCGTGTCCCCTGCATTGGCAGGCGGATTCTTAACCGCTGCACCACCAGGGCAGTTCCTGTAAAGTTGTTTTAAAGCAAACACCTAGCATGGTTTAACGCATGCACTTTGCCATCAGAATTAAACTTCACAGTTCTTCACCTTTTTACTTTGGTGTCAGTGACCTTCCTACCCATTTCTTCTGCTACTCCTTCTTCATGGGAGGTGGCCATGCTGTTACCCGAATGCCCAGCTTCAGGGTCTCTAAACCCTATGGCTTATGTCCAAACAGCACTCCATACCCACCTGTTCAATTCCCTTGCATCCTAAATGGCCCAGTCTGAGTACTGCTTTCTTTACGAAGCCTTCGACCGACTGTGATTTCTCTCCTCTGAATTTAGGTCCTAGTTTCTTTTAATTCTTTTGGTGCACATAATATACTCTCTTATAGTTATGTATGTTTTTTCTTTCTTTTTTTTTTTTGTGTGTGTGGTACACGGGCCTCTCATTGTTGTGGCCTCTCCCGTTGCGGAGCACAGGCTCCGGATGTGCAGGCTCATCGGCCATGGCTCATGGGCGCAGCCGCTCCGCGGCACGTGGGATCCTCCCGGACTGGGGCACGAACCCGTGTCCCCTGCATCGGCAGGCGGACTCTCAACCACTGCGCCACCAGGGAAGCCCTGTTTTTTCTTTTTTTTTTTTTTTTTTTTTTTTTTTTTTTTTGCGGTATGCGGGCCTCTCACTGTTGTGGCCTCCCCCGTCGCGGAGCACAGGCTCCGGACGCGCAGGCTCCGGACGCGCAGGCTCAGCGGCCATGGCTCACGGGCCCAGCCGCTCCGCGGCATATGGGATCCTCCCAGACCGGGGCACGAACCCGTATCCCCTGCATCGGCAGGCGGACTCTCAACCACTTGCGCCACCAGGGAGGCCCTGTTTTTTCTTTTTTAATGATCACTGAGGACAATGACTTTCTTCTTATTCATCTTTTTGTCCCCCACCCAGTGCTGTGTTCTTTAATTAGGAAGATGAACGATGCATGTGGTTTGAATAAGGGAATGAATAAATTAATTCATTCACTGGATTTATTTATTTAGGATTTGGACTTGGAACTTATGTAGTTTCCTTCTCTCTTGGGAAGGTACTATGTTTTCAGTTCCACTATCACATTAAAAATTTATGCTTTTAGGGACTTCCCTGGTGGTGCCGTGTTAGGACTCCGTGCTCCCAATGCAGGGGGCTCGGGTTCCATCCCTGTTCAGGGAACTAGATCCTGCATGCATGCCGCAACTGAGTTCGCATGCCACAACTAAGGAACCCGAGAGCCACAACTAAGGAGCCCGCCTGCCACAACTAGGACCCTGCGCAACCAAATAAATAAGTAAATAAAATAAATATTTTTTAAAAATAAATATTTATTTATTTTAAAGTCTTTACTGAATTTGTTACAATATTTCTTCTGTTTTTTTATGTTTGGTTTTTTGGCCGCAAGGCATGTGGGATCTTAGCTCCCCGACAAGGGATTGAACCCGCACCCCCTGCATTGGAAGGTAAAGTCTTAACCACTGGACAGCCAGGGAAGTCCCCCCCCCCAAATTTATATTTTTAAATGTATATGAAATCGTATATTTAAAATCACATATTAACTTTGTTAAATAAAATAAAGGATTGAGAAATGACATGGTACAATGAAAAGCGTTTCTAATTTTAAGTTGGCCGTTCAATGACTGCCATCAAGCTACACTAACTGAAAAAAGAATCTCTGGATAGGTTAGCAAATCTTTAATTTCTTTCTTTTAGTTTTTAAAAAAGTATTGTTGTCAGTGGGCTATTTTTGGAGTTTCTAGAGTGTCCCGGCACTTCTGATACTGTCGGAACTGAGCAGCAGCTTCGGAGAGCCTGCGGTCTGCCTCGAACTCTTCCAACGAAGGTCAGAGAGAGCCGGGGAGGTGGCAGGACCCTGGTACCACCGGAAACTTGAGGCCCGGGGGCCTGGCGGGCAGGTGCCCGCCGCTCGGGGCAGGGGGCACAGGCCGTGGCAGGCGAGGGCGAAGGGTAAGTTCACGGCCAGGCTCTTCCTCCTCGCTGTCATCAGTGGTACCCGAATCCGGGCCCAGGGCATCGGCCTTGCTCCGAGAGATGTGCCCCTAACACGGCAGAAACGTTTGCTTCTCATCTTGGACCTGGAGAGTCTTCCTCCCTCACCTGCCTTCTGCTCTGTATCTGAAACCATCTGGCGTGGAGGGGGGGATCCCCGACCTCCTGTCCTGGGCACCCCCGTGGCCCCGGTCCACAGCGTAGTCTGCACCCGTCTCTGTAGGTGACCCACCTGGAGGTGCTGAAAGGGCTTCAGGTGAGAAGGTCCTCAGTTTCCCTTTCTTTTACTTCTGCAGCCGAGTCTGTCTTCATCCATCTCTGTTTCCCCCCGTCGCTGAGGACGCAGCGGCCCTGGACCCTCTGAGACACACGGCTCCAGCCTGCGGGGTGGGAGTCGGCTTTTCACGGCGCTCACACCGCAGCCTGGTTTCCCTTCCAGGGTCTCGGGGTGGGGGGGCAGGTCCGGTGGAGGTGTGTGCCGGGGCTCGCCTTGGAGGCCCTGGCGCACGAGGCACCTGCTCCCCGGCCAGAGCGCAGGAGGGGCGCGGGCCCCGCCGGGCCCCTCAGGCCTCTGCTAGGGGCCGGCACGTCGTCCTTTTCTGCCGCATTCCACCGGTCAAACCAAACCGTGTCCTGAAATCAGTGGGGCAGGAAAAGAGACCCCGCGTCTGGGGGTTCCTGCTGAGCCACGGGGCCGCTGGCCGCCCGCCTCCCCTGAACCCCCGGCCTCCGTCCCGGTTCTCCTCGCCCCGCCGCCCCCCTCTCCATCCTTCACTGGCTCTCACGCCCTGTGAACAAGTGAAAAGCCCCTGTCCTCGAGGAGAGACCTTCCTTCCTCTTCGTTCTCGCTTCCCTCCCGCTCTTCCTCGCCGTGTTCCTGCCCTGCATCTCCCCCCACTTGTCCTTGGCCACCGCTGACCCCCAGCCCCCGGGCCCCTCCTTAGCCCACTGCGACCTTCCACGCCAGGACCCCGTGGAGATAAGTCCATAGCCCCCCAATTCCCAGTCCAGAGCCTTCTCGTCGGGCTTCACTTCGTTGTAGCGTTCTGTATGGTTTATCTCTCTGCCTTGGAATTCCCTCCCCTTGGAGTCCACGAAACCCGCCCTCCCCTGGCTCTTCTTCTGGCAGCTCCTTCTCTGTCTTCTTCGCACACCCTTCGTTCGTTCACGCTCCCATCTGGCCAATATTTATACTGCCCTTGCTGGTGCCGCACTGAGAGATACTGTGCTCCCCCGCCTGCGCACCCATCAGGACCCCAGGACTGCAGCACGGTGTGAGCAGGGCTGTGACCGGGGCGCTGTGGAGAGCCTGCCTCAGACGGGGAGCTAGCGGACCTTCACCATAAACCAGTGTCATGTGAGCCGGACCTTGAGAGATCCAGGCTCGGAGACCAGGGCGGCATTCCAGGAAGAGCGGAGGGTCCAGAAGCTGCCCCCGACCCCGACCCCGACAGTGTCCCCAGCGTTTTGGCCCGACCTCTCACTCTGCACATCTTTTCCTCCTTGGCCGTCTCAGCCCAGCACGCTCTCCTGGACGGGGTTCCTCAGTGCCTGCTGCTTATACAGCTGAGTGGCCAGGGGCACTTCAGACTCAACCCGAAATTCACCTTCTGAGCATTAGCCTTGCACGGCCTTACCTCCCGAGTCCATTATCACCTCCCTGCAAAGGGAGATGGCTTCTTCTGCCTCAGCTGCCGTACGTTCACCTACCAGCACGGGTAACGCAGAGCACGGCCAGCCAGTCCTACGTCCAAACTCCCTCAGATCTTGCCCTTTCTCAGACTTATTGCTGGTCTCCAGTTTGGTCTCCTTCACTCTTGTAACCCTTTCTCGTTTTTTTCACCCACAGATCAGGTTTAAAACTCCTGTGACGTACACCAGTGTTCATAGCTGCTTTGTTCCTAGTGTCCATCAATGAGTGACTGGATAAAGAAATCGTGGTGTATCCATACCATGGAATATCCTTTGGCCACAAAAAGGGATGAAGCACTGACACCTGCTACAAAGTGAACCTAGAAAATGCCGTGTCAAGTGAGAGAAGCCAGACACCAAAGTCCACATGCTGTGTGGTTCCATCATGTGAAACATCCAGACTAGGCAAATCCCTAGAGACAGAACGCAGATTGGTGGTGCCAGGGGCTGGGTGGGAAGAAAGGGGGAGACTGCTTAACAGGTGTGGATTTATGTGGGGAATGATGGAAATGGTCTGCAACTAGACGGAGGGGATGGTTGCACAGCATGGGGTCCGTCCTGAACGCCACTGCATTGTTCACTTGGAAAGAGTTCATTTTAGCTTATGTGAATGTCACCTCAGTTGAAAAAGTAAAACAACCTTATGATGACTCTTAAAGAAAGAAGGCCCACCCTGGGCCTGGCGTCCTACCCGCCTTGGCCTGCCTCTCCAACGTCCCTGCTGAGTCCAGCCTCCCCTCTTCTCTACCACCCCCTAGTGGCCAGCGTCCAACCTCCAGGCACCTTCTTGTTGCCAAGGCTTTTTATTTGTTTTATTTTATTAAAAAAAAAATCTCAGGTCCCTCATGCTCTTTTTTTTTAAATTAAATTAATTTTATTTATTTTTGGCTGCGTTGGGTCTTTGTTGCTGTGCGTGGGCTTTCTCTAGTGTGGCGAGTGGGGGCTGCTTTTCGTTGCTGTGCGTGGGCTTCTCATTGCGGAGACTTCTCTTGTTGCGGAGCATAGGCTCTAGGTGTGTGGGCTTCAGTAGTTGTGGCACATGGGCTCAGTAGTTGTGGTCTGCAGGCTCTAGAGTGCAGGGTCAGTAGTTGTGGCGCATGGGATTAGTTGCTCCGCGGCATGTGGGATCTTCCCGGACCAGGGCTCGAACCCGTGTCCCCTGAATTGGCAAGCGGATTGTTAACCACGGCGCCACCAGGAAAGCCCAACCAAGGCTTTTTAAAGTCATTTTGTCTGAGTTCTCTCCCCTTACACACACACCCTTTTTTTGTGGGCAAATTGGAAGACTGCTGAACACAGTGGAATAGAGGGAACCCAGAATTTCTGGAGTAAAAAAGACCTGGATTCAATTTCTTGTTCTACTGCTTACCTGTGACTTTGCCTACAAGTTAATTCACCTCTTTGCACCTCATCTTCCTAACCCTATAGCACATCTCATATACACAACGTCTATAATCACGGTTGTGAAGAGTAGATGAAATATTACTCGCCGAGTTGCCAGAACAGTCCTGGCCCCAAGGGACCTCGTGACGAACGTTGGCCAGTAGGGTGTCTGTTAGTTTCTGGTCATCCTTCGAGGCCCCGGCCAGATGCCATCTCTTGTGTGAGCCCCTCCACCCCAACTCCCCAGGCAGAATCAATTCCGTATTAGCTTTGCTGTACAGCTTGCGTCTGCCTGCATCGCACAGTTTGCCATGCTTGTCTTTTTCCATGGGGCCCCGTGAGCTACTTAGGTTGGAGATTCACTGCTGTTTGTCAGATGCTTGGCATTTCCTGTGCCCCCCTCCCTCAAGGGCTCCCCTGTTTCCTCTTCCTCCTCAGGAACCGGAGCTGCATCGCTTGCCTGCTCAGTGGTGGAACCTCGGCTCACCTGCGGCGTCCTGTGCCTTTGGGCCCGTGTGTCACAGGGATGATGACACCACACAGCGTTCTGAGCCCATGAGGTCCTAGGTCTCAGTTCACTTTAAAAACCTCAGTGATCTCAGGGCCTCTGTTCTGACTTTGGATCCCGGGGTAGAAAATGGTTTAAACCCTTAGCTTTCCTTTCTTTACCATCTTGTAGTGTGACCAAGTCATCTTCTTCTTTTGGGCTTTTCCGTGTCCATGGCCTGGATCCTGCTGACAGTGCTGTGATGGTTTCTAGGGTCCTTACGCACACGGACCACAGCACATGGCCAGCTCGGACCCATGTGATGGGGAAGAGAAAGCCCAGTGCTGGACAAGAGACCCGTGACCGTCGTGACAGTCGCAGGACCCTAGCAGGAGTCCCCTTGTGTCTGGAGCCTTCATTTTACGCTCCTCCTTGCTCAGCATTGTCCTCATGTTTCGAGCCTGTGTCACACGGCTCCCCGAGCCCTTCTCCTCGCTAGTTAGGCCTGCTTAGCTAACTAGGCCTAGCTGACTAGCTAACGAGGCCAGCCTCTTGCCTGACGCAGGAAAACTCTGAATTCAACCCCTAATCATGTTGTTCCTGTTACCTCTGGCATCTTCCCACCAAAGCTCGATAAATCTGTTACACTTTCAGAGCTTCTTGGAACATTAATTTTTTTTAATTGAATTTATTTATTCATTTATGGCTGCCTTGGGTCTTCGTTGCTGTGCCCGGGCTTTCTCTAGTTGCGGCGAGAGGGGGCTACTCTTTGTTGCGGTGCGCGGGCTTCTCATTGCGGTGGCTTCCCTTGTTGCAGAGCACGGGCTCTAGGCACGTGGGCTTCAGTAGTTGTGGCACACAGGCTTCAGTAGTTGTGGCTCGTGGGCTCTAGAGCGCAGGCTCAGTAGCTGTGGTACACGGGCTTAGTTGCTCCGCGGCATGTGGGATCTTCCTGGACCAGGGCTCAAACCCATGTCCCCTGCATTGGCAGGTGGATTCTTAACCACTGTGCCACCAGGGAAGTCCGGGACATTAATTTAAACCCATTAATTTTTGTGGGGAAGAATATCCGTTTTCAGTGTTCTCAGAATCCTTGGATGAGCCTGTTGATTGAAGACCTTGCAATACTTTATGTGCCTCCCCACGCCGCTTATGAGCCCTTTTCTGAAAAGTGATAAGTTCGTGTGGGTTGAAGCTCAGTAAGAGGAAGGGTAGAGGCTGTGGAGCAGGTGGGTGTGGCTTCTAAGCCTGGGCAGGTGGGTGTGGCTCCTAAGCCTGGGCAGGTGGGTGTGGCTCGGAACCCCCCACCTGACCTCAGCATGAGGAACGCACTCAACTAACCTCCAGCCCTCAGCTTCCTCATCCGGTCAGCGGGTAAAATGCTACTTCTAAGGCTAGTGTCGAGCACAAAATAAGATTTTTCTAAAGTTCAGGCACATGGTAGATTCTCAACAAATGTGAGTCCCCCTCTGCAATCTCCCCTTTCTCTCTGTGCCCTGCATCAGAACAATTTTCCAAAATCAAATTTGTTGAGAGTTTGAAAAAGCTTGAATTATTATTTTTTTCTGTTCTGCGCTCTATTTTCAAGCACACTAACCATTCAGCAGTATTTTGAAAGAACTGTATGCTCTTCCTTGTGTTGCTATGGTGCTACATCAGCTCAGGGCAGTGAAGTGGGGCTCACTACGGGGTATCGTGCACCTCGTAGCATCAGCAGATCAGGCCTGCAAATTACAACATCGGTAGCTCTCAAAGACATGGTGCACGGTGGAGAAAGTAAGGAGTAGAATGTGGTATATAACTTAATACCATTGTATCAGTGAAAAATACATGCAGGGTCCTAGGAATCTATCCCACAGCAATACAAGCACCCATATGTGTGGGTTCACGTACACAGATATTTACTGCAGCTTTGTTTGTGGTGATAAAACACGGAGCACAACCCACATGCCCATCTGTAAGGGAATGGCTGAGTGAATAGTTGAACATTTGTACCAAGAAATATTATGCAATGATTAAAAAGAATGCATGAGAGATGCTTCTACTAACCTAGAAGGATGACCATGAAATAAGCCTAAGTGAGAAAAGCAAGCAGCAGAGATAAGGCTTATGAATCCAATCTCATTAAACCAGACCTCACGTGCATGCACACGCGTGCACACGTGCACACATAGACACACGTCTTTATATATCCACTAGTTTAAGGGAGTGAATGACCTGGAGAAGTTGTGGAGATGGGCCCTGCCCATGCTGTTAACAGTGGTCACCTGCTGGGGGTGCAGGGAGATAAGAAAAAAAGACTATCAAAGACCAGGAAGAAAACCCCTTGATAGGAATGTTCCATAGAAAATGGGAACACAAAGATTCCATCTCTGCTCTCACTTAAAATGTGTAGATAATGAGAGACAAACACGGACCAGATTGTAACATGAATAGGAGAAATACCAGGTAAGAGGACTGAGCAAAAAGAACACGTGGACACAAATAGCAATGTCTCAGTATCCAAAGGAACGAAATCAACCTTCAACACCTTAGCTGGCTGCTGTGGGTGGGAGACAGGAGGGTGAGAGTGAGTCGGGGATCAAAAGGGGATTTAAAGGAATTAAAGGGCGGCCACGTGTGTGGACCAGTGATGATGGTGTGCCATGAACTGAGGCGTCTCAGGGACTCAACAGTCTGCACCGAAGGTTAAAAACTCAAATAAGGACTGTCTCCTGGAGATGTTTATGAGAAGAACAGTGTAATGGAACCCACATGTGGCACGACAGGCCCTGGGCCTGGGGAACAACTTTCAGCTGAGGGTCTGGCTCAAGGTCTCCGGAGGTGACAGTCGAGGGGTCAGCTGGAGCTGCAGTTACGTGAAGGCTGCACAGGCTAGGAATCTGTTTACAAGTTCATTCTCATGGCAAAGTGTGAGAGGCTTCAGTTCCTTGCCTTGTGGCCTTTCCATAGGACTGTTTATAACAAGGCAGCCACTGTCCCTAGAGTGAGTGACCAAGATGGAAGCTGCAGTGCCTTCTACAGCCCAACGGCAGAAATGAAAGACCATCACTTCTGCCATATTCCACTGGTCACACAGAGTAACCTGATACCATACATGCAAGAGGTAGGGGCTCATTGGGGACCATATTGGAGGTCCTTTTTTAAAAAAAATTAATTATTATATTTTATTGCGGTAAAACATACATACCATAAAATCTGCCATTTTAACCATGTTTTAGTGCGTAATCAGTGACATTAAATGCATTCACACTGTGGTGCAACCATCTCCAGAACTTTCCTCATCTTCCTAAACTAAAACTCTGTCCATTAGATAACAACTCCCCATTCTTCCTTCCCCCCCAGCCCCTGACAGCCACCCTTCTACTTCCTTCTCTATGAATTTGATGACTTTAGGTACTTCACATAAGTGTAATCATACAGTATTTTTCCTTTGTGACTGGCTTATTTCACGTAGAATAATGTCTTCGAGGTTCATCCAAGTTGTAGCATGTGTCAGAATTTCATTCCCCCCCCTTTTTTTTTTTTGCGGTACGCGGGCCTCTCACTGTTGTGGCCTCTCCCGCTGCAGAGAACAGGCTCCGGACGCGCAGGCTCAGCGGCCATGGCTCACGGGCCCAGCCGCTCCGCGGCATGTGGGATCTTCCCGGACCGGGGCACGAACCCGCGTCCCCTGCATTGGCAGGCAGACTCTCAACCACTGTGCCACGAGGGAAGCCCTTATTCCTTTTTAGGGCTGAATAATATTCTGTTGTATGTATAGACCACATTTTGTTGATTCATGCATCTGTTAATGGACATTTGGGTTGTTTCCACCTTTTGGCTGTTGTGAATAATGCTGCTATGAATGTGGGTGCACAAGAATCTGTTCAAGTCCCTGCTTTCAATTCTTCTGAGTGTATACCCAGAAGTGGAATTGCTGGATGATGTAGTAATTCTATGTTTAATTTTTTGAGGAAACGCCATACTGTTTTTCACAGAGCCTGCACCATTTTATGTTCCTATCAGCAGTGCGCAAATGTTTCAATTTCTCCACATCCTTGCCAACACTTGTTTTCTGTTTTTTTGGTTTGTTCGTGTTTTCTTAATAACCATCCTAGTGGTATCTTATTTTGGTTTTGATTTGCATTTCCCTAATGATTAGTGATGTTGAGCATCTTTTCATGTGCTTATGAGCCATTGGTATATCTTCTTTGGAGAAATATCTATTCAAGTTTTTTGTCCATTTTTATTTTTTAAAAAAATATTTTATTTATTTATTTATTTGGTTACATGTAATTTATTTATTTGGTTGCACTGGATTTTACCTATAGCTTGTGGGCTTCTTAGTTGTGGCATGTATGTGGGATCTAGTTCCCTGACCAGGGATAGAACCTAAGCCCCCCTTGCATTGGGAGCATGGAGTCTTAACCACTGCACCACCAGGGAAGTCCCGTTTGCCCATTTAAAAATTTTTTTTTTTATTGCTGAGTTGTAGGAGTTCTTTATATATTCTTGATATTAATTCATTATCCGATATATAATGTGTAAATATTTTCTTCCATTCTATTGTGTTGCCTTTTTACTCTCTTGACAGTGTCCTTTGATGCACAAAAGTTTTAAATTTTGATGTAGTCTAACTCATCTATTTTTTGTTTTGTTGCCTGTGCATTTGGTGTCATATTCAAGAAGTCATTGTCAAATCCAGCGTCATGAAGTTTTCCTCTACTGGAGCTTATTTTAACTCATATTCTCCATCATTTTTCCTTGCCCTCAGGATCAAGTCTAGACTCATCATGGCCCTTAGGGCTCTTCATGCCTGACCCCTGATGAAAATGAACCTTCTCTTCATTCATTCAGAAACTCGACACACATTTATTGAATATGACCATGTTTTAGACATTGGAAACAAAATAGACAGAGATGTTTGTTCTTGTGGGTCTTACAATCTAGTGAGCAAGCGCAGAAAACAAAGTAAAGTGTAAATGAATTATACATTCATGTGAAATTATATAAAAGAGTAGATATTAACATTCTTGGCCATAAGTAGGTGATAACTGCCTTGTGGAAAGAAAAATAGATCAGGGTAAGAGGGCTCAGGGGTTCTTAGGTGGAGGGATGGTTTGCAATTTTAAGAAGGTCACTAGGGTAGTCCTCTGAGTGGGAGACATTTAAATAAACACTTGAAGCTGCCAGGGCGTGAGCCCCGTGGGTATCTGGGTGAGAGCCTGTGCAAAGGCCCTGAGGTGGGAGTCCGTCCATTCAAAAAGGAGGAGGAGGTGTGAGGTCAGAGCAGTTGCGGGAGGGGAGGTCACGTCCCGTGGCATCTTACAGGCCACGTAAACACTCCGAGTGAAGTATGGAGTAGAGGTGGGTCATGATCCGACTTGGCACTTACACAGCCTCACTCTGTGACTGTGTTAAGGATTCAGTGTAAGGGGGCAGGGGCGGAAGCGGACTAATCTGCCCGTTAGAAGATTATTGTGAGACTCCAGGTAGAAGGCAGTGGTGCTTTGGATCAGACGGCCAGCCAAGGAGGTGTGATGGGGAAGGGTGCCCTGGTGCTAAATCACAGCTCTAAAGTCCCTTTTCTTTGCAAGGTTGCGGTTCTAACCGATGCTTAATATGGCACACCTCTCGTTACAACTCCTAGAAGAAAGCACATTTCTGTTTTGCTGAATGATTAATAAAGGATCTCTTACACATCCGGGTGTTACTACTTGTTAACCAGAACCTCTCTAGCCAAAGGCCCCCCGCTATGAAAATGATAGTTTCGAGGACGTCAGTCTGTCAGGCTCTGACCTCTCCTGTCCCTTCCGAATGAGGAGAACTATCTGAGGGTAGTTACCTGTGAATGCAGCAGTGGTGCCGAGTGTTGGAAGCGGGGGTGGGGGAGTCCGGGAATGTTGATCATAGCTCATGGGATTTGTAATTAAACTCTCTTGTTATTAAAGCAGAAATTCGTGAAGACTCCTGCCTGTGTGGGACTGGGAGTTATTTATCACAGGAATTCAGCCTGCTTCGCTATAAAAATGTTCTTATATTATTGCGTTCAGGAGATCCAGACACTGATTCTTAAATATCTGTAGCTACAGATGGGCAGACATCATGTTGACGTTCTTTCTAATGTGAAACTTACTGAGACTTCTGTGTGCGTGCGTGTGTGTGTGACTAACGTCTTACCCTTTCTTTGTTGAATCACCTTTTTTAGGCACCAAGTAGATGTCTCAGGCTCACAAGAGCAGTTAGTAGGGGAGCAGAGTGAGTATACGAGCATAACTTATCCCTTTTCTATGTCCAGGGCGCACCTCTAGGAGAAGCTAGCCCCCCAGTGAAGGCAGCAGCCATCAGTTAAATAAACAAGCATTTCTATGATGGCAGCAGCCTCAGCGGGGGTGCACCCACCATGTTAGTCTCTACTGAGGGATTTTGCTGACGGAACCATAGTTGAGAATTATCGAGTGAGTTTTTCCTTCCACGTGGGGCCAGTTACCACTTGGCACGTGTGAAACTGAGACAAACACACATTAAAATATATTAACCTACGTCTGTTTTAAATAGAACATGTTAAATGGCGGGCAGTGTCACGATTACTTATACTTTTGCCATAGATTTTCCACCATCACTTTTTTTCTTCCCCCTCAGCTTGCAGGATCTTAGTTCCCTGGGCAGGATCTTTGCTCCCCGGGCAGGATCTTAGCTCCCCGACCAGGGATTGAACCCCTGTCCTCGGCAGTGAAAGCGCAGAGCCCTAACCACTGGACCACCAGGGAATTTCCTCTACCATCACTTTAAATGGAGCTTTGAATATGGTTGGACTTTGTCTTGTATCTGCCCCAACGATTCTTTGTTCTTTTCCTCCTCCTTTCCTGCCTTTTTTTTTTTTGGTAAATTGAATATTTTTTAGTATTCCATTTTATCTCCTCTATTGACTTTTAACTATACCTCGTGTGTGTGTGTGTGTGTGTGTGTGTGTGTGTGTGTGTGTGTGTGGTTGCATTAGAGATTACAATACGCATCTTTAACTTATCCTGGTCTACCTTCAAATAACATTATGTTACCTCACTACCATCACTTTAGTTAATTTTTCATATGATCACGAGGGAAACATCAATGCTGTACCTATTATATTTATGTGAAGATTCGCTGTGTTCAGATTTGCATTTTAAAATCAATGTGGATGTACAGAGCCCTTCTGCCTAATCACGGAATTGATCATGCAGTTCACAGACGTTGCCAGCTTACCTGAGGATTTTATTTCTTCAGAGACAAATAACTCTTTCGGTTTTCTCTTTTGAAATAACGGATGTAAATTAAGAAAACAAAAGGAAACATTTAGCAGAAATCTTTCTTTAAAGGGATGTTGGAGTAGGGCTGCAGTACAGGCCTTTCTTCACAGAGAAGGTGACAGGAGTGTTTACCTCTCAGGCATGGGTACCATTTTATTGAGGTTTGAGTTGACTAACTCATCGTCTGAGAAAGTGAATGGATTTGAGGGGCTCAGTTAGGGGGTGAGTGCCCTTTGCCTACGACAAAACCCCTTGCCATGGTCTCCATGCCTTTCTTGCCTTCCTGTGCGATGTGTGTGCCACATCCCATTTCACACCACTGTGTCTATCCCAGAAGTCAATGTCTTGTGGACCAAGGACAAGGGGCCGCTCCTGGCACAGGGACACGCATGTGCTAACTGCTCAGTACAGCTGAGGAACCAAATACTGACTTAATGGATCCGCTATGTCTATGCAGACCGGCCATCTCTGGAAGCTAGTTTTCCTGGCTACCAAAGGAGCAACTTAAAAAAAAATATCAGCGCCTTTACAAAGAGCATGGTGAAACATTGCCCCTGCTTATAAAATTATTGGTTTGACCTACAAGCCTTGAATCCTGCAAAATTCCATCTGTTATTATTTTACAATGTATAGGAGTTCACGTTACTTATCACCGTGTGTGCATTTAATTTTCAAAGTGACATTTTAGTGGCGTGTCATACCTTATAGTAGGTGATACATGAGTGGTTATTTTAGCTGATTAGTAAAATTAATAGGTAGAACTGTGTTTATGATGATTGAGAAAGGAAAGGGGGGCATGCTTTATTATTCAGAAATTTTCTCCAAAATACTTTTACCCAATGAACATACACATACATGATCAGGTGATGCTCATCGTTTAACTATTTTGCTTTTTCTTAAATAGTTCTTTTAAAATTAATTTATTTATTTGGTTGCGTGGGGTCTTAGTTGTGGCAGTTGGGCTCCTTAGTTGTGGCATGCATGTGGGATCTAGTTCCCTGACCAGGGATTGAACCCAGGCCCCCGGCATTGGGGGCACAGAATCTTATCCACTGCACCACCAGGGAAGTCCCTAACTATTTTGCTTTTAACTGGTTACCTGGAATAGTTGCTTTCCAGGTTCTTATCAGGAACTATAATTGCAAACTCACTGCCATTAATATCTTTCAAAAGCTCTGCAGAGAGAAACAATATTTACGGAGGAGTGCCTGAAGTCTTTGCTGTCTATCCATTTTTTAGATGTCATCAGCAACCTGTGGTCTCCCAGACCCCTGGGGGAATGTGGAGTGATTGCAAGGTTGCCTGGAAATCCTCCAGTGAAAGTATGATTATTTCTGTCATTGTTATCGGTCAGGACACCACACTGACATTGAATAGTTTGTTTAAGGGAATAGAGCCTTTTCCAACATCCAGGTCTTTACTCAGAAGAAGAAAATCGTGTGATAAATGAAGTCAGTAATGGGATATGGGGCTGGAGTCTCCAGGCTCTGAACTTAACCACCGTGTTTCATGCTCCACTTTGGTATCACAGGATCCGGCTTTGGAAAAGATCCAAGGGCTGGCGTAGGTCACTTTTGTTCATCTGTGCTGTGGGTACCAGGCAGCTGGTAACACGGGGAGGGGCGTTTCCCTCTGGAGGTGCACTTGCTGGGATGCTAAACTGTTCTTTGTAGCTGACAACCTTTGTAGCTGCTTTAAATATCTGTGTTTTACAATATCAATAAAGAAAAGAATTTTAAAAAATTTCCCCTTTGAAATGGAACAGTGAGAGTAGCAACCTCCACGGCTCAGGTCTGTCAGGACGCCCAGTGACTGGGGTGATCAGACCAGCTGTTGCTACCCTGTCCGTCACCCAGAGCTGAACTGCGGTAGTTAGCACAGTGCTTTGTATGTAGTCACATTTTGCTTGGTTTCTGCCTGCAGTGGACTGTGCATTCACAGAGGGAAGCATAAGAAGCACTGAATTTGAAAAAAAAGAAGTTCATATGAAGCCTCCAAATTATAGTAATTCTGCCAATTTACCTAAAGTTGCTCTTCATCAGATCTGTAAGTTGCATTCATCTGATCTGAATTCTAATATAGCATCAAGATGCCTCTAGTTTTCAAAAGCCAGGGGCAAGAGAGGGAAAATAGAATGATGAGGATCCAATTTAGCCCTTCATTTATAGAGCATTAAAACTACCCATGGGGGCGATAGGAAAGCCTTTGCAAATAGTAACGGGAAACCTTCTTTTTTACCTTGTCATCTAGAAATAAAGCAGATGATAAAGATAACATTTTTAGTGTAAAATGTGTTTCAAACATCTGGTCCTGAAGACAGTTTTTAATCCATATTAGATGCAGTTAAATTAATTAACTATATTTAATGTACATTTCATCCCCAAAGCAAATATAAAATGGAGGTTTAAAATTTGTCATCAAATCATGTTTCTTGATACAAATACTTTAAAGTACATTAAGCATGATACTTATTAATGGGAAAATGTCAAATTTTTTAGTTATGTAGTGCACATCTTTACATACGATATATATATATATTTTTTGCGGTACGCGGGCCTCTCACTGTTGTGGCCTCTCCCGTCGCGGAGCACAGGCTCCGGACGCACAGGCTCAGCGGCCATGGCTCACGGGCCCAGCTGCTCCACGGCATGTGGGATCTTCCCGGACCGGGGCACGAACCCGTGTCCCCTGCATCGGCAGGCGGACTCTCAACCACTGCGCCACCAGGGAAGCCCTACATGTGATATTTAAATACTCTTTAATAATTTCCAACTACAATAAAATATCTTTTCTTTCTCGAAATCATTCCTCAATTGTATACCTCACACAATTGACACAATTAAAAAATTCCGGAGGGAATGTGTGAGACCGTGAAATGGGTTTGAATGTCAAGGAAGGTTAGGAACTATTAATGTAGATTACATCTTAGGAAAACAAGAAGAAAAGTAAGAGCAAGTAATGGAACGATCTGTATTATTTTATAAATGACAAACAAAATAAATTCTCCTTACATGCAGTCTTTCTCTACATATAAATGTAAATGTATAAAGTATTAAAAGGTCTGAAAGGATTCAACCCAAGCTGTTAACAGCGATTCTCTCTAAGGAAGCAAACTGCTTCAGGCTCGGTGGGGAGAGAGAAAGCAGGTATGTGTTTAGGTACTATGTTTTACTTGTGTAATAATAATAATAATAATAATAATAATAGTAATAATGGAAAGCGAAAAGTTAAGGGGTGGCTATGTGGTGTGCTGGTAAATACTTAATAACTGGTTCTCTGGGAGAGGGGGGATATGCCAGTATATACTTACATAAGATTATTATAATTTTACAGATATAAAGGGTGTGTGTAACTATGGGAACACTATTTCATGCTTGTCTTGATTTGAGGCAACCGTACTGCTTTCAAAAAAGAGCCAGCCACGAATCAGAAGAAGCACAGGCTAAAGGGATTCTGGCAAAGGTCACACATGCATCACCTGCCTCTTGTGTCCAACTCCCCCGTATTCAGCACATATTTACTGAGAACTTCATAAGCAAGATGTGGTCGGTGCTGAGATAAGGTGTACACAGTCATCCCTGGGAGCCCAGGGGAGGCTCCTTAGGCTTAGCTCGAAAGCAACTCTGAGGACTTCCTGGATGTGGGGGAAATCTGAACTTTGAAGGATGCGTAGAAGTTGGGGATAAAGTGCCTGTCACCGACAATATACCGAGTTGATACAGTTTTCAAAAAAATTTCAACAGTATTTCTTTTGAAAGAAAATCCTCTGGAATTAGAGTCAGCAGCTGTTGAGAAGTAGACAAGAGAGGATTCCAGCAAAAATAGGGGAAACCACGCCTTCTGAGTATATACAGATGTATAGTGGGTAGTGGGGCAGAGATGTGGTCCTTGCCTGCCTGGGTGTAAGGGGACTCGAGGAAGACAGAATAAGAACCGAAGTGGGTGCCTGCTGTGAAGGTGGATGACAGGATGCTGTGGGGTCACGCAGCAGCCGTGGGTCACTGGAGCCTTATCTCAGGAAGTGATGTTTAAACCTAAGTGATGCTTAGCAATTAGCCAAACAGGGAAGCGTAAGAGTTTCTCGGGAAGAGGGAACGAAGGCCTAGAGATGAGAGTGTGACATTTTATTAAAAACAAAAAAGCCTCTAGCGGCTGGAGCCAAGGGAGAGGATGGCTGGGAGGTGAGGCTGGAGAGGTAGATGGGGGGCCAGTAGAGAAGGTTCTGGGACACCACTAACAGGAGACTGGCTTCTAACCAGAGGCGATTGGAAGCCTTTGAAGAGTTTTCAGTGGGGAGGGGACATGATCAGATTGACATTTTCAAATAATCACGGTGGCCGCAGGCAGGAGGATTGATTGGATAGTTGCTGTGCAGTGATGTGAAACAAAACCCCCCCCAACAAACCGCAAAACAGCCTTTTTCATTTGACTTGAGCGACTCTGAAACCATCATAAAGAAAATTTCAACACATGCTGACTTAGGAAATACGCACAGTTCTATTCCTTCAACGATACTTAATGTCTTCTATTTTGCATTCTGTTTCTCCTTGCATATTCATGGCTTAGTCCCCGTGGCAGCGTGGGGCTGCCTTGGCGTTCATTAACCACGGCCAAGTAAACCCCAGCTGTTACCCACCCCGGAGCATGTGAGCTGCTGCCCACGGAGGAGCATCTCCACTGTAAATCCGTTTTCAGTGGTGGCTTTTATTCGTGACTTAGAACTTGGGCTCATATCTGATACCATTGTTTGTCTTCTCTGCTCGGAGGGGCTTCATAACTGCAAGTCCCCTCCAGCTGGGTGACACTGGCGTCTCATGTTACCTGAGATTCGGTTGCTCTGAGCACGGCCGCCTGCGATAGTTTAAATTATTCTTGGCAAACATTCGTTCCCCTCGTCTCCTGCCAGGGGCAGACTCTGCTCTGTGTCGTTGATTTTGGACTTGGCCACGTGACTTGCTTTGGTCAAAGGGCTTGTAATTGATGTCTTGTAAGCTGGGGCCTTAGATGTGCTTGCATGCCGGCCAGACAGGGGCCTGAACTCCAGGCACCCACGCTGAGGAGTGCACGCTCCAGGGGCCATAGTCTGGGGAGGGTGAGATGCATGGAGCCGGCCTGTCCTCAGCCAACACCCACCTGGCCTCGGCCTGTAGGAGAGTCACTGTGCTGAGCCCAGCCTGGACCCCTCAAAGCAGGAAACACGTTGTCATAAAGGCCCTGAGTCTGCGTGGTTTGTCCTGCAGCACATTGATGGCGAGAGCTGACTGAATCATCGGCCTCCTGGATGGTTCTTTCCCAGAGGTCCTCTGACTGTATTTTCTATGTGCCACAGAGTCTTATATTAAGACTACATTTTGAATGATTTAGCCATTTTGAAAGTATAGTACTATGTGTTTGTACTAAACCTTCGTTAGGGTCCGGGGCTTTAAAGTCTAATGGGGAAGATGGGCTTAAATAACCACGTAAGTAAACTGCATGCTTACAAACTGAGATAGAATCCCTTGAACTCGGTTCTGTGAGGGCATAACCAAGGGAATCTGCCTTAGACAGCGGAGTCTGCAGCTCTGCCATGGAATCCGTGGGCCTGAGATTTAAGGATGACAGATAATGATACGACCACCCCTAACACCAGTCATACCTGTAGATCTCACGTGCTGCTGGAGGCTGCTCTAAGGGCTTCACCAACACGGACCTGCGTGGTCCTCACGACTCCTCTCTCATTGACGACTAGCCCAGCAAAGAGTTGGTGGTGGCTGAGGCCACAGGCTGAGGGAGCAGCACGGGAAGGGTCTTGGATGGGTAGGGACATGGTGCCCTCGGGGAGCTGAAAGGCATTCGTCCTGTGTCGCTGGAGGGTGGACCGCCTACGAAGATGACCCAAGGCTGGGTGGGTCAGCTGGAGGGTATTTACGCTGAGAACAACGGGGCCTTAAGTAGGACGTGGAATGGGTGATACCACCAGTTTACGTTTAGCACAGAGATTTCAGGCTGGTGCGCGAATGGTTGGAAGGTCCCAAAGGAGGATGAAGGGAAATCAGTAACAGGTAAGGGGGGCCTTGCAATAAACCAGGCCTGAAATCATGGTGACTTAGGCTGGGGCGATGGGTGTGGAGGTGTAGAGAAGCGAGCATGGCTGAGCTGTGTTAAGAGAGAAAATCTGCAGAGCTTAATGATTGGATAGAGACCTTTAGTATTATTTACTAGCTTCACGGTTGAGTATCAACATTTTACGTGTAACTATGCAGCCCCCCTGGTGGGTTTCCCAGTGGAGGCCCACAGCCTGGAGGGAAGAGTGGTTTTCTGGTTCAGTGACCCTCTTTGAAGGTTGGGGAGGAGACCCCAGCCAGTGAGCCAGTGCACTGAAGGCAGTGAACGAGTCACTGCCTGCAGAGACCGTGTTCTGTGTTTGCACCTGTGTCGTCATCTGGAAATGACAGGAACTGAACAAATGTGAGGGCATAACAATCCACAATGTGGGCATTGAAAGCTCCACCTGTTTCTGAAATATTATCATTTTAGATTTCCATGAGGGGCTCAGTGGCTCGCACGGAGAATAGCAAATAAGCCAGGAAGATGCCTTCAGGGCTGCAAGCCTCCCGACGTGACTGGGGATGAATTTTACGTTGCTTTTCCAAAGTTTAGGAGGGTATTAGGCCCTTCCCTGGGAACTAAGGGTCTGCTCACTTAATGTTCTCCAGTCTTAGAAGCTGTTCCTACCTACATGTGTATTAAATCTATAATGAATGCAAGTTTAAGGGAGTTTATATTCTGTTTCCCTCTTCCATTTAAAGGAAATCGGATTTTGGCTTTAAATGCCTTTTGAGATATATTAGAATATTTTAGGTGATTAATAGGTTAGGAATAGTTTGCTTCTGGCGGGTTTTGCCTCAGCATTTTATTTTTCTTTATTCATTTTATTGAAGTTTCAGGTGTACAATATAGGGATTCAATATTTTTATAGATTCCGTTTAAAGTTATTACAAAATAATGGCTATATTTCCCTGTGCTGTACAATACATACTTCTTACCTATTTATTTTTTACATGGTAGTTTGTATCTCTTAATCCCTAACCCCTATCTTGCCCCTCCCTGCTTCCCTCTCCCCACTGGTAACCACTAGTTTGTTTTCTATATCTGTTTTGTTATATGCATTCGTTTGTCTTATTTTTTAGGTTCCACAAATAAGCGATAACATATAGTATTTGTCCTTCTCTGGATGATTTATTTCACTAAGCATAATACCCTCTATGTCCATCCATGTTGTTGTAAACGGCAGAATTTCGTTCTTTTTTATGGCTGAGTAGTATTCCATTGTACATAGACGCTACGTCTTCTTGGCCTATTCGTGTGTTGTTGGGCACTTGGGGTGCTTCCATGTCTTGGCTATTGTAAATAATGTTCTACGAACACTGGGATGCATGAATCTTTTCAAGTTAGTGTTTTTGTTTTCTTCAGATAAGTACCTAGGAATTGAATTGCTGGATCATATGGTGGTTCTATTTTGAGTTTTTTGAGAAACCTCCATACTGTTTTCCACAGTGGCTGCACCAATTTACATTCCCACCAACAGTGTACGAGGGTTCCCTCTCTCCACATCTTATCCAATGTTTGTTATTTGTAGACTTTTAATGTTGGCCATTCTGACAGGTGTGAGATGATATCTCATTGCGGTTTTGCTTTGTATTTCTCTGATGGTTATCGATATTGAGTATATTTTCATGTACCTGTTGGCCATCTGTATGCCTTCTTTGTAAAAATGTCTATTCAGGTCTCTGCCCATTTTTTAATTGGGTTGTTTGCTTTTTTGCTGTTGAGTTGTATGAACTGTATTGGATATTAACTGTTTGGATATTAACCCCTTGTCTGTCATAGCATTTGCAAATATTTTCTCTCATTCAGTAGGATGTCTTTTCATTTGGTTGATGGTCTTCTTTGCTGTGCAAAAGGCTTTAAGTTTAATTAGGTCCCATTTCTTTATTTTTGGTTTTATTTCTTTTGCCTTAAGAGACAGCTCCAAAACAATATTGCTGTGATTTATGTGAGTGTTCTGTCTATGCTGAGTATTTTAAATATTGAATTTTCAAATAGAATTATTTTTGTTTGTTTGGTTGGTTGGTTTTTTTTGCAGTACTCAGGCCTCTCACTGTTGCGGCCTCTCCTGTTGCGGAGCACAGTCTCCGGACGCGCAGGCTCAGCGGCCATGGTTCACGGGCCCAGCCGCTCCGCGGCATGTGGGATCTTCCCGGACCGGGGCACGAACCCGTGTCGCCTGCATTGGCAGGTGGACTCTCAACCACTGCGCCACCAGGGAAGCCCCAAATAGAATTATTTGATTATAGTTTGGAGATACCAATACCATTTAATGTAATACCTTTAATACAAAGCTTTCTAAGATGAAAAATGGGACTGTACCTAATATATAAGGTGTTTTTTTTTATCAGAAATATAGTTTTACTATTAAAATAGTTTACTATTAAAATATGAGGTACAAACTTCCAGTTATAATATAAATAAGTCTTGGGGATGTAATGTACAGCATGGTGACTATAGTTAATAATACTGTACTGTAAAAGAAGATACTTGTTATATCAAGTATATGATATATATTAATTTCCTATGGCTGCTGTAACAAATTACTACTACAAACCGGGAGGGGGGCTTACAAACAGCACACGTTTATTCTCTCACTCTTCTGGAGGTCAGAGTCTGAAATCAGTTTCACAGAACCAAAATCAAGGTGTCAGCAGAGCTGCGGTCCTCCCGAGGCTCCAGGGAAGAGCCCAGCTCCTTCCTCTTCCAGCTTCCAGAGCTGCACTCTTGCATCCCGGGGCTCAGGGCTCTTTCCTCACCTTCAGAGCCAACAGGTAGCGGCTGCCCTCCAACTCTGCTTCCTTCTTGTTCGTCCCATGACTTTCTTCCCTTCTCTGTCAGACCTTCATCTACCTGTCTCCTGTAAGGACACAGCGATCACATCTAGGGTACACCCAGCATCCGTATCTTAATCACACCTGCAAAGCCCATCTTACCAGTATACAGTACCATTCTCCCATTCCAGGGATTAGGACCTGGGTGCCTTTTCGGGCCATTATCCAACTTACCACAGAGCATAAAGGCAACACTGTCCAATTCCACAGAACAGTATATTTGTGTAATGAGGCAGATTCAATAACCGACTGCTTTTTAAAACTGTGGTGAATAAAGATTTACCACTTTAGCCATTTTTAGGTGTCATGAGTTCAGTGGCTTTAAGTCCGTTCACATTGTGGTGTAGCCATCCCCACCATCCATCTCCAGAACTTTCTCATCTTCCCAAACTGAAGCTCTGCCCCATTAAACACTCTCTCCCATCCGCCCTCTCCCCAGCCCCAGGCAACCACCCTTCTACTTCACGTCTATTAACGTGACTACTCTAGGGAGTTCATATAAGTAGAATTATACAGTCTTTATCCTTTTAGACATACCTTTTTAAACAATTTTTTGAACTTGTTGATCTTAATACAAATATTCTCAGACTGTTTAATTTGTGATGTAAATGTGGGTCAGGGCAACATCTAACATGAAAGTCAGATGCAGGTAAAAATAGGCACCACACTTCTTAGCCGTTAGAATTTCCAGGAGTAATTGCTAGAATCTGCCAGAGACCTTGACTTCTATCCTTCCAATAAAGAGACGGAACATTAAAATTTCCTTTAAAAAGCCAGGACTGATGTGAATGGCAAACACTATTTGTGAAAACATTTCTAGATTCCTCATACTCCACTTTGATTTCTCTGTTAAAAGAATTGGATGTGGGTGGGGTTGGCCACAGCCCAGGTTCAGAACAAGTAGTTCCAAAAATCAACCCAAACTGTGGCAGTTCCTGACACTCAGTAGAGCATGGAATTATAATAGAAGCACACAAGTTCCTGGAAACCTCCGACAACTGCTTGTCTGGTGACAGGAGAGACGGGGAAAATGTCCTTGCCTTTGGCTCTGCTATTTAAACAAGTGAAATAGACTAAAAGTCATCCTCTTCCCCCTTCCCCCCCGACCCCAACTCCTTTTTAAACAATTATGGGTGGTAAGTTATTTGAGGTAGAACATCAAATTATTTAAATTACTTTAACATAAACAGTGGGTATCTCTGTATTCATTGATGGGCCAGTTGCACATCATTCCTTAATTCCTTCATTACATGGGTGTTGAGAGCCAACTATGTGCTGGTTCTGGAGATTCAGCAGTGAACAAGGTCCCTGCCCTCAGGAAGCTGACATTCTTCTAAGGAGGCAGTCGTTGAATGTGGTACTCAGATTGTGACAAGGAAACAGCTGACACAGTCACTGTGCTGTGGAGGTGGGTAGGACGATCTGTTGGATAGCACAGTCCCGCAGCAGCCCGAGCACCATGCTTCCCAGAGGACGAGTCACAGCCCCAGTCAACGGTCATGAACTTGGCGAGTTCGGGGGATGAGGCCAGTACAGCTGCAGCTGACGGAGGAGAGTGGAATAAGACAGCTTGCAGAGGCCGGCTGCAGCCAGAGCCACTGTTCACCTGTCCCTGTCTGTATTTGTCCGCCCATCCATTGATGTATATACCTTCCCATCAAAAGTCATGTGGGACAGCTTATAAACATACACCTAACAGGATGAGACAAATCAAGGAGAGAAGAGGGGGCAACTCGACAAAGAAAATAAAGCTGGAAGAAGATGAGCTGCAAAATGCACATCCTAACATCTGTATCCTTGTAAGCAGGGTCTACAGACTTAGTTCGGAGCTTCCTAGCAGCCAAAGCAAAGAGAGAAAAGGGATCAGTTAGATGATTCATGGGGTCCATGAGATCAAAGCAAACTATTTTCCTAAGAGAAATACTTCCCTCTGTCCTGGGAGTTGAGGAAACTTCTTCCTGGCATCTGTGATGTCTTGTCATGTCACTGTGGCTGAGGGGCACCTTGGATTCCCAGCATCTGCTTCCCTGGGTGGCTCTGGGTAGAACGGGCTGAAAGAGAGAGAAAGAGCTGCCTGACTTAGAAGGCGGGAGGGACCAGCAGCTTTTACTGTCTGCAGGTCGCGGAGTCCACACAGGAGAGGCAGACCCGAGGCTGCCGGCAGGTGCCCGCTGGCGCCCGCTCTCCTGCACGTCCGCCCCTTCTGCCCACACCTTGCCCTGAAGACAGGGGCGGCCTGGCCCCCCTCCGCTTCCGTGCATCTCCGCCAGCTCAGCTCCCCTCCACACCCACCTCTGGCAGCCCCCGCCCTGAGCCTGGTTCCCCACCTGTGTCCCCCTGTGCCAGAGCTTCAGGAGGGCTGGTGCTGACACCCCCCTAATATTCCACATCCTCCCAGGCTGGGGACCATCCAGGTCCTGTAATAACTCCCCTGGTTTCTCATCCTTATTGTGGCTCTGCTTCCTGATCAAAGCTTGAGTGAGATGGGCTCTTACAAGGAGATCGGATGGCAGGACGGAAGCCATCCCCACAGCACACGTGGTAGCCAGAAATCCTCTTGAAGGACACGAGCAAACATGGACCGGCCACCTGTCCTGCTATGGGGTCCTCCGTGAGGAGGGGAAGCCTGCTCCCACCCCCAGCCTGTCACTTACTCAGGAGCTGCCAGGGCCAGTTCAGACCCACTTGGCCACACGAGGCCACTGGGTGCTTGAAAAGTGGCTCCTGCAACCGGGGAACTCAATTTTAAATTGTAACAAATTAAAATAAAAAGTAAGAAACACTGGTAACTCGAGTCGGTTATTGGAAAACTTTTAAGTATGATTTGGAAGAATTTGAGTATGTGAGTCTATATTTTTTACTTTAAATTTTATGAAACCTAAATCCATATCTACTATCTCTGATGAAAATTTATAGTTCGAATTGAGAAAGGTTGTGACTGTAAAATATACACTGCATTTTAAAGACTCAGTGTGAACAAAAGACCATAAAACACTTCCTTAATAATTTTTTCTGTAAATCACATGTTGAGACAATAGTATTTTGAATTAAATAAAATATTTGAGTAAAATTTCATGCATTTCTCTTTACCTTTTTTAATGTGGCTACAAGAAGATGTAAAGTTTTGTATGTGGCTGGCGCGTTTCTATTGGGCAGGGCTACTCTGGAACTCAAGATAGCACCATGGATGAAATGACATTTATTTGTACGTCTCTCTATCAATGGTGGGACAGAACCTCCTGGCAATGTGGCGGAAATCGGTCTGACACTTTGACAAGGTCCTGAACTTGATTCTACTGGACTGTCCAGTTTGAGTCAGACACTGTCTTTACAAAATGGGGAATTTTTTTTGCTGAATCTATGACATGAACGGGAGACAAACATATAATAAACCAAGAAACACATTTCACAATGCAGGTAACAAAGGATGTCAATCTCACTTTTCTCCCAGGAGAAGTTTTCTTGGTGAATTTAAATCTCCACGTTCCTTGATATTTAGGAGAGTTTGTATTTAGGGCAGTTTCTGTACTTGGGTCTGAGATTGATCAGACCTCTTTGGGGAAATCTCAAAATTCTGGGTGTAAAAAGCCTCTCTTTGTTGAAAAGAAAAAGAGGCTCAAGACATTTTTATAAATGCTGATGTGAAGTAAGCACAAATTATATGCAAATGGATTCCTCTGGGCGTGTAATATTGACTCCGGAGTTAAAAAAGCTTTGTAATATCTCCCCTTTAATTGGTACTTGGGAGGGTCACATCGAGGTGCTTGTGAATAAGAGCACAGCTGGTAGGACTTCCCTGGTGGTGTAATGGTTAAGAATCTGCCTACCAATGGAGGGGACACGGGTTCGAGCCCTGGTCCGGGAAGATCCCACAAGCCTGCGCTCTAGAGCCCACGAGCCACAACTACTGAAGCCCGTGGGCCTAGAGGCTGTACTCCGCAACAAGAGAAGCCTCTGCAATGAGAAGCCTGCTCGCCACAACTAGAGAAAGTCAGCCCGCAGCAACGAAGACCCAACGCAGCCAAAAATAAATAAATAAATAAATTTGTTAAAAAATAAAAAAATAAAAAGAGCACAGCTGGTGTGAACTTCTAGAACTTTCTTCATCAATCAACAAAGATTCTTTTCTGTCCCATCAGGCCCAGGGCCCTCCCTGGGGGAGATTGGAGGAGTGAGGGGTGATGGTGGAGGGGTGGAGGGTGGAGTCCAGTCTTTGCTAGAGTTCCCAGTACTGTCCCTGGGGCAGGGATCCGTGGTGGGAAAAGCACTGCCCCTGTGGTCTAAGCAGATGCAAAATAAGTATAAGCCAAAGGGAAAATCTAGAGGAAAGACAATTATCACCTTTAGGAGTAGTCTAGGTGCTCCCTGACATCACCAGTCCTTCATCTGGCTTCCTTATGGTTCTTTTCTTTAAAAGAAAATGTGAATAAGAGCGAACGAGGGCTTGACCATCAGGGTTGCGGGAAGAGCCACTTATGATGAATGGCAGCTCTTTGCGGAAAGTGCTTTATGCTACAATTTTAAACTTTCTTCACTGAGGATTTCAAGCAAAAACCTACCTTTTATCTTTGTGCTTCAGCCTCTTTTCCTCCTCAATTCACCTGGCCCCTGGCGGGGGGTGGCGGTCGGTGGAGGTGGGCGGAGAGCAGAGGTCTGTCTGGGAAATGGATTATTATTCCTCCTACTAAAATGTTACTACGAGACCTGGTAAAGCTGGGTCAATTCTAGAGAAGTAAAATTGGTGTTAATCCTCGTCACTTGGAAGAGTTCTAGTAAAAACACACTGCGAATGATTGTACATCCCCCAGTCATGAATAAACAAGTCAGCTTAGCCAAGGACTTGTTTTTCTCCAGTCACCATGCTAATCTCAAGCTGTGACCTTTCCTCCTCCCTCCTGGTTGTAGGTAAATCTACCTAGGCAGGTACTGGGTAGCCTTAGGAGTTAGAGGCTGGACCGGCGGCTTGCCTGTCGGCTGGCTTTCAATGGTAGACATTTGAAGTTTTGCATTTTCTGTGCGGGCAGGGAGAACCATGGAGCTGTTCCATGGCCCTGCATCCTCCTGATTGCAGCAGTTTGCAGCTGTGCACACACCTCCTGTAACCTGAGGACAGTGTGTCTACTGGCATCCAGTGGTTTCCAAAATGAAGTGTGTGCAGTGAAGGCCTACAAAAGGGAAATGTGAGAGCTTCCCTTTCTATTTTTTTTTTTTTTTTTTTTTTTTCTGTACGCGGGTCTCTCACTGTTGTGGCCTCTCCTGTTGCGGAGCACAGGCTCTGGACACGCAGGCTCAGCGGCCATGGCTCACGGGCCCAGCCGCTCCGTGGCATGTGGGATCTTCCCGGACCAGGACACAAACCCGTGTCCCCTGCATCGGCAGGCGGACTCTCAACCACTGCGCCACCAGGGAAACCCTTCCCTTTCTATTTTTTATCTCACCTCCCTTTTATCTGTTTTTTGGCATAAGTTTTACAGCCTGACTAATGCAGTGGTAAAGGTTCACAGTCCCTTATCCTGGAGTCCAGCAGCTCCCAAAGCCACAAGTTATTTTTTAATTCAGTTGTCAGCTCAGCCTGAACGTGTGGATGTGTGGCTCTTTATAGCTTTTATTGAGCCCAATTCATGCGAGTCACCAGAATAATCATATGTTTCTGTGCAGAAGTCCTGAAGTTTCCTCACGGGGGACTGGGGGGTGCCCTTGATTTCCAAGGCATGTAACGTGATGTATGGCGTACGCACCCTATTAACTTGCTGAAATCGGAAAAATTCTGAAGCATGTTTGGTTTTGAGGATTTTGGCTGAGGGTTTGGGACCTGTAGCTGTATATTATATATTTATAAATGAATAATATACAGGGTTCAGGCTCCTGGTAAGTCTTGTGACCAAACAATCTTGGAGTCCAATACACAGGCCGGTGCCTCTGACATTGACCTCGCCTGGACGGGGCCTCCTGACTCACGGGGCAGGTCTTCAGGTGCCGTGTGTGGTGACTGCCGAGGCCCCACTGATCACTCACCTTGGGGTAAACACAGCAGGTAGAAGAACAGGTGTGGGGCAAACCAGAGACAGAAAGAATAAAATGTTCCCTCTACCTTGGTTAAGAAAATCCTCACAGCTTAGAGCCTGCCAAGACATTTCTTGGGATGGGAAACTCATGGCTGAATTCTAGAAATTAATATTTATTTTCTTGCCCTGTAAAATATTGCATTTGTCATAATAAAATTTAAGAAATTATTTTGTAAATAATGACTTTTTCACAACTGACGGAAGCAGTTATTCATATTTTAAATCCGAGAGAAAAAGAGAGAAATGTGGGCCTGAAAGTTACGATTTAAGTAGAGATTTCCAGTCTCCTAACTGTCATGGCGGAATGATGAAATCACAGTAACAAGAAAAATCAAATGATGGAAAACAGTCTGACAAGGGCAGCAGCATGCCCAAATGTTTTGTGTTAGCTTCCCTCAGCTTTCTCATAAGTTGTCACAATGTTTACTTTATACTCAGTGCCTTAAAAAATAAACTTCGTGCGTGGGACTTCCCTGGTGGCACAGTGGATAGGAATCCGCCTGCCAGTCCAGGGGACACGGGTTCGATCCCTGGTCTGGAAGATCCCACGTGCTGCGGAGCAACTAAGCCAGTGTGCCACAACTACTGAGCCCACGTGCTGCAACTACTGAAGCCCGGACGCCTAGAGCCCATGCTCTGCAACAAGAGAAGCCATCACAACGAAGCATAGCCCCTGCTCGCCACAAGTAGAAAAAGCCTGTGCCCAGCAACCAAGACCCAAAGCAGCCAATAAATAAATAACTTAATTAATTAAAAGGAAGAAATCTTAAAAAAATAAACTTGGTGCAATTCTGAAGGATTTTGCCAAGAAACTTTTGCATTTGCCGTCATGCCAAAGATGCAAGGGTATAGCATCCTTGGACATCTGTCATGGTGTTTGCCCCAGGGCAGGAGAATGGCCCGTGCAGTGTTTGCTCCTGGAGTTTTTTGGTCGACTCTGGGGACACCAAGTGTCACTCTGACTCCAGTAAGTAATGCCAGTGGTACGGGTAGATGGACCTGACAGGCCTGAGGACTAACAGCGTCTCCGGCGCCTTTCTCCAATGAAGGCTATCCATCAGCGCTTGGAATCTGCTGGAGCCGCAGAGGGTGACAAGGGAATAACATCCCTTTCTCTTCCATCGACGGGGATAATAACTCCTCACTCCCTGGGGACAGATTGTAAAAGCCAATAGCCAGGAGCTGTGAAGCAGGGAGGGTGGAAGAATTGAAAATTAAAGAGGGAGTGGAAATTTGGCGTAAGGCTTTAGTGAGATGGAAGAAACCATCAAACGTCAGGCTTTTAATTGCCTTGTTGTTGACATGAGCCTTTGCAAATGTTCATTTTGATTGCTTAATTATTTTAAGCAGATTATTAAGATCGTGTACATTTTATAAATGTGGGTTTACGCTTCATGTTTGTGTTTCAGTAGTGAATGTTCCAATAGGCTGAGACTTAATATCTGGGTATTTTTGAAGTCACTGTTGAAAAGTCTTTTTTGACAATGGATTTAAAAATATCGCCATGAAGAAAGATGCAGGAGCACATCAGACTGCTTAAAATGCTTAACCTGATGTCTTTATTTCCTGTTGCATATCTGCGTATTTATGGCAGTGGAATTTGACAGGGCTCCGTTTATGCATATCACATACAATATTTTTCAACGGCTAAGAATTTCTGTTTTCGAGTAACCTTCAAAATGACTTAAATGCCGTGGGGACGTTCATCTTCTTATGGCAACTGATGATGAACAGAAAGTTCTTAAGGTCTGTAGTTTTCACGAGAGCTTTGCGTTCACGGCACCACATGAATCAGTGAGTCTGGGGGCCCCAATGTTGCTTTGCCTTAAATGTAGCCCGAAGAAAGTTTTCACGTTTTAGAAAATCATGCCGTTGGCAAACAGATGCCTTTGAACGCCGCCTGCTTTATAGGAAATGCGCTTCCTTAGCTTTTCAACGAGGACTGGTGTTCAGTTAAATCTCCTGCGGACTCAGTTCACTGAAGGTGAGAGCAGTCCTCACTCGGGCTCAATGAGAGGAGACACGACAGTAAATTTTTCCGGCGGCGACAGGAGATCTTGTTATAGGAGTCAGAGCAGGGGTCAGGGCAGAGCCTGTTGATGACTGAGGAAAAGAGAAATAAATTCATTCTGCTTCAGGCACTTTGTCAAGTGCCAGTAGCTTACCATTGAGAACTAGTCACCCGTCCCAGTCTTACGGCCCTAGAGGTCACCCCTCGGATATAAATCACAGCCCCGCATGGGTGCAGCCACCCACTGCCACTCGGGGATGAAATAAAAAAGAGGAATGCGGCTTTCGAAGGGAAAGGGCTGCGAATACCCCACCACGTGTTGCTGTATTATGCGATCTGCGGTTCGATATTGATCTCCCGAATCAAGTCATTAAAATGTGCAGTTTTTGTTTATTGGAATGAAGCAATTAAATGGTTCAGTTATGCCAGACCTTACCTTTTCTGATGAAAACTATTGATTTGTTGCCACAGCTTTATAAGCGACAATGTTTTTGATTACTCTTGACAAACCTCCTTGGAGTGTTAATTAAAATGGTACCAGATGAGCAGGTGTGGGAGATCATTAGATCGGCCGGATCACACCGCCACACTTCATATTCTGCAGCCTTGCATAATGAATAGGGCACAAGAGGGGGGAAACAATATCTTCATCAGCAGAATTAGCATCTTCACTTTTTAAAAAACTAGGGGACATTACATTTTACGGTACAGATGCTTGGGAATCATTGGCTCACTCCTACCACTCCGTTGGATCAAAATTTGCTTTTCAGGTTTTGCTTTAATTTTTCCAACATCTAATGAGTTGCTGGTTTTGCTTCCGAGGTAGCAACTATTTAAACACATATTTATACAGATAACTGAGGAATCAAATAAGGCTCTTCCAGTGCTTATGCAGATGAAGTCATGAATATTAATTTGATTCCGCTTAACACATTCAAAATCCCCTCAGTAAAATATCTTCAATAGGATTCTAAGAAATATTTTACTACTTGTTTTGGGGACCTGCATGAAATATGACTATTTAGGACTACGCTCTTTTGAAGACTACATTCTGTTGATTTATAATCCCACTTTCTCTGTAGCTATTGTAAGAGTGTTGCATTTTAAAAATTAAAAATACTCAATGATAATTTATAAAATCAGAGGAAAATAATATTCATGTTTTTGAGAAACGAATGATCTTTACATTCGTGATATTTGTTACGAAACTTGATTTAATTATTACTTCATTAATATAGGCATTGAGGTGAACTTCTTCAGTTTTGCAGAACACACAGAATTTAAGTAAATGAAATTAGATTTAAAATCCTCTGTGATCTGGTGTCTGTGGATAGCAAGGCAGCTTGCATTTCTCAGATTCATGGGCCCTGAAAAGAACTTTGAGAGGTCATCTAATCCAATCCCCTGTTGCCAAAGTAGCTGTTCAAAAATGCACAATTTTTCATTAGTCTGGAATTTTAAAAAGGATTAATGAATTTATAAATGTATTATTTACAATGTTTTGATCATTTATATCTAACTGGAGCTAACAGTTAGACTTCGAAATGATAAGTTTTTTTTTAAACCTCAACTTCTCTTAGTAAAATGTTTTATAGTTTACGAAGTGTTTTTCCATTTACATTCCTTCATTTGATCAACAAGCAAGCTTTATACCTTAAAGAAAGGTTTTATAATTTTTAAAAATATACTTCTGGCTCAGTTTATTCAGCTGACTTAATAATATTTATAAGCTCTTATAATTTGAAGCTATGTTGTAGTTTCACAGCCTCTGTCACGAACAGCTTCTGGAAAGCATAAGGGAAACCCACACTGTTACTTGTGTTTTGTAGGTGAAGGGAAATAGGAAGTTCAGATAAAAGCTTCAGTATAGTCTGTTTAGTACTAAAATCGAACTCACTATTTCTAAGTCCCATAAATAGTCATTGTACTCTATCAACCACGTAAGCAAAATATTATAAATAAAAAACATAGAATAGTTTTGGCAGGATCTTAGAATTCTAGTGTTAGAATGCTTGCTTGTATTCTTCTGCATAAAAACTTAGTCATCTGAAACAAAGAAACCATCTATTTTGCTCATGTATTTTCATCTAGGGCTGGTTCATCTGATGGACCAGGGGCTGAGGCTCTACCTTCAAGGCGGCTCATTCAGATGGTTGGCAAATTGGTGCTGGTTGTCAGCTAGGAACTCAGCTAGGTCTGTGGGTCGGGAGCCTCCCCAGGTGGGCCTCCCCGAGGGTTACCTTCCAGCTCGATGGCCAGGTTCCAAGACCGAGTGTCCCAAGAGAACAAGACAAAGTACACGGCATTTAAAAACTCTAGCCTCAGAAGTCCCAGCATCACTTCTGCCATACTCTTGGTTGAAGCAGGCGTAAAGGTCTACTCAGGTTCGAGGAGAGGGGAGTATCAAGGTCAGGTTTCAGAAGAGCCTGTGGATTGAGAGATGCTGAAGCCATCTTTGGGTGACACAATTTGTCACAGAAACCATTTGTCCAATCCCTTTGCATAACACATATTATTTTGGGTGTGGTTTAACTTGAGAGAGGTAGAAGTGAATGGAAAATCAAACAAGATTCTAATAATTCAACTATAGTTATTCTTTAAACAACATACTTTAAGCTGTGTTTTGTTTCAGAGAGAAGGGCATAAAGACAGGTCATTCTTTTTAAATTTTTATTATTTTTAATTTTATTGAAGTAGCGTTGATTTACAATGTTGTGTTAATTTCGAGACAGGTCATTCCTAATGAGGTAATGAGTGTGAAAGCACTTTGAAATCTGTAATCTATAATGTAAGATTCAATGGGAAATAAAAACTGTGAATTAAAAAAAATCATAACAATTGTTTCGTCAATATCTACTTCACCATCCTTTGAAAATCAGTTAGGTTCTGATGAAAAGAAGCCACGCTGTTTCCAAAAATCCTAACTCTTTTGTCAGTTTTTCTTGTTTTGTATGTTGTTACATTAGAAACTCATTTGCTGTGGCAATCACGTTGAATGTTTGCTGACAGTCAATGACTGCACTGTAGCGTTATGTATCTGGAATCTTTAAGAGTTCTCTCATTTATTCAGTGAATACTTGTGCTTCTATCCTGTGCCAGCCACTGTTCTAGGCCCTTCGAAAATGATTCCCAGAGTGGTACTTTCAATGTACACAATAATGTACGTATAAATTTTATTTAATGGTTGTAACACATTTCTCTGTGCTCCTTTCTTCTGAACTACTGTGTAGGGTTTCTTTGTTTAATTTGTAATCGTGAAAAGAATTAGGAGATAAGGGCAATTTTTAGAAGCCCTTGGAAGGTTTATTTTGCTCTTGGTACATAGTTAATCCATAGTGTAACTTAGAATGTTTGATATAAATTATTCCAAAGAACATAGAGCTCTCTCTCAAAAAAATAACTTCTTTACCTGTTTATTAGTGTATTTTTTAAAAACGGTATTTTGTGTGTCCTTATTTGCCCATGTAACAATTTTACATGATCAAATTTTCAGTCCCGATTTTCTAATAATAATGATAATTTTTCAGCCTTTTGTTGGACTACATTACATTGTATTGTACATGACATCTTTACATGCACTGTCTCCTTAGTCCTCAGAAGGACTGTATGATGGTGCATTATACCCATTTCACAGATTAGTCTATCTGGTTCTCACCATTTCTTCTTTTCCTGCAGGCTTCTCCAGACTTATAGCGTGCCCCCCAAGATAAAGAAGGGCAGCACAGCAATTGTGGTCCTTGTAAGAACCACGTGTTGTCTGAATCATGCATCCAGGGTTACATAAATCATAGAATTCACTTAGGTGTAGAACTTCTGCCCCTTATTTCTACTGTCCATCGAGATTTGGCAATGCTCCAAACACAGGGGGGTATCAGCGTGTTTCCCACGTGAACAATCTGAGATCAAGTCATTACGTATCCATCATCTAGTTTCTCCGTCTTGTACAGTAAAATGAAATCCCACTTATTAAACCGTTTTTAAACTGACGTAGTAAAAAGAAAAAAAAAAAAAAAAAAAAAAGCAGAGCAGTGTTTCCATCTCGAGCACTCCCGGCTCCGGGGCCCACATCCCCCAGTTTCACACAGGCGGCAGCACCAGCAGTGGGCGCGACAGAAGGGGATGTGGAGCATCTCACAGATGTTCCAATAAGGCCAGCAGGCTGGGGAGTGAGTCGGGAAGACTTCTAAGCCCTTCCTTTGCTCTGCGGGTCTCCAGCTGTGCTTGTGTAAATTTTATGCTGGGTCACGAGCTTAGCTCTCCCGCTCTTTTTTGTCGTGGCGTTTCTCACTTGTGCAGCATCAGGGCCAAGAGGAGAAGCCGCTTCGGGTTAGAAGGGGCACCTACGTGCGCACAGTTGCACATCCCGTGCTGGCTGGTGCAGGCGGAATAGGCTGTGCTTTGAAGGGACGATCTCTCCTCTTTGGATCATCAGCGGCTTTGTGTTTATTGGCGAGGTTTCCTTGGTGGCGCTGTAATGGCTTGTTCCTCAGACGTACTGCATGTGAGACAAGCAGAGCCTGCATCCTTCCAGGGTCTCTTTATTCTTTCCTCCATATTGAAAATCGTTCCTGTCAGCCTGAGCTCTCCAAGCTGCCTGGAAGAACTTTGGCATAGTTTTCCTAACCTTTTGAACAGTAAAAGCAAACCTCTCCTTTGATTAAAAAAAGGCCGGAGGACTTTGGCACGGAGCCATGAAGGATGCAGGCGACTCGACTGCGATCTGACAGAATATTCCACAAAACCCTGAAAGTTCTCTCTCAGGGTCCCAGAGCGGGAGAGGCACTTTGCTTGTACTTAACATACATCAACTGTCACCCAGAGGCAGTCGGCGTTCAGCCGAACACAATGGAACATCCAGATGGTCTAAACAAAGCCGACAAATGTTCACTGCTATTAAAAGCTGTTTACATCAACTTCCAGGATGTCATGCAGTGAAGTTTATGTTGTGTCACCACCGAGGTGCTTAGCCCTGTCCGCAGCCAGGACCGGCCTTTTAAAAAGTCCTGTTGCTGGTGTCCCTGCACTCTAGCGGAGGGGAGTGGGACAGTAACGCAGGAGATGGAATAGTGGTAACTAGACCTTCCGCTGCAGACGTCCTAAGTGGCTTGGCCCCAATTCTGTTGTTTTTTGGCTGCGCTGCGAGGCTTGCGAGATCTCAGTTCCCCGACAAGGGATTGAGCCGGGGCTGTGGCAGTGAAAGCCCCGAGTCCTAACCACTAGGCAACCAGGGAACGCCCCCTAATTCTGTTTTACTGATCGTTGATTGCAGCCTCGGCCCTGGACCCGATGAACGCACAGCGGACCCTCGCCTCCAGTGGGTGGGCGTCAGGGGTGGACGGGTGGAGGCCCCGCTATCTGCCTCTGCAGACAGGGGTCTCCTCAGCCCCTCGCTGGGGATGTTTGCGCTGTGAAGGGTTTGTCCTCTTCCTCCGAGACGCTCCGCTATCAAGCCCTGTCTGCATGAGGGACGGACCTACATTCTTCTTCCCTCGACCTGTTCATGGCACCTCCCTTACAAATTCCATATGCACTGCCGATGTAGTTCAAGGTGTGTTGTACTGCTGTTCATAGCAATACCGCTGGGGAAGATGTCCAGCTAGTTTCTTGTTAAAGAAGAATCTGGAAGAACTGTCCCCACACTCAGATTTGTAATCAGTACCAATTCCTCTCATTGTAACATACTTGGAAAATGAGGAAATACGAAAAGCATATTGTATATTAATTTGCCCTGAAATTCAAACTATTACAAGAACAGAAAGACCCTCCACAGAATAATTTGAATAATTATTTTCTATATAAATAGATAATTTAAACCAATTTATATCATCTTTGGCTTAAATTTTATGCATTTAAAAAATAGGCATTCGGACTTCCCTGGTGGTCCAGCGGTTAAGACTCCACGCTCCCAATGCAGGGGGCCCGGGTTCAATCCCTGGTCAGGGAATTAGATCCTGAACGCCACAACTAAAGATCCCGCAAGCTGCAACGAAGATCCTGCGTGCCACAACTAAGACCCGGCGCAGCCAAATAAATAAACATTAAAAAAAATGGCATTAATTGTTGTGTCATTTCTAAGTTACCATGTTTCAAGTTTTCTGACGTAGTTTTTCAAGATGGGTGAGCTCATAAATGATTAAAGTAAAATGTTTAAGAAAATATGATTTGTTGGCCCATTTTCTCCAGAAACGACATTTAAGTTAAGATCAAGATGGGTATGGAACAATGTCATGTGATGTGATAGAGAACTGAATTTTACTGATGGTATGTAATGTCCTCAAAGCAAGATTGATGTGAGGCTGTTAGGGAAAGAGTAAGGACAGCTCCCCTCTATTGCTTGGGAACATTCTCATCTTCACAATTGTCCTGGAGAATCAGATCATTTCAATAGATTTGATAAGGAATAGGTTTTTGTTTGTTTGTTTTTTTTGCGGTATGCGGACCTCTCACTGTTGTGGCCCCTCCCGTTGCGGAGCACAGGCTCTGGATGCGCAGGCTCAGAGGCCATGGCTCGCGGGCCCAGCCTCTCTGCAGCATGTGGGATCCTCCCAGACCGGGGCACGAACCTGTGTCCCCTGCATCGGCAGGTGGTCTCTCAACCACTGCGCCACCAGGGAAGCCCCAGGAATAGGTTTTGATCTCCTATATTTTTATAGGTTATAGACCTTCTTTACATTATCACATGAAATTGAAAGCTTTAAGTTCCCAGGTTTAAGATGAAAGAAAAAGGTATTGTCCATAAAAATTTAATCTAGAACAGTATATTTCCTGTATGTCATGCTACTAAAACAGGAACATGGAGACCCTCCCTATAGGCTTTTAAGAGTTTGAAAATTTTCGCTGATGATCATTTTGTCAAATGTTATTTCAGGAAGGCAGCGTGGGAGCAGTGGACACGATATGAGCCTTTATAATTTGGATTAGGGAGATCATTTTATTGGCTCTTGGTATGTGTGGTATTTTTGTAGATGTCTCAGAGTGATTGGATTAAAAAAAATATGGATAGCACAAAAAAGAAAAAAAAAAAGAAAATGTAACAAAGCCAGAGCACGGGCTTGTGCCCACTTTGGGTGACCCACGCTGAGCTGCCTGTCCTTCCAAGCGTGGGCTGCTCCATTTCCTGTTTTCCACACCCAGGAGCCTGCTTCAGTGGCAGGCTTTTCCACACACCGCAGGAGATCGCTTCCTTAAAGTGGCTCATTATTTATCATTGAAGTAAGCCATCGGAATTTTGTTAAGTCCTGTTTGACTTAGCGCATGCAAAATGCATAATGTTAACTTATAACTGTTACCCAGAGTAATAAAAGTGACATTTTCAAAACAAACCTGATTAGGGAGTTTAGGAAACAGTGAAGATGGAGGTCAAGTTGATTCCCTTCCAAGCCTTTGGGTCTATAACCTGACATGAACAACAGTTAAAGCCTGTCTAGTTATTGGAAGAAGTTCTTTCATTTGTCTTGACTAACGTGGTCAAAATTTAGAAACCTCTTTAGCTCCAGCCAAATATCGAGTGAGCTGAAGTTCACCCTGTGTGGTCCTCATCCTATCTGCCTCTGTCTACCTGTCTGTATCAAGATTCTCCATCATTTTTTTTTTCATGGTAATAAAACTTTAAGTGAAAACAGCTATTTTATCCAAAAGCTTTACAACCATTGAGAGCACTTAAAACAGTCCATCACTCTTTCTTGTACCTTGAGAACAGAGACCATGTTTGATTCTGTGTATCTCCAGAGTCAAACAGTGACACATATTTGGAATACTGTATATAAATAGCTGTTGAATTAATGTTGAATTAATTCATTATAAATACCTAGATTGGTCTTATGTCTTCCACTATAACATCCTTAACTTCTAAGAAAATATTGACTTTTTAATATCGTATACATGTGTAATATCTTATACGTATTTACTTGAGACAATAAAGGGAGAAAAACAGTAGTTTTTTGTTTTGGTTTGTTTTGGTCTGCTTCTCCACTAGAATACAAACCTCATGGGAACAGACTTTGTCTCTCTTTTTTACTAATATATGCCCAAATCCCATACCAGTGCCTGGGCCATATTAAGTAATCAATAAATATTTATTGAATGAATGAATGAAAGATAATTTGAGATCAATGGTATTTCCTACCACTGTGGCTCATTCCATACAACATAATTGAGGGGTTAAAAAAAATGCTTGCTGAGTGGCAGTGAAAGGACAAATGAAGCTGGAGGGGATAAATACACCCCCACAGTTAAGTTATTTGCTCTAAGAATGCATCTAAGCCTTTTGTTTTCTGACAAAGAAAAGAGAAGTCTGCACTTACCCAAGAGGAAGGAAATGGGTAAATAACCTGAAAGGGGCTCCGTCCGAGGCAGCTACCACAGGCCCCGTGGCTTCGCCTTCACCTTGGCCTTCACGCCCGCCACGCTAAGCATGCCGCCCTCGCAGGTGCGAGGCCGCCGTCAACAGCCATTTCACCCTGGAGCTCCACGCCTCTTTCGTGTGCCTGGCTGCGGCCTTTTACCTCGACCGCCACGACGTGACCTTGAAGCACTTCAGCCGGTTCTTCCTGCGCCGCTCCCACGAGCACAGCGGGCGGGCCCAGGGCCTGAAGCGCCTGCAGAACCAGCGCGGGGGCCGCCTCAACTTCCAAGACATCAGGAAGCCAGTCAGTGACAAGTGGAAGAGCGGCCTCAAGGCCATGAAGTGCGCCTTGTTCCTGGAGAAGCAAGTGACCCGGAGCCTGCTCCACTGCACCAGCTGGCCACCGACAAGTGCGACCCCCACCTGCGCCACTTCCTGGCAACTCACTACCTCAGCCAGTAGGTGGCGTTCATCAGAGAGCTGGAGGGTCATGTCACCACCCTGAGCACGATGGGGGACCAGGACGTCGACCTGGCAGGGTACCTCTTTGACAAGCTCACCCTGGGCGACAGCGACAAGAAGAACTGAGCCTGGACTGGACCTCCCCAGAGCCACGGGGAGACCAGAGCCCTGGTCACCGTGCCTGCCATGCAGACAGCAATAGTGCCCTTGCAGAAGAAGTTCACTTACGTTTTGGTTTTGTTTTTGTTTTTGTTTTTGCAACAAGTGCAGGACTCTTTTCCTGGACTTTATCACTTAAGTTTTGTTCTTCCAGTTTTTCCGTTTCTTCCAATAAAGTTATTGGTTCATAAATAAATAAAGGTCTCCGGTTGATTCATGTGGGCAAATCTCTCATTTTTAAGTTTTAAAACAGGTATCCAGGAGTTTCTGAACACAGCCATACCACAACCATATGCAGCTCAGGATCTCCACAGTGGGAGGGAGAAAGTGTTCCATGGGGCCCTGCACTGCTTCTTGTTTCAAACGGATTTTCTCTGGCTCTTCCTGAACACGTTCTGAGGAATCATCAGCCTCTTCGACTTCTGAGGAGGAAGGACTCTCTACTGTCACAGTCACAGGAAATTCTGATGGACCTGAGTGTACAGCATTTATGAGCTTTACACAACTGGAAGGTCACATCTTTATTTCTTATCTCAGGAACACGACTTTTGTAAACTCTTTTCCTGTCACAACCTGTCTCGACAAGCCGTGGCTGGAAGAAGCTCTGGATACAGATAAGGGGCAGCGGGCGCTGAGGAGCGGCGCCCAGTGCACCCCGTGGAGGCGGTCGGCCTTAAGTCCAGCAGGCCCTCCTGTAGGGAAGCGCGCACGGAGGGCAGAGGCACCAAGTCCTGCAGCGCGCACAGGTCCTCAGAGCGCGGAAAGATGTCGGCCGCGCTGTCCCGGCGCAGCTTCAACAAGTGATCATGGCCCGAGCGCGGCCTCGGGGACGCTGGCTGCGGACACGATGCCCACACCCGCCTGGGGCCCCGGCTCGCCTCCCGGCCCCTCGGGCGCCCATCGCCCGGCGGCTGCGGCCCCGCAGCGTGCACAGGACCGGCGTCGCAGCCAGAAGACATAGGGCCACGGGCCCCAGCTACGCCAACCCCGCCATGCCGCGCTCTGGAGACCCCGCGTGGCCTGGTGTTGGCGCAGGTATCCTCCATCATTTTTGCCTCTCTCTTAGCAACACTTGGAGAGATTAAGACAACCTAGTTTACACTCAAGTATAAATGACAGTTTGCTGAGTAGTCGACCTTTTCTAGGGCTCTTTGTACTTTAAAATAAGATACAATTCTAAGCTAAGAAAATAAAAATTTGAAATTTTAGGCTTCAGTTAACTTGGTAGGAGGGGTATTTTGGGTGCATGACGAGACTTCTCAGCACCCCTGTAATCATATCAACTAAAAATTTGTTTCTTTAAACCCAGATCTATGCTGTACTCTCTTGTATTTATTAGATGGTGTAGTATGCTTTTTAAAAAAAATTTCAATTCACGTACAGTCCAAGTTTACTCTTATGTAGTGAGAAGTTACACACTTGAGATGTCTATGTTTCCCCCCCACCCAAAATCATCTGATGACCTTATTTCTTAATTTTCTCTCAACAGAAAGGAAACCTTGTTTTCGTTTCCTTATTTCTCCTAAAATATACCATCCTTTCAAACATTTTTGAATTCCATAAAATCATTTTTAAGAATGTTACATTCTTTTAAAAATTTTATTGACTTTTTAAAAAGTACCTATTTTTAAACAAAAACTTAAGTGCTGTCCCAGCTTCCAGTTTTCCCCTGTTCACCTACCCCTGTAAGTTGGCCATAGGTATCCTGGGCATCAAATGTCACTCAAGTATTTGGGGGATGAAAGTATAAAATGTGTAAAATAAATGGTGATAGGCTTTTATCAAAAAGCTGATAAAATGAACATTCTGATTGAAGATTGTTGCTTTGATTCTATAACATTTGCAATATTTATTTGTAGCTTCTGCCTTAATTATTACACTAAGAGGAATATTTTTGCTTTGTAGTAATTGATGGGGAAATGTTTCAACACAATGCACTCTGATTTATAAAAGAGCACAAGATTAAAGTTGGAAAGATTGGATTAATCTGACACTAGGTTTCCCGATAACATATCTGATATATGGTGTGATACCAGTAAACATGCAGTAAAAAGTCAAGGGATTTTATCCCAGTATAATTTCAAAAGAAATACCAAAGACTTAGTGGCTTTGCAAAGAATTAAAAATACAGCAATTATTTATCTGATTAAGGCTGAAATACATCCAGGTCTAGATATAAGATTCTACGGGATTGAAAAGCTTGTAGCTGGAATATTATTGCACGTGGTTGTTGATTTTACTGGGCCTTGGGAATGTAGTTAATAATCAAGGTCTTGTGCTCTGTAAGGAGTCTTTTTGTTCTAACATAGTATGATTTGGCTACTTTCTCAAATTACTTCCCCCTCATTTTTAGATACACACAGTCTTTTCCCAAATGTCCTTTTTCTACCATGGTTTCCTATTATCAACAGCTTGGAATGGTTTATATTTAGAGTACTGGACAATATTGCTTACCTACGCTCCCCCTTTTTTTTTTTCTTAAAGAAAATTTTCATGAACTGTCTTATTTCTGTGTTATATAGCTAATTGATTAAAAGGCAGCAAAAATTCAGCATCTCAGCAAGTGCTCCACAATCAGCCATATTTATAAACATAGCTTCATAAAAATAGGCCATGATATTCTGTTGGCCGTACAATGACTAAACACTTACATCCTTGGAGAATCGCGCTCATGTTCGGTGATGCATCAGCACACGTTTTATCTATCACCAAAAGAGCATCCCACTTAAAGCTTTTCCCCATGGTAATCAAGGTTAAAGTCAGAGAAAAATTATATTCCCTCCAGAGACTACATCAAGATAGTTGAATAGTTTTAGAAGACTAGCCTACTGGGTCAAGTTCTTTCCATGATATCATCTTGACTAAATTTGACTTTTCCATTTCACTGCCAAGATGTTTGTTGACTTTTTTCTTGAAAAAATCTTGACTTCTAATACCTTTTGCCTGAAGGCAGGAGTATACTGTTTCTTTTATATTATATGTTATCTTTCTTCAATTGCTTGTTATAAAGATTGCTATAAGATTTGTTTGGTTCAGTGCTCACAGTTTCAACAGAATTTTAGTAACTTAGTAATGTGTTTGAAGCTGTAAAATAATTTTAGTATTCACAGGTCAATTCTTAAGAATGGTCAGGCCTCCTAATCTTGTTTCTAATACAAGGCACTCCTGTCCTTTGGACAGCTGCAAGTATAATGAATTCATTCAGTCCACAGATATTTATTTAGACCTCCTATATGCCATTTGCTGTTGACACGGTGGAGTAAGTCACCGTCCAGAGAGCCTAGTGTTTAATAGGGGAGACAACCAACATTCACCTTACAGTGTGAAAAGCAAGATGTAGGGGCTGGCTTTTAATACCTGGGAGAGTTGGGGAGAAAGCAAACCTGGGCTGAGTCAGAATAGGAGTTAGTCATCTGAACGTGCTCAAGATGGAATAAAAGTTCCCAGTGGAGGGAACGGACTGTAGAAAGTGTGAAGGTTAGAGGGCAACTTCAGGAACTAACCACAATGCATGTGGGTGAGGAGGGTTCAGGGTCCACACAGGAGCTTGGACGTGAAGGCTCTTTAGGCAAAATGGGAGGCTCTGGAGGATTTTAGGTGATCAAGTGACATGATAAGAAAGGACAGTTTGATGGTTAAGGGCTGTACTAGGTGGGTTCAAATCCCATCCCTGTCATTTAATTTTTTTAATTTTTAATTTTAATTTCAGACTATACTGCAAATCTACAGTAATCACGACAATATGGTATTGGCATAAAAACAGAAACATAGATCAATGGAACAAGATAGAAAGTCCAGAGGTAAACCCATGCACCTATGGTCAACTAATCTATGACACAGGAGGCAAGGATATACAATGGAGAAAAGGCAGCCTCTTCAATAAGTGGTGCTGGGAAAACTGGACAGCTACATGTAAAAGAATGAAATTAGAACACTCCCTAACACCATACACAAAAATAAACTCAAAATGGATTAGAGACCTAAATGTAAGACCAGACACTATAAAACTCTTAGAGGAAAACATAGGAAGAACACTCTTTCACATAAATCACAGCAAGATATTTTTTGAGCCACCTCCTAGAGTAATGGAAATAAAAACAAAAATAAACACATGGGACCTAATGAAACTTAAAAGCTTTGCACAGCAAAGGAAACCATAAACAAGATGAAAAGACAACCCTCAGAATGGGAGAAAATATTTGCAAATGAATCAACGGACAAAGGATTAATCTCCAAAATATATAAACAGCTCATGCAGCTCAATATTAAAAAAAAAATCCAATCCAAAAATGGGCAGAAGACCTAAACAGACATTTCTCCAAAGAAGACATACAGATGGCCAAGAAGCACATGAAAAGCTGCTCAACATCACTAATTATTAGAGAAATGCAACTCAAAACTACAATGAGCTATCACCTCACACCAGTTAGAATGGGCTTCATCAGAGAATCTACAAACAACAAATGCTGGAGAAGGTGTGGAGAAAAGGTAACCCTCTTGCACTGTTGGTGGGAATGTAAACTGATACAGCCACTATGGAGAACAGTATGGAGGTTCCTTAAAAAACTAAAAATAGAATTACCATATGACCTAGCAATCCCACTACTGGGTATATACCCAGAGAAAACCACAATTCAAAAAGTCACATGCACCCCAATGTTCATTGCAGCACTATTTACAATAGCCAGGTCATGGAAGCAACCTAAATGCCCATCAACAGATGAATGGATAAAGAAGATGTGGTACATATATACAATGGAATATTACTCACATAAAAAGGAATGAAATTGGGTCATTTGTTGAGACGTGGATGGATCTAGAGACTGTCATACAGAGTGAAGTTAGTCAGAAAGAGAAAAACAAATATTGTATATTAATGCATATATGTGGAACCTACAAAAATGGTACAGATGAACCAGTTTTCAGGGCAGACATTGAGACACAGATGTAAAGAACAAATGTATGGACACCAAAGGGGGAAAACTGTTGGGAAGGTGGTGGTGGTGGGATGAATTAGGAGATTGGGATTGACATGTATTCACTGATGTGTATAAAATTGATGACTAATAAGAACCTGCTGTATAAAAAAAAAGTAATCAAATGTATTCTATTGGAAAGACGCAAAAATAGAGCATATTTATTGTCTAAATTATGTAATAATTTAATGATATTTAGCATCTATTGCAGATGTATTTATTATTGCAGATTGTATTTGCTTTATTGTATTGCTTTTTTGAAGTATAGTTGATTTACAATGTTTCAAGCATACAGCAAAGTGATTCACTTATCCACATCCATCTATTCTTTCTCAGATTCTTTTCCATTATAGGTTATTACAAGATACTGACTATAGTTCCCTGTGCTGTACTGTAGGTCCTTGTTGTTTATCTGTTTTATATATAGTAGTGTGTATCTGTTAGTCCCAAATTCCTAATTTATCCCCCCCAACATCCCTGTCACTTTAAATGCCTCTCTTTTCCTGTCTGGGAATTCACCTTACTCAAGACGGTATTCTGAGGATCGAATGAGGTGATACATGTGAAATGCTTTAATAGTTCTTAACAGTTGTGCTCAGTAAATGCTGTTGTTATCGTCCTAACTCTGGAGTGGCTGATGAGGCCCTGGGGCCAGGTAACTAACTACCCTTTTGTATTAATCCAGGGGATAAATGATGAACTAAGGCATGGAGGTGGGGAGAAAGAGGTATAAATTATGGGGGATTTAGAAGGTAAAGCAACAGGATCTGGTGATCCACTGAACATGGTGGGGGTAGGGGAAGGACATACTGGAAGAGGGGGAGGGGTCGGGGGTCCCCAGGATTCTAGCTGGGGTGTTTGGGTGGATAGTGGTATTAATCAAGGGAGAGAGAGAATGGAATGGGGGGGCAGTGGGTTATGTCACCTGTGAAGTGTTGGAAGTGAGCCAGTTAGCATCCAGACATCTGGGCAGGAGGTCAGGAAGAAGGTTCTTGCCGGAGATGTCCATCTGAGCGTATGGTGGTGATCGAAGCCACGTGCATCAATCAGAATACTTTGGGCTGCAAGGAACTGCAGAAATCCAACTCAAACTGACTCAAAAATGAGATTATTAGCTCAGAAGAATGAAAGAGCCCAGAGGTAGGCTGACAGTCAGGCTTGTTTCATCTGGGGCTGTAGCCTTACTTCTCTGGGGCTGTAGTCTTATTTCTCTGCCTGGGGCTACTATGCCCCTCTTCCTCTGGCTGGTGGCCAAGGGCTCCACCAGCCTCATTCACGGACACATTTGACAATGTCCCAAAGAAGAGATGTTGGGTCTGAAGTGTGTCTCTTGGAAGGACGAGGCACAGAGGCTTTCCCAGAGCTCTCAGTCCGCCCACCTGTAGAGTTTGGGCACAGGTGGGGTCAGTGGTCTAGACAGGCAGGAGATGGGGACTTGAGTGGGAATCAGTATTCTGCCAGGTGGAGAACCAAGCAGGCTCACTCTCCCAGAGGAGCACATGAACTTCCCGAAGGAACTGTGAAGGAGAACAAAGCAGGTCTGGGACGAAATCCTGGGGAAAGTCAGGCTTCGGGAAGGTGAAGAGAAAGAAGGGTCTTGGGTTGTTTTGAAACACGTTTTTTTTTTTTTTTTTCTTGTAAAGTTTAAAAAATTTTTTGGCCACGGTGCATGGCCTGTAGCATCTTAGTTCCCCAACCAGGGATCGAACCCATGCCCCCTGCAGTGGAAGCCCAGCATCTTTACCACTGGACCACCAGGGAAGTCCTGTTGGTGGACTTTTTTTTTTAACATCTTTATTGGAGTATAATTGCCTGACAATGGTGTGTTAGTTTCTGCTGTATAACAAAGTGAGTCAGCTATACATATACATATATCCCCATATCTCCTCCCTCTTGCATCTCCCTCCCACCCTCCCTATCCCACCCCTCTAGGTGGTCACTAGCTGTTTTTTTTTTTTTTTTTTTTACTGAAGATGTTTCTCACTCAGAAAACTTGAGAGAAACCACTGGCCAAAGAAGGATGGAGTATGGGTTTCACACTCTCTTGTGATTTGTTAAATTTTCAATCTCCACAGAAACCAAACCCAAGTCACTGGGTCCTAGGCCTCAAGAGAGATGCATTTTTCTAAGGGGCCTGTGAACCCATAGTTCTGACAAACATTTTATGTGGAAAAGACCCCAAGCCCTGTGGCCTTGCACATATGGAGTGCTTGGGAAATGGCGGCCAAGCCCGGGGCTGAGGGGGGAGGTCAGGCCCCCATCACGGAGTGTCTGGACCTCATGCTGGAGGTGACTGATGGAGACCCAGAAGGCTTCAGGGCAGGGAGTGTGTGGTCAGGACCGGAGGCCGGGGGAGGTCATTATGAGTCAGAGTTTATCATGGATTTATGTGGCCTAGACGGGAGAATGAGAGCATGGTTGGGAAGCTACTCATGAGAGCCTAGGAGAGAGATTTGAGGGATACTGTGTTGGATGTAAAGACAAAGTTGGGATTGAGCGGTGGGTAGGGGGCAAGGGTACAGATTCAAGAAGTATTTAGGAGGTAAGGTGATTCTAGTCTGGTTCACAGGTTTCTGGTCCAAGTGACCGGGTGACCAGTGGTGAGATAGCTCTAGGGCATGAGGACCGTGGGATCCGGCTTGTCCAGGAGGGTCGGGTGTGTCCCCTATGAGGAACCCAGAGGGCAGCCGAGGGGAGGTGTCCTGTAGGTGGCTGGACGGACAGATCCAGGACTCCGGGGAGAGGGCCAAGCAAAGCACTCTGCGTGGTACATTCTATACAGTGAATCGGGGCGGGGTGACAAGCCTGCCCTCTGACGCTGGTTCCTTACCCAGTTCTTGACTTGGGCTAGACTTTGCCTCTTGACAGTCTCTGGAACCTGTTCTGCTACAGGCTTGAGGGGTCAAAACCTTTGGGGGGTCAGCAGAGGAAGAGGAGGGATGGGGTGCTGCTTGGTGAAGTGGTGACAGGCAATCTGACAGTTCTTTAAAAATGTGAACCCAAGGAAAGCCCCACAGGGCAGGTGGTGGGGTTCTGGGCGCCTCACCACTGCTTCCCCCCAGCCCAGCATGGTTTCTTCCCCTTCTCGGAAAATCTCTGAGGGCTCATCAGCTCCCCGGGTCCTCTGTGGCCCAGAGACGGATGCATTATTCCGGGGAAGAGTGATGAGATAAGAACAACAACAAAAAAGACAAATGATTAAAGACGTACTCTTTCGCTTACCTTTTCAGACTCATTTTCACAAGGTGGCCTTTCTTGAAATGCCATATTTTAGAAAAATATGAGCGTTTCCTATTTATGGCGACCTGGCCTGTGAGATGAAAACTTCTTGCAGTTTCAATCTCTCTCATCAGATTTGGGGGTAAATAGGCTTCACTCACCCCTGACAACGGCATGAGGAACAGTGCCTCCGTAGGATGGAACTCCATTGATTTTTCATAAAAGTTTAATAAGATGCTACAGGTCAAAAGCTTTGCAAAGTTTGCTATAAATTTTAGTGAGGAACTGAGCAAGATGTAATTGAATGAGAAAATGGAAATGAAACTTGTTCCAGTGCAGTGGCGTGGCTGACCCTCAAGAGCAAGGCTCAGGCCTGATCACTGATGACTTAGTACACCTGTTACCCATCAGTCACTTACTCTGAATGTCACTTACATTGATCAGGTACATTCTAGGGGTACCGATTACACAGGACGATCAGTATGCTTTGCATCTGACTTAATTTCCAGGTTGTGCTTTCTGGTTATGTTGTCTAATACCGTAATAAAGACTAGTGTAAATTATCTTCCTTTAAAACCAGCTGTACTATTTCCAGTACTTGTAATTTATGTTCTATTGATTTACTTTAAATTTTCTAAATGAATGCAAATTTATTTCATTTTGACATAAGATACTCTCTCTTCCTAAATATGGCTCTGCTTTTCACATTCATAATGTATCTTACTTAAAGATTTTTAGAGTCTGTTTTCTTGCAGTTGCATTGGAAATGATACCAATCCGTGCATTCCTTTTTTCTTATTATTAAAAAGTGATAATCTCTTTAAAGACCATTGGATAGTGTCTGTCATTGATTTAAATTTTCTTGCTCAACACAGCACATTCTGCCTAAAATCAATCTGTTTATATCAATTTAACATCATGAAATATCACACACACACATGAATGATGTTTCTTACAACTGTGTTTCTGTGGAGATACGGGAAAGATCGACTTGCTGGCTCCCTTTGCCGTACTACTTTCTCAGTTGACACAAACTTTCTCTCTCCCTTGCTGGTGAAATTTAGGATAGAGTTAGATGGATGTTTTTAGAATTTCTCTGCTATGCAAAAAGCAGCTAGTTCGCGTTCTGGTTTAAGAGACCCGAGCCTAATTGAGACTGGGAGGTTAAGATGATGCAGGCAAAAACATTTTCAAAAAGCAGCCTTATAATTTAGGATTCCAGTAAATTACTAGGAAGTTGTGCAACTGCTATTTAACAGACACGGACTAATTATAGCCCCAGAGTGGTGAGTCTCATCCTGCGGATATACAATATAATTCCTTTTAGAGAAGCAAAGACATGTTGTTAATACCAGGCCATATTAGCTTATATCCCTCCAATTTCAAAGGGGTTTCTTTAAAAGGGTACATATGACAAAGAACCAGCAGGTAGTAATCTGAGCTTTGGACGTTGAATTATTCTTTGGTGGCTCTTTTGTAAACGGAGGCACATAACTCAAAATTCTGAGTCACAATCCTCTACTCTGTAACATTTGTTTCTCTATAACAACCACTTTTATTTATTAATGACAATAATAATTACCATAGCCAAAAATTGTTGAACCTTTCCTCTTTGTTAAGTGGTTTATATGCCCTAGCTCATTTAGTCCTGCCAATAACCCTGAGAGAGTATTATTCCATTATCTTATAACAGATGGAAAATGGTAGCTCAGAGAGGTTAAGGGATTTGCCGAAGATTACACAGTTAATAAGTGGGGCAGCCTGGATTCAAAGCCAGCTTAGCCTGTGCAGTATTGCTCATCTTAGTTGGGGATGGCTAATTGGGCCATTCCTAGTTCTGGGGCCCTGTGTGACTGAATCTTCCTGTGCCTTGAAGATCTCGAGGGTATTGGATGCTCTTGGAGGAAAGAGGCGGTTGGCCCTTGAGCTCCAAAAGGAATGTGTTTTGTAGTTTGACTGCAGATTGTCCTGAGAGCTGGGGTTTCACACTAGTGAGTCTCTGGGGGCTGCTCCAGGTCTTGGAACCTATAGATGCTCCTGGGATCCCTCATGTCTCCCTAGAGGAAAGCACATTTATCCAGATCTTGGGTCTATGCCTTGTAATATCTAGGAAATGCCTAGGGGTGCCAATATCTGAACTTGTTGGTTGATTTGAGACACCCTGGTAAGAGTCAAATCCCTATGGGTCCTCAAAGAACTCAACTTCTTCTCTGTAGCTCTTCTTGTCAAGAGCCTCGCCTATTCTAGGCATTGGTCCTCCGGATAGTTGAGATTCCTTCACATCAACCTGGGCAGGCTTTCCGGTCTTTACATACAGGCAAGAGAGCCTTTCCCCGAGGAGGGCGCCCCTTCCACCAGGTCAGCTCCTCAACCAGGTGCTGAGGGTCACCGACTCCCTCCTTTCCGAGCGTCTTGTCTGTGTTCACACCAGGTGACTCAGATACAAACACAAAATGATGGCTTTACTATCAATAATTAATATGTAAATCTAGTGGTTTTTCTAGCTGATTTAGAAGCATTTTCTGAATATTTTATGATAATTTTCGACTTAGATGGAAGAACTTTTAAATCTTTTAATCACTCATTCATTCATTCATCATCTACTATGTGCAGTGAATTTTCAGGCTTGGGGATATGGCTGTGAATCCGGCAGATGAGGGCTCCACCCTCACAGGCTTACACTCTGATGGTGGTAGAGTGACAAGATACACAAATACAGAAATGCAATATCAGGGTAGGAAGAGGGCTGTGCAGAGAACTCTAGCAGGTGAAAGGATATCAAGGGCTAGGTGGCTCATTTAGACCCAACGTCCAGGGGAGGCCTCTCTGAAGAGATGGTGTGAATGACAGCATCCACCACATGCAGATCTGGAGGATGGAATTTCAGAGACGAAAGAGCAGAGCCCGTTCAAGGAAGAGAGACAGGGCAGCGGGTGAGAGGGAGCTGGCTTTAACCCACACTCAGCTTTTCGGGCAGAAATGTAGCCTCGCTGCTCTTTGTACAGCCCCAAAACAGTTAGTTTAGGCAGTTAGAGGTCACGTTCACGGACCCTTTCTCCAAAGATGTCGTGAGTACGTCCACCAGGGTCAAGCAAGATTAGGCGCTGTTGGTGCACAGTGATGAGACAGGTGGAGTCCTGTCCCCAGGAACCTCAGTCTCGGACGGATGCTTGAGGGTATGGATGTGTCGGACGTGTGCCATGCCGTGTGATAAACCTCTGTGAGGACACGGAGAAAAGCATCTGTCGCGGGAAAGGGAGTCTTCCTGGGGGAAGGAAAGCCTGATGTGAGACTTGGGTACAAGCAGTCTTTGGCGGGGGAAGGGATGGAAAGAGGATTCCACGTGCAGGGACTTACCTAAGTGAGGGTCAGGGGTCACAGGAGAACAAGCTTGTTTGGGGACGGCAGTGCGGTGTGGACACAGCAAACAGTGAGGGGGGCAGTGTTCCGAAGATGTGAAAATTGTGCATGATAGAGCAACGCACAAATGCATTCTTAAAACTTGAGGTATCAATATTCTGTGATAGCCTATAAGAGAAAAGAATCTAAAAAAGAGTGAAGATATGTATATGTATAACTGAATCACTTTGCTGTACACCTGAAAGTAACACGACATCTTAAATCAGCCATACACCAATGAAATTAAAATTTTAAAAAAATTGTAAAAGTTGAGGTATAGTTGACATGTAACATCCTATTCGTTTCAGGCGGACATAATGAGTCACTATTTGTATATATCGTGAAACGACCACTACAGAAAGTCTGATTAATATCTGTCATATTATGTGCATATACCCAAATGCACAAATGCATTTTTAAACTTCAGAAACAAGAGAATACTATTATGAAAGGTGAAAATCATAAAAAGGAAAGAAATGTAAAGTATTTGTAGTTTTCAGAGCGAAACCTTTACCCTGGGGAAGTTCTTGTGTCCAAATGACAGTTTTGTGAGTTCAAATTCTCCTTGTCACGGAACCCCAGATTCAGAAACGAGAGCCTTTGGTTTTTTGCTTGATTCTGGCCTTTCCTTTTGCAGCACGCCCCAGGTAGAGCATGTGTCATTTGTTTTCCGTAAATGATACAAGCACTTTTATAAACAAGTTATCTTGGTAACAAAGGATGTAGCGCCAGCAGGAAGGAAGGTCAGAAGAGCCTGGAGTTACTGGGGAAACATATAAAGCCTGGCCACGTTTCTTCCTGGGCAGAAGTGTTTGGCCTCAGGAGGGTGTCACGTGGGCTTGATGGGGAGGTTGCGGAAGTGCTGTGTGTATCTGCCCGACACACACGATCGCTGGAAAGTGAAGAAGGAAAGGAGTCTGTTCATTGTCCGTGAAGCAGAAACGCTACATCCTGATCCTGACGGGAAGCCCCACTTTGTGTTGTTCCTGCTGAACCGTGGAGTGCGTTTGAATACTCCAAAGGAAGAAGGGGATGCGCTTGGTGTGGTTCATGGAATTAGATTTAGTGAAACCAATTCACTGTGCTGTCTTGCTGGATTGGTAAACCATGAGATATATGTATTTGTTTATTTTTAACTTATGTTTTTATTGAACTAACATTTGTTTATAGTGTTATATGTTTCATGTGTAAAACATTATAGGTCCACTTCTGTTTACCCTACAACCCTACAACCACCAAAAATTTAGCTTCCATCCATCACCATACAGTTGGTCCCCTCTACCCATTTCACCCTCCCACCCCCGCCCCTTCCCCCATTCCCCTCTAGTAACCGCTACTCTGTTCTCTGTATCTACGTGATAAACCATGGTATTTAGTCTTTTATTAAGATAAAGCGTATTTTAATTGAGCACCTGGCAGATCCTTTTCCAAGGTGTCATCTCATAAGGACATATTTTACAAATTTGAAAGATGGATACTGTGCAATGAATGTGCCTCTCTCTTATCTTGAAAATTCAGTTGATTCCCAAGAGCTCTCTGGATGGTTTGCAGGAAAAGTTAGAAGAATTAGAAAACGTTTTATTTGGATGAGTGTGAGCAACTTTTGTTTACTTGAAGCAATTAAAGACAAGACTCCTGGGAATTCCCTGGTGGTCCAGGGGTTAGGACTCCCTGCTTTCGCTGCCGAGGGTGCAGGCTCGATGCCTGGTCAGGGAACTAAGGTCCCACAAGCTGTGTGGCATGGCCAAAAAAAAAAAAAAGGACAAGAATCTTCAGGAAACCACATAATAATATCTGTTTCTTAATAAGAATTCTGATATAGCCAGAAATTTCTAATTTTCTTTGAAGAATCTAGACAAAAATTACCCAATACTTTGTAGTGTTTATGTGTGTGTATGTTCCAAACTATTCTTTAGGGTAGAAAAATGCAGATTGCATATATATCTCTCCCCCATATAACTATATCATCATATATTTAACTGTACATAAAAATGACACTGTGGCAATCCAGCTTAAAACCTTAGAAAGAAGTGATTACTGTATAACGGTGAAAAGGGCACAAAAGTTTTACTTTGCACCCTGATTAAGGGACTCGCAACAGAACTTCCTTCCTCTTTGCAAATAACTCACATAGTCAGGTTATCCATGAAGCAGGAAGCAGGCAAATATACAGAATGGCATTAGGAATATCTTCGGTCTTTACAAGAGATCGTATCACACTGTCTGTTTCCCGCCTTTATCAACACCCTGCATTAGGCAGCTGCTCTGAGAGAGGTGCCTGTTTCTCTGGCCCTCCCCTTCCCACCACTCCCAACCCCACCCAAAGCAGGTCTGTCGGTCCTCGAAGGGCGCTCTGTCTGAAGTTAAACTTACTGGGCATATCTTAGAAAGGGCGAGAGATAATACAAAGCACCACTGGGTAAAACTCAGGGATAGTCAGCCTTGGGGGGGAATCACCAGAGGCTGGAGCAAGTCAGGAAGGCTTCCTGGAGGAGATGGGACTTGAGCTTGGCTTTTAAAGGGGGAGTGGGACTCAGGCCAAGTGCAGAAGATGAGGAGGATGGTCATTCTGGGCAGAGAAAAACTTCCACCCCTATTTGAATACCTCCAAATATGGTCCAGGATAGGATTGACATGTACAGACTGCTATATTTAAAATAAATGACCAGCAAGGAAAAAGAAATAAAACAAAAAGTTTGTTATGTTGGAAAAAACAATGGTCTAGGAATTGCAGGCACCCTTGGTACTTCGTGTGCCTCATTTGTAAAACCGGGGTCTGGACTCCAGTCTCTGAGGCCCCTCGTAGCTCTGTGGTGAATTGTGGTTTATAAGCATCCAGGCTCCCTTTCTCTGGTTGCCTTCAAGAACAAAGTACAAAAACATCCGGGAGATTCTTTCTTCAGCCCAAGCCCATCACAAATCTCCCATTTCTGAGTCGAGGATCTTTGTCACTCTTCCTTTTTCTGGTGTGAATCTTCCTGTCTCTGCTCCGGGCGTTTTCTTTCTCTATCTGCTGATTGAGACTAAACTGATCACTGAGGTCCTGGCAGGAAGCGTAGGTGCTGAATCATCATTTCTCCCTAATCCGTCCTCACGCAGCTGGTTCCCCTGCAGTCTCCAGCCCAGATGAAGAGAGAGAAGCGGAGAGACTTCAATTCCCAAGTCAGACACTTGGAATGAGAACAGGCTTTCCTGCCCCGAGAGGGGTTCAGAGGCATCTGGGGCGAAAGACTCCTGCCTCCCTGGGAAAAGGGCGAGAGGCACCCACACCCAGAGATCGGGATGCTATGGGATGCTTCTAAATCGCACAACACGCCAAGTGCTGAGAGTATAAACGTCTACTTGAGAAATTTCAGAAATATACTCCCACCTCTGCGCAGGACTGGGTGACCCCTCTCTAAATGACACCGATTCTGAAGTTTCTCAAGAATTGAATTTTAAAAGTCGATCCAAGGGCCTGTGGCTATTAGAATATCAGCGTCTTCTTAAGAAGGCCTGCCTTGGGGTCAGCTTCTTGGCCTTAATGTCTCATTCTCCCGCTGAGTGTGTGTGTGTGTGTGTGGTGTGTATATGTGAGCGTGTATGTGTGTGCTTGTATGTATGTGCACATGCTAAGTGCCCATTTGCTCTTCAGACCATTCCCAAGTGACCAGAACCCGTGTCACACAACTGAGATTTGCAGTGAGGATCTGGATTAAAAGATTTCCCTGTTAGCGATGGAGTTATTGCTGCAATGGGTGCAATTATACGATTCTCATTTATTTGCCAATTCTCATTGTGCTAAAAATAGCAACGGCTCCGGGCTGCTGGGTGGAAGATTTGAGATTTAGATTTAAATCCCTCTGACATGTTGGAAATCTCTAGGGAGAGCCTACACTCAGGTGTATCCTGAGTATCCACACTCAGGTGACAACGATGAGGGGAGGAAGAAGAGATGCAGGCGTTTCCCACATGGCGTTGTATAAAGCAGACTTGCCCATAAGTTGACTGAAGGGCACTTCCGCCCCGACATAACCTAGGATCCTTTGGAAAGTTTGGTAGAAAATGCTTGAACTTCCATTATTGAAACGACTGCTCTACAAACGTGCAGGTGTGACACTGAACTGGAGATCCCTGGAAAACTTAGAGAATCGTACCCTCAGCAGTGATATTATTTTTCTGAGACTTGGATATGGTATTTAGAAGTGAACTTAGGAGCAGGGTATAGACTAAACAGTGAAAGAAGGACAACCAAGAAAACATCTTGATACTTATCAGGTGAACTTGCATCCTCGAGTATCCTTGGAACACGTATTCTATTGTGGAAACTGAAAAAAAAATCGTAGTTATTGAGAATAAGTTTTAAAAATACAAAACTTATCTTGATCCTTCTAGCTGTTGCTATGGTTTTGAGTAATATATCATTAGCAGCCCGGCACTCCAATGATGTATTAAAGCCATACATCATAACAATGCCATGGCTTTGATGATATATTAATGTAATTCGTGGTTAAGGCGCCGTTGGCCCCATGATGTATGACTCGAAACACCACCAACTGGTTAGATCAGCACACAGGGACCTGTGTGTTAGGGACAGGAGAATGGCAAATGATTCTGGACCAAAATACAATTGAACTTCTCAGAGATGTCTTGTCCACAAGTTAGTTCTGTAAGATTGGATGGGCTTCAAAGGCTAGCCTGGGAAGGTGGGTCTGTGCAGCAGGTGAAGGACAGGGAGACGGCTGCTCTGTCCCCGTTAGAACCTGTGCCCAGGGCCAAATTGTCACGAGGTGGGGGAGGAACATGCCTCCGCTTTGCCCAGCCCCAGCCATTATCTCAAGTCACCCCTGCTGAGATGTCACTGGACGTTACGCACCTGATTCCAGAGATCAGGGACCTGAGGTTCCTAGCAGGGAAGCAAGGTGACATGCTCGGGAGTGACAGAGCTGGGACTGGAGCCCGTGTCTGTCTGTCTCTAGAGCCGGGTGGACGGGCTCTTTCTGATTTCGTGCCCCCAGCTTAGGGGAATGATGTTTTCCTCTCTTAAAAGGGAAAACGGAGAATGAGTTGTCTTCTCATCTTCCTCCCCACTCTCCTCTCCCTTCACCTCCTGGGTATACAATATCAAGAGGAGGCATTTGAAGGAACAGATCTGGGGAAGCTTAGGCAGTGTTACAGGTTTCTGGCAGCTGTCTTAGTTCCTCAGGGTCCTGCCAAAGGCCCGACCTGTGGTTGAGGGAGGGGGCCCCTGGGGGGCAGCTCAGCTGGGGACCAGAAGCTCGACTTTGACCCTTATGTCTACTGATCAGCCTCCTCCCCGGATTCCAAGCTTCCACTCCGGCTCCGGCGACAAATCCATCCTTCACACGGCAGCCAGAGTCGTTATTTAAAACTGCAAATCCCACCATGTAGCCATTTCCCTTCATTCCCTTCGAGGCTCTGCACTGCACTTAGAGTAGAAGCAAACTCATTACCCTGGTTGGTCCCCGAAGCCCCGACCCTTGGTGGGGCTGCACTTGTCTTCCCCCTGCTCCTTGAACGGGCTCGCTGCTGCCTGAAGGGCTTTTACACGAATTGATGACCTTGACCAGCTTGGAATGGCTACTTCTAAGGTCTCCCCTTAGACGCCCCCTTCTCAGAGAGGCTGTCGCAGATCACCTGGGCGCTCTTTCCAGCCCTTCCCTGCCGTGTCTGTCTTATGACGCCCTGATAATTGATTGCTTATTGATCTGTTTCTTGTCTTCCTCCTGGAAACCCTAGTGGCAAAAGCCTAGACCTGGTCTCTCGTATTCTTGCCTGTGTCCCAGGGCTTAAGACAGAGCTGGGCGCACGGGGCGGCTCACTAACAATGACTAAAACTAAAGACGATGTGTTGGTTGATTGACTGACTGATGGTGGGGACAACTACAGTGCACGAGAAGCTTCAAAATCGAGCTGTCGCAGAGCTAAAGGAAAAGGAGTTCATAAGAAGGGACAGTGCTGGCCTGAGAGAGACGGCTGACATTTCCACGTGAAATAAGACATGGACCTTTCTGTAGGAATTGGAAGGCGGAGCTGGACTAGGATTGGGGGGATTTTACATAACAGTGCAGGTGTGTACATGGTCATGTGGGATCACACTGACATTCGTGCAAAACTTGAAAAAGTGAGAAATTATAATCACAACCCCTTTCATGCTTCCTCATGTTGGCTGATGTTGGAGAAGCTGTGGGTGTTTCGTATTCATAATGATCACAGACGCTTGTATTTGTACTTTTACAGATTTTTCGTAAGCAAGTTCCCCGAAATTGTATTAGCTTCAGGTCCCCCAAACCTAGGTTCAGCCCTGGTTGAAAGCATGTTTTGGAAAAATGAGAATGGGAAAAAGAGTGTGGTTGTAGACTGGTGTCCTGATCAGTCTAGATCAGGGGTTCCCAACACCTGGGCTGCGGACCAGTACTGGTCCATGGCCTGTTAGGAACCGGGCCGCACGGCAGGAGGTGAGTGGTGGTGAGCCAGCAGAGCTTCACCTGCCGGTCCCCATCGCTCCCCATCGCTCGCATTACTGCCTGAACCATGCCCCCTCATCCCCTGTCCATGGAAAAATTGTCTTCCAAGAAACTGGCCCCTGGTGCCAAAAAGGTTGGGGACTGCTGGTCTAGATGATGGAAAACTAATTAGCGTCCAGTAATCCTTTCACTTTACAATGGGAAGGAATTGTGTCTTACGATTTATTATAACTATCTCTTGTCAGACACAGAGCTCAGAACCTGGGAAAAAAAGGGAAGTTTCTGGAACTTTCTTCATTTTTTACAACTCATCTGTTTCTTGCCTTATTTTCTTGGGGTCTTGGAAAGCAACGGACTATTTAATTTTGGATAAATTAACTCACATTAAGATGTTATTCATTTAGTGTGTTATTTGCTGTTAGAGGGCTTCTCAAGGGATGACAGAGAACGAGGGAATTTAGGACAACATCGTAGAAGGTATGGGAGGCAAGAAGCGTTTAGATAGCCCTCAAATCAAGGACCGAAATGCCCTTTATTAAGTTAAATAAACCGATTTGTTGAGTGTCTTCCAAGTGCAAATTGTTGGGAGTTAAACGGCGACTCAAATCAGAAGCCGTGTCCTTTAAAATTACGTTTATAGGAGCTATACTTCAACTTCCAAATTTAGTACTAAAATGGTCATGTGTTATGTGTCATTCACTACTGTTAGAAAATGTCAAGAGTTTGACTTTATTATAAAACAATGCAGGGTTACAAAATTTTAGTATGCTTTAAAAAAACTTACCTGGCTTTAATTAATTATGAATATTAATTGTCTATAATTAACATACACAATTAGAATTCACATTGGCAAATTAAATAGATAAGTATTATTTGTGTTTATTGAAAGACATATTTAGGACTTCAGAGATTATAGTAGGAAAGACATTTCATGGTGCCTGAGGAGATAAAGCATTAACTCATGAAAAATAGAAATAACAGCACAAAAAAATAGCAAAAGAATTGTATCTCTTGGTTGGCTGCTAAATGATCTATACAGATAACAGATACTAGGGTAGTTTTTTTTAATTTAATTTTTATTTTATATTGGGGTATAGTTGATTTACAGTGTTGTGTTAGTTTCAGGCGTACAACATAGTGACTCAGTTATACATACACATATATCTATTCTTTTTCAAATTCTTTTCCCATATAGGTTATTACAGAGTATTGAGTTCTCTGTGCTATACAGTAGGTCCTTGTTGATTATTTTATATATAGTAGTATGTATATGTTAATCCCAAACTCCTAATTTATCCCTCCCCTCCGGCAAACATGTTTGTTTCGAAGTCTGTGAGTCTATTTCTGTTTTGTAAATAAGTTCATTTGTATCATCTTTTTAGATTCCACATATAAGCGATATCACATGGTGTTTGTCTTTCTCTGTCTGACTTACTTCACGTAGTATGATCATCTCTAGGTCCATCCATGTTGCTGCAAATGGCATCATTTCATTCTCTTTTATGGCTGAGGAATAAAGGAGGAAGGGAACCTGCAGGGCAGAAGGGCTGGGAGGCTTTATGGAAGTGATGGGATTTGAACTCTGTCTTTCAAGGCTGAAGAGGAGTAATCAGTCAACTCAAGAAGTTATTAATCCCCTATTATTCTATATGCTTATATTTCATCTCACATCAGACTAGATAAATATAAAATGATTTCTGCATTCAAGATACATTCAGGGCTTCCCTGGTGGCGCAGTGGTTGAGAGTCCACCTGCTGATGCGGGGGACACGGGTTCGCGCCTCGGTCTGGGAAGATCCCACATGCTGCGGAGCAGCTGGGCCCGTGAGCCATGGCCGCTGAGCCTGTGCGTCCGGAGCCTGTGCTCCGCAATGGGAGAGGCCACAGCGGTGAGAAGCCCGCGTACTGCAAAAAAAAAAAAAAAAAAAAAAAAAAAAGATACTTTCAACCTAATAGGGATATTACTAAAAAGAATGGCAGTCTCCAGGGAGCTGGAATAGTAAGAGCTGCAGTACAAGGGGGCCGTCACTGAGCCTGTTTGCCTGGAAGGGTCGATTTCGTGAATACTAGGAGGATCCCAGGTAGCGGATGGCTAAGCGGCTTCCCGATTCTTTTTTTTTCCTGCAGCCAATGAGGAATCATTTAAATACCATGAACATATTGTTCTTTTGTGCTCTCACCACCTCTGCCCATCATGCTAAGCACACGCATTCTTTGGAGGAGAATAACACGATTGAATCCTGGGCTGCCTGGTCCCAAGTCCCATGTTTTCAGGTGAGTGTGATTGTGCAGGTGGAAGTGGGACAGGGTGGACGGAAGACAGAAGTGACGGCAGAGGGATCAGGGAGGCGGAGTCAAGACAGTACGTGTAGGTAGGAAATCGCGAAAAGCAGACCTCTGAACTAAGGAGCATTTTAATCACCCGAAACAGAATCAAGATGCATTGCTATGGGTAAAGAAGATGTGGTACATATACAGAAATGGAATGTTCCTCAGCCATAAAAAAGAATGAAATGATGCCATTTGCAGCAACATGGTTGGACCTAGAGATGATCATACTAAATGAAGTAAGTCAGAGAAAGACAAATACCATATGGTATCACTCGTATGTGGAATCTAAAAAATAATGCGAATGAATTTATTTACAAAACAGAAATAGACTCACAGACATAGAAAACAAACTTATGGTTACCAAAGGGGCAAGGGAGGGAGGGATACATTTGGAATTTGGGATTAGCAGATTGAAAAAAAAGATGCATTGCCAACAACTCTTCCTCTCAGGCCAGCGTTTCATCATTACCCCCGGGGTTGCAATGGTTTTTTCCAGCTATTATTAGTCATATACGACCAGAACCCCTGGGGCTGTCACCAGGACCAGGAGAGGCCTTGCTTACATGTCGGAGTCGTAAGAACAGCTGAGTAAAACATGCCAGTGGTATTTTTCTTCTGGGCCTTTCCAATTCTCTCATTTTTGCACCTGCCTTTGAGTTTATTGAGACCAAAAAGTCTAACAGTGAAACACGAAGCCGGCAGCCTCCGGGGTCCCCAGGAGTCCTGTGAGTCTTGACAGCCAGACGCAGCCAGGGGCGCTGCTACAAGCTGTGGCTGACACGGGGTCACAGCCGGTCGCTCACCCTCTCCGCAGAGTGACAGAGGAGGGGTCGGGACTACCAGATGCCTCTTCGCCAGTTCCTTTGATCCGAGCTTGCAGGGGGCCTCGTGGAGACCAGCCCTCTCTGCTGCGGGCCTTGTTGAGTGGCTCTGAGTCTGCAGTAGGTGCGGCAGGAGACCACGGAGCCGGCCCCTAGCAGGGCCCCCAAACCTCCCAAGAGTTACAACTGGCTGGAGGAGTGTGGGAGATAGCGCAGGTGCGGCGTGAGGGGGCGGCAAGGTGGCCCTGATCTTGGTGAGCCAGAACGGTGAGCCGTGTGTCCTGAGCTCCTGGCCATTAAGGAGACCTGCGCCCGGAAGGACAGAAGTGGGGACATTTTCCAGGGGTCTGTGAAGTGTGCCTCAAATGTCCCACGTTTCTGGGACGGCTGTGTTTACACCTGAGTGTGAAATTTACCTTGAGCGATAGGTAGTGAACGTGTTGCTTCAGATGCAGTGGGAGTGATGAGCACCTAGTTATAGAATTTCCATGTCAAGTACAGTAGGTTCCTGGACCAGATGAGGCTGGTCAGTGGGTGTTGAACCAGAATTCATATGCCTGGCCCCAAATTCGTCGTGTGTCTAAAAGAAGATATTGAACAGCTATTAGAACTAGGAAAAACAAAATGGAACCTTGAGAGGATATGTTATTTCCTTTTTTTTTTTTTTAGGTAAATTGTAAAAGTGAATTTTATGTTTATTTTTTTTATTGGAGTATAATTGCTTTACAATGTTGTGTTAGTTTCTGCTGTACAACGAAGTGAATCAGCTGTCTGTATACGATATGTCATTTTCATCTGTTTTCATCTGTTTCAATTTCTAAAACTCTACGTTGAGAAAGTCTTTTATGAATTTGCTATCCATCTAGATAGAAATCAAGAACGAGAGAAGTATGAGAAAAAAATAATAAATGGCGCTGACCAATTAGAAGACTTCTTCCATCCTTAGAACGCTCACGCCATTATTGTGATTTATAAATATTAAAAAAATCCCAAGCATAAGAGAAACAGATTTCAGGAGGGCTTCGCGTGGCTCAGCTGGGGAGGGCTGAGCTTGATCATTTAGGTTTTGCAAACACGGCTGCATAGTCAAGGGTTGGGGCTTAGGAATCTATGGTTCAAACTCTTCTATCTCATAGTCTTAACCCCTGAAAAGACCCAAAATGTAAGAAAATATGGACACAAAATCCTACTTATGGCTTACACAGAGGCACTGCTGGGATCCTGAAAACTAGAGTCAACACCTCACGCAGCAGAATTTCCTCTGAGCTTCTCCTCCTGTCTAGGGCTAGGTTGGGGGAATAGGAAATCATAGGCAGAGGGACAAAAGTATTTCTACGTGCTGCTGCTTGAGGGTCCACCGTGCTGGGCGAGGGCTTGAAAAGGCAGTATGGCCCTGCCAGCTGTTGAAGGAAGTCCTAAGGTGCTTATGTTTGTTGGGGCTCTTGGTTGAAACTCACAGGAGCCCAGCTCAAAGCAGCTCAAGAAAGAATGAGACTTTATCAACTCAGGCCAAGCCTAAGAGAACAGAAAAGCAATGGAAAGGGCTTCTGCCTGCCTTGTCCATGAGCTCTGGGTTCACAGGAAGCTGACTCTCATCACAGAAGTTCTGCTTTCCTCTGTTGTGTTTGATTTTCAGGCAAATTTCTACCCAGGTGGTGTCCGCAACGGCCACTGCAGTTACAGTTAGTTCCAGTCGCTCTGAGCCCAGAGGGAGAGAGGGCACCTCTGTCCAGGAGCTCCAGCACGAGGATGAGGGTGCTCTCACTGGCCGTGTGGGGTCAGTGTCCATCCTTGAAGCGATTGTGACCGTTCTGTGGTGCTGTGGCCAGGCCAGGGTCAAGACTCACTCTTGGAACTGGAGGTGAAACTCCAGCTCTCCAACCAGAAACATTCGATGAAGGGTGAAAGGAGCCTGGTGTCCAAAAGGAAAATTGGTCTCGTTACAAAGAGAAGGGGAAAGGGATGCTGGGTAGGTGAAGAGAACAGGTGTGTGCCAGTGTGCTCGAGGCCAAAGAGCCTGTCATCTCCGCACCTACAGCTGATGTCCTGACTGGCCCCTGAGCACACCCCTGCACCCCCATCAGAAAACAACCCCCGGGGGCCTCCCTGGTGGCGCAGGTGGTTGAGAGTCCGCCTGCCGATGCAGGGGATGCGGGTTCGTGCCCTGGTCTGGGAGGATCCCATGTGCCGCGGGGTGGCTGGGCCCGTGGGCCATGGCCGCTGGGCCTGCGCTTCCGGAGCCTGTGCTCCGCAATGGGGGAGGCCGCAACAGTGAGAGGCCAGCATACCACAAAAAAAAAAAAAAAAAAAAAAAGAAAACAACCCCCGGGCATCTGCTCCCCCATCAGACTGGCCCCCTGGCACTACATCCCCCAACTTCAGGCTACACACTGCTGCTCTGTGACATTCCTTCCCTACTATTTCCTAAGGCTGTTTCTTGTTTTAAGTAGTTCTTTATAAATATAAATGTAAACAGTCACAGTAAAAAAAATCAAATAGAAAGTTATTATAAAATTCCCTAACCACCAGCCCCTAGTCCCTAAGGTGACCAAAATAGTAGAGGTCTGGAAAATGTCTCCATATATGCAAGTATCTATGTATCTACCATCTATCTATCTTTTTATTTTTTTTATTAACAAATTGTTTCATATTATGTATATTGCTCTCCAACTTGCTTTTTCACTTAGTGATATTCATAGCATCTTTCCCTATTGGCACACAGTTTCATTTAGCAGCTGCATAATATCCCATTAAATAGATGCACTATAATTTACTTAACCATTTTCCTGTTCATGGACATTCATGTTATATTCATGGTTGTATTTCAAACAATTCTGTCATGATCATTGCTGTACACATAGTGTAATTTTACAAGTGTATCTGTAAGCTAATTTCCTAGAAGTGAACTTGTTCAAAGGCTATATGCCTTTTAACTTTGCGTAGATGTTAATAAGTTGACCTCCGAGAAGCCTGCATCAATTTCTATTCATACCCAGAGCACTGAGAGTGTGTTTCCCGACACCCAGTCACCACTGGGGATCTAAATGTTTCATTTTAGTTAATCTGACCGGCGAAAAGGGTATATCCTTGATTTTAATTGCAACTTAAAATTAGAAATGAAGTTGAGCATCTTTTAATATGTTTAGCCATTCTCTATTTAACTTCTGTGAACTTAAATTCTGTTCTTTCTACCCTCATTAAGACGTTAAAGGTTGGATTACTTCATACTCTGTTTTCCCCTTGAGAATTCATTTCTTCCTGGTTGTGTAATATGATACGTGTAGATTTATCATCCATTGAATCCCAGGATGTTAGAGCTGAAGAAACTCTTGAGCTGATGCCATGATGCATTTTCATTTCCAGATACACAAACTGAGGTCTAGGGAAGCAAACAATTGTCCAAGATCCAAGACTGGGTCAGAATCACAACACGCGCTGTCTGAGATGTTACCTGGGTCTTTTATTCTGCTGTTGATGACAACGAGAGGTCTATCTTGGACATTTAAACCACTCATTTTAATCTATGAGCATCCCAAAGAGTTTCTTTTGACTATAACCACAACCCAATGAGCCAGCTTCCCCATCCAGTGTTTCACGTAATGGTATATTTTATCACAGTCCAGCAGTCCTGCAGGCTGGATGTCTGCGTGTTAAACTCCCCTGAGCGCAGCAGTAAAACGCCCTGCATGTCAGGGGCTGTAGCTCACGGAGAGAGAGCTTCTAATGCTCGGTCAACACCAATGCGGGACAAATCAAGTGAGAAAAATCAATAGTCTCACTCCTGCCATTACTTATGGTTTTCACGGATTGTTTAATATAATGAAATAGCTACAGGAAAAAAAAAAGTCTAAAACTCCATATTATATTCTCATCTTTGTAGAGCTATCCCAAATTCCTCATGAAATTATCCTCATTTAATTTCAGTCTTGAAATTGGAATTTTATCTTCCTTACATTCTTTAGGGGACCCTTAGATAATTACTAAAATCTGAGTTTATCATTAGGAGAATTTAAAAATGAGAATTGATCTATCACAGACTTTAATCCAAGGCACCCTAAGTACCTAGATTCCAGACTTCACTGTTTCCACTATATCACCTTGTTTTTTTCCCCCCTACTAAAAGAAGACTTTTAATCATTTTTATAATTTAGATACATCTAGGTCTTCTTTTCTTAAACTAAGATCTTTTTAAAAAATTAAAGAACTTATAAGTATGTTATAAAGTTATTGATATAATTTTCCAATTGATAGAAAAAACATAAGATTTTGAGGAAAATAATTGAACAAAACAAAAATAATTGGCCATGTAATGCTTAAGTTGCATGTTACCAAGTAATCCACATTAGAAAGCAAAATAAAAGTGAGGTTCAAATATAGAAGAAAAAGTGTATATTTGTATTTTAAATACTGTAATTAATTGAAAATACTTAATATGTGATCTCAGATTTTTTCTTTTTCAGCCAAATGTGTAGAGCTCAACTGCAGTTCAGCTGGGGATCTGTGCTGAGGGGCTGAGGAGTCTAAATGCACTATTTCTGTTTTCTGAGTGAGTTGTTTTATTTTTTCCCCTTTTCATTTCCAGGTTCTGGTCAGCTAGTTTTTGGAATGCTGAACATTCTGTCCTGATACCTGAAAGTTCTTGACTTCTGTGTGGGCCAAGAGAGGCATAATGGGTACAGGGAAATTCTCCCAGCCCTGTTTTACTGACCTTCTCTCTAAGTACCTTCTTAAGAAATTGTGTTTAAATCAATGGAATTGTACCCTTGGTTTCAGCTAAATGCAATTGGGAACTAGTGTATTAATACTAATAAAAATGTTCTTGCTTTCAGAAGCTGACTTTCTGGAAAGTCATGGCAAAAGTCAGATTTTTTTTTTTTTTTTTTTTTTTGCGGTACGTGGGCCTCTCATTGCTGTGGCCTCTCCCGTTGCAGAGCACAGGCTCTGGACGTGCAGGCTCAGCGGCCATAGCTCACAGGCCCAGCCGCTCCGTGGCATGTGGGATCCTCCTGGACCGGGGCATGAACCCGTGTCCCCTGCATCGGCAGGTGGACTCTCAACCACTGCACCACCAGGGAAGCCCAAAAGTCAGATATTTTTAATACATATTCAAGGGAACGGACTTCTAATGAAAAAGCAGAAGCAGGGTTGGATGAGGCAAGGGGACAGCAGCCCTCTCCTAGGATTCTTTCTGGACAGAGCAGCGGAGACTAAAGAGCTGGCCTGGGAACGGCAGTAATGAAGGGTGCTTCCACCTAAGAAAGTACTTAAGAAAAGATTGTAGAGATGTTCCTCTTAGTTGTCCGCCCCCCCCCACAACAAAACCCAACACCCAGTGCCAGATTTATGGGGATGCTGACAATTGAAACCTAACACTGAAGACAATGGAGATACCCACAAATATCAGAAGCTCTGAACATCAAATAATGAACAGTGGTAAATTCAGAGGGGAATTATTTACTGTCAGGTAAGTCAAGGTAGAAGAGCTGTTTAGGTAGGACGTTGGGGGAGCCTAAAAGGGGGTAATGAAGGTGTGCTCCTCTCACTTTGGCAAACCTTTTTTCCATCATTAAAGATGGAAGTACAGCAGAAGACTATCACTATTTAACTGGAAGTGTACACAAAAGTTTGTTCTAAAAAGATTTTTTAATTAATTAATTGGCTGCATTGGATCTTCATTGCTGTGCTCTGGCTTTCTCTAGTTGCAGCGAATGGGGGCTACTCTTATTTGTGGTGTAGGGGCTTCTCATTGTGGTGGCTTCTCTTGTTGTGAAGCATGGGTTCTAGGTGCATGGGCTTCAGTAGTTGTGGCACGCGGGCTCAGTAGTTGGGGTGCATGGGCTTAGTTGCTCTGTGGCATGTGGGATCTTCCCGGACCAGGGCTTGAACCCATGTCTCCTGCATTGGCCAGCAGATTCTTAACCACTGCACCATCAGGGAAGCCCTAAAAAGATTTTTTGATCAATAATTACCCATTTAAGGGCTTCCCTGGTGGTGCAGTGGTTGAGAGTCCGCCTGCCGATGCAGGGGACACGGGTTCGTGCCCCGGTCTGGGAAGATCCCACATGCTGCGGAGCGGTTGGGCCCGTGAGCCATGGCCGCTGAGCCTGCGCGTCCAGAGCCTGTGCTCCGCAACGGGAGAGGCCACAACAATGAGAGGCCCGCGTAACGCAAAAAAAAAAAAAATAATAATAATTACCCATTTAAAAAGTGCACCATTGATAGAGATTGGTTCAAGATGGCAGAGTAGAAGGATGTGCGCTCACTCCCTCTTGTGAGAGCACCGGAATCACAACTAACAGCTGAACAATCATTGACAGGAAGACACTGAAACTCACCAGAAAAGATACCCCACATCCAAAGACAATGGAGAAGCCACAAGGAGGGGCGCAATCACAATAAGATCAAATCCCATAACCGCTGGGTGGGTGACCCACAAACTGGAGAAAAATTATACCACAGAAGTCCACCCACTGGAGTGAAGGTTCTGAGCCCCATGTCAGGCTTCCCAACCTGGGGGTCCAGCAACAGGAGGAGGAATTCCCAGAGAATCAGACTTTGAAGGCTAGCAGGATTTGATTGCAGGACTTCGGCAGGACTGGGGGAAACAGAGACTCCACTCTTGGAGGGCACACACAAAGTAGTGTGTGCATAGGGACCCAGGGGAAGGAGCAGTGACCCCAGAGGAGACTGAACCAGACCTACCTGCTAGTGTTGGAGGGTCTCCTGCAGAGGCGGGGGTTGGCTGTGTCTCACCATGAGGACAAGGACACTGGCAGCAGAAGTTCTGGGAAGTACCTTTGGTGTGAGCCCTCCCAGAGTCTGCCATTAGCCCCACCAAAGAGTCCAGGTAGGCTCCAGTGTTGGGTCGCCTCAAGCCAAACAACCAACAGGGAGGGAACCCAGCTCCACCCATCAGCAGACAAGGAGATTAAAGTTTTACTGAGCTCTGCCCACCAGAGCAACAGTCAGCTCTACACACCACCAGTCTCTCCCATCAGGATACTTGCACAAGCCTCTTAGATAGCCTCATCCATCAGAGGGCAGATAGCAAAAGCAAGAAGAACTACAACCCTGCAGCCTGTGGAACAAAAACCACATTCACAGAAAGACAGACAAGATGAAAATGCAGAGGACTATGTACCAGATGAAGGAACAAGATAAAACCCCAGAAAAACAACTAAATGAAGTGGAGATAGGCAACCTTCTAGAAAAAAATATCAGAAAAATGGTAGTGAAGATGACCCAGGACCTCAGAAAAAGAAAGGAGGCAAAGATCAAGAAGTTGCAAGAAATGTTTAACAAAGATCTAGAAGAATTAAAGAATAAACACTGAGAAAAATTAAAGGACAAACAGAGGTGAACAATACAATAACTGAAATGAAAAATACACTAGAAGGAATCAATAACAGAATAACTGAGGCAGAAGAATGGATAAGTGACCTGGAAGACGGAATGGTGGAATTCACTGCTGTGGAAAAGAATAAAGAAAAAAGAATGAAAAGAAATGAAGATGGCCTAAGAGACCTCTGGGACAATATTAAATGCATCAACATTTGCATTATAGGGGTCCCAGAAGGAGAAGAGAGAGAGAAAGATCCGAGAAAATATTTGAAGAGATTATATTCAAAAACTTCCCTAACATGGGAAAGGAAATAGCTACCCAAGTCCAGGAAACACAGAGAGTCCCAGGCAGGATAAACCCGAGGAGAAACATGCCAAGACACATAGTAATCAAAAAGACAAAAATTAAAGACAAATAAAAATTATTAAAAGCAACAAGGGAAAAACGACAAATAGCATACAAGGGAACTCCCATAAGGTAGCTGATTTCTCAGCAGAAACACTACAAGCCAGAAGGGAGTGGTGCTATATATTTAAAGTAATGAAAGGGAAGAACCTGCAACCAAGATTACTCTACCCGGCAAGGATCTCATTCAGATTCAACGGAGAAATCAAAAGGTTTACAGACAAGCAAAATCTAAGAGAATTCAGCACGACCAAACCAGCTCTACAACAAAGGCTAAAGGAACTTCTTTTGGTGTGAAACACAAGGGAAGAAAAGGATCTACATAAACAAACCCAAAACAATTAAGAAAATGGTAATAGGAATATACATATGGATAATTACCTTAAATGTGAATGGATTAAATGCTCCAACCAAAAGATGCAGGTTTACTGAATGGATACAAAAACAAAACCCATATATATGCTGTCTACAAGAGACTCACTTCAGACTTAGGGACACATACAGAATGAAAGTGAGGGGATGGAAAAAGATATTCCATGCAAATGGAAATCAAAGGAAAGCTGGAGTAGCAATACTCATATCAGATAAAATAGACTTTAAAATAAAGAATGTTACAAGAGACAAGGAAGGACACTACATAATGATCAAGGGATCAATCCAAGAAGAAGATATAACAATTATATATGCACCCAACATAGGAGCACCTCAATAAATAAGGCAAATGCTAACAGCTATAAAAGAGGAAATCAACAGTAACACAAAAATAGTGGGGAACTTTAACACCTCACTTACACCAATGGACAGATCATCCAGACAGAAAATTAATAAGGAAACACAAGCTTTAAATGACACAACAGAACAGATAGATTTAATTGATATTCATAGGACATTCCATCTGAAAACAGCAGGTTACACTTTCTTCTCAAGTGCACACGGAACAGTCTCCAGGAGAGATCATATCTTTGGTCACAAATCAAGGCTTGGTAAATTGAAGAAAGTCGAAATCATATCAAGCACCTTTTCTGACCACTACACTATGATATTAGAAATAAATTCCAGGGAAAAAAACGTAAAAAGCACAAACATATCGAGGCTAAACAGTACCCTGCTAAATAACCAAGAGATCACTGAAGAAATCAAAGAGGAAATAAAAAAATACCTAGAGACAAATGACAATGAAAACAGGATGATCCAAAACCTATGGGATGCAGCAAAGCAGTTCTAAGAGGGAAGTTTATAGCAATACAATCCTACCTCAAGAAACAAGAAAACTCTCAAATAAACAATCTAACCTTACACCTAAAGGAACTAGAGAAAGAAGAACAAACAAAACCCAAAGTCAGTAGAAGGAAAGAAATCATAAAGATCAGAGCAGAAATAAATGAAATAGAGACAAAGAAAACAACAGCAAAGCTCAATAAAAATAAAAGCTGGTTCTTTGAGAAGATAAACAAAATTGATAAACATTTAGCCAGACTCATCAAGAAAAAGAGGGAGAGAACTCAAATCAATAAAATTAGAATGAAAAAGGGGAAGATACAATGGACACCTCAGAAATACAAAGCACCATAAGAGATTACCACAAGCAACTCTATTCCAATAAAATGGACAACCTGGAAGAAATGGACAAATTCTTAGAAAGGTATAACCTTCCAAGACTGAACCAGGAAGAAACAGAAAATATGATCAGACCAATCACAAGTAATGAAATTGAAACTGTGATTAAAAATCTTCCAACAAACAAAAGTCTAGGACCAGATGGCTTCACAGGTGAATTCTACCAAAGATTTAGAGAAGAGCTAACACCGATTCTTCTCAAACTCTTCCCAAAAATTGCAGAGGAGGGAACACTCCTAAACTCATTCTACGAGGCCACCATCACCCTGATACCAAAACCAGACAAAGATACTACAAAAAAAGAAAATTACAGACCAATATCACCAATGAATATAGATGCAAAAATCCTCAACAAAATACTAGCAAACAGAATCCAACAACACATTAAAAGGATCATACACCATGATCAAGTGGGATTTATCCTAGGGATGCAAGGATTCTTCAATATATGCAAATCAATCAATGTGATACACCATATTAACAAACTGAAGAATAAAAACCATATGATCATCTCAGTAGATGCAGAAAAAGCTTTTGACAAATTTCAACACCCATTTATGATAAAAACTCTCCAGACAGTGGTCATAGAGGGAACCTACCTCAACATAATAAAAGCCATATATGACAAACCCACAGCAAACATCATTCTCAATGGTGAAAAACTGAAAGCATTTCCTGTAAGATCAGGAACAAGACAAGGATGTCCACTCTCACTACTATTATTCAATATAGTTTGGAAGTCCTAGCCATGGCAATCAGAGAAGAAAAAGAAATAAAAGGAATACAAATTGGAAAAGAAGTAAAACTGTCACTATTTGCTGATGACAAGATACTATACATAAATAATCCTAAAGATGCCACCAGAAAACTACTAGAGCTCATCAATGAATTCGGTAAGTTACATGATACAAAATTAATGCACAGAAATCTCATGCATTCCTATACACTAACAACAAAAGATCAGAAGTAGAAATTAAGGAAACAATCCCATTCACCATAACAACAAAAAGAAGAAAATACCTAGGAATAAACTTACCTAAGGAGGTAAAAGACCTGTACTCAGAAAACTATAAGACACTGATGAAAGAAATCAAAGATGACACAAACAGATGGAGAGATATACCATGTTCTTGGATTGGAAGGATCAATATTGTGAAAATAACTATTCTACCCAAAGCAAGCTACAGATTCAATGCAATCCCTATCAAATTACCAATGGCATTTTTTACAGAACTAGAACAAAAAATCGTAAAATTTGTATGGAGACAAAAAAGACCCCAAATAGCCAAAGCAATCTTGAGAGAAATAAAAAGGAGCTGGAGGAATCAGACTCCCTGACTTCAGACTATACTGCAGAGCTACAGTAATCAAGACAATATGGTACTGGCACAAAAACAGAAATATAGATCAATGGAACAGGATAGAAAGCCCAGAGATAAACCCATGCACCTATGGTCAACTAATCTATGACAAATGAGGCAAGGATATACAATGGAGAAAAGACAGTCTCTTCAATAAGTGGTGCTGGGAAAACTGGACAGCTACATGTAAAAGAATGAAATTAGAACACTCCCTAACACCATACACAAAAATAAACTCAAAATGGATTAGAGACCTAAATGTAAGACCAGACACTATAAAACTCTTAGAGGAAAACATAGGAAGAACACTCTTTCACATAAATCACAGCAAGATCTTCTTTGCCGCACCTCCTAGAGTAATGGAAATAAAAACAAAAATAAACAAATGGGACCTAATGAAATTTAAAAGCCTTTGCACAGCAAAGGGAACTATAAACAAGATGAAAAGACAACCCTCAAAATGGGAGAAAATATTTGCAAATGAATCAATGGACAAAGGATTAATCTCCAAAATATATAAACAGCTCATGCATCTCAGTATTTAAAAAAAAAACCAACCCAATTAATAAATGGGCAGAAGACCTAAATAGATATTTCTCCAAAGAAGACATACAGATGGCTAAGAGACACATGAAAAGCTGCTCAACATCACTAATTATTAGAGAAATGGAAATCAAAAGTACAATGAGGTATCACCTCACACCAGTTAGAATGGGCATCATCAGAAAATCTACAGACAACAAGTGCTGGAGAGGGTGTGGAGAAAAGGTAACCCTCTTGCACTGTTGGTGGGAATGTAAACTGATACAGCCACTATGGAGAACAGTATGGAGGTTCCTTAAAAAACTAAAAATAGAATTACCATATGACCCAGCAATCCCACTACTGGGCATATACCAAAAGCAAACCATAATTCAAAAAGACACATGCACCCCAATGTTCATTGCAGCACTATTTACAATAGCCAGGTCATGGAAGCAACCTAAATGCCCATCGACAGATGAATGGATAAAGAAGATGTGGTACATACATATAATGGAATATTACTCAGCCATAAAAAGGAATGGAATTGGGTTATTTGTAGAGACATGGATGGGCCTAGAGACTGTCATACAGAGTGAAGTAAGTCAGAAAGAGAAAAACAAATATCGTATATTAACACATATATGTGGAATCAAAAAAATGGTACAGATGAACCGGTTTGCAAGGCAGAAATAGAGACACAGATGTGGAGAACAAATGTATGGACACCAAGGGGGGAAAGCTGGGGGCGGGGTGGTGGTGCTGTGATGAATTGGGAGGTTGGGATTGACATGTATACACTAATATGTATAAAATAGATAACTAATAAGAACCTGTTGTATAAAAAAATAAGTAAAATAAAATTCAAAAAAAAAAAAGTGCACCATTGTAAAGTAAAAAAACCAGTGTGCTGTTGTGTGTTGCAAAGTGGAGATGGTGAGATCAACCAGGCTGAGACTGACTAGTGGATGGCTCTGTGCAGCCCCAATCAGCATGGTGCACACTGGTGAGAACAGTCAGGGACGGATTAAACAGGACAGTCAAAAGTCATTTTGCATTGTGTTTCTGATTTCAAAACTTATGCTCTTGACCACATGACTCTGTGTGTGTGTGTGTGTGTGTGAAGCTATCCAGGAAGTTGAAAGAAGGGGAGTTTGTACACACCTTTCATCATCAAGAAAGTTAAAGAGGTTACATGTGAAAAGAGCCTTGAAGATGGATAGGCATTTAAAAAATTCTAAATTTTAATTATTGGTATAAAACAGTATTTTTTTCTTGTAAAAATAATACATGCTCTCTGCAGAAAAAGTAGATAATTCAATAATAAAAAGAAAGAAAGAAGAAAAAAAACCCCACCCAGGATTGTGCCACCAAGAGAGATGTCCTTTCAGCAACTTGGTGTATATCTTCTTTTTTAAATTGAGGTATTGTTGATTTACAATGTAGCAAGTTGGTGTATATCTTCTAAAACCTAATTTCATTTTTCTAGGTAGACTGGTGTGTAGATCGATGGAGAAAGAGAGAAGAAGAAGCATGTTTATTGGGGGGGGTAGTAATGTATTGTTTTCACTTGTTTATTTTGTTTTTTTAGTCAATGTTATCTTAAGGAAGTAAGTCACAGATTTTGATGGGTGGAGAGGGCAGAGGTATTTTAGGCAGAGGAAACCTTTAACAGGACCATGGATCCAGAAAGGATTGTAGGGTGTGATTCAAGGGTAGATGTGCAATTTGAGGTGGTGTTTAGGCTGAGGGGAAGTTTGGAGCCAGCTTGGTAACACATTGGACTATCAGACTAAAGAGTCGGGAATTTATTTGGTAGAAAAGGTGAAACCATTAAATTATTTTTGAATTTTCTAAAGCTTTGCTTTACAAAGGTTAACTTAGGAATCAGAAACTGGATGAAGAGGAATATGATGAGATTAGAGACGTAAGAGCCTGTTAGAGGACTATACTCCAGGTGAGAGGAACCAGAAACAAAAATGAGGTGGGGACAGCAGGCAGAGAAAAGAAGAGCCACAGAAGAGGAAGAATTAACAGAGTAACTGGGTATCTGACTCGTGTGTGTGGCGGGGAAGGGAAAAATCAAAGATGGATGAGGGCTACAAGTGATGGGCCATAAACAGTCCTTGGGAGGCTGAAGGAGGAGCTAACCCAGGAGTAAGATGATTAGATGTTGACTCTGGGGAATCAGTGAGACACCCAAGGTGGGGGCGTCTGTCGGGCCATCAGAGATGTGAGTGTATGTTGAAACAGCACACGACTCTCAGTTACTCATAAGAAGCTTCTGGAAGCCAAAGGTGGGCACCCTATTAAAACCTTTGGTCTGCATCTTCCATCTGTGTCGACCTCCCTAAGAGGGCGCCTCTTGCAGAGTGTCAGTGCCGTCCACACAGTCGGCTTGACCCTAGTGAGCGTCGGTCATGCTTCACTGAGCTCTGCATCTACACATGGTTCTGGACCATAAATGCTGGATCATCATGTCATTCTGAGATCCTTTTCTTGGTTCATTAATTTTGATCTTCTTGAAAATAGTGGAGTGGCTGTACCCGAAGCGTGTACCTAAATGAGAAGGAAATGGCGTGTTTTCACCAAACAGGGAGTTAGAAGAGTCACTTTGTCTGCTTTAAGAGCCAGGTGGTCCACATGTGGGGATGTTCAGGTCCACCTCTTCCTCTTCCTACTGTAACACACCTCAGCTGTTTATAGAGATGGTGTGAATCTTACCCAAGTCATTAAAAAGGTTTCATACTCTGAATCCGAGGCTCAGGGAACCATGTGAGATTTGAGAATGTATTGGTGCCAAGCTGGAAGATTACGTTAATTCTTTTAAACCCTTTGAATCTGAATGAGCAGATGCCAGGCTGTAAAGTGATTCCATGGAATCTTGGAGAGATGATTCTCAAGGCCTTGTTCTCAGGGATGCTGGCTGTGTGCAGTCCAGCTCAGGTTGGAGCCATGAGTCTAGAGACCAGATTTAGACCTCCTACTGCTTCCTAAGACCCAGGCTTAGATCCCAAAGATTGCTTGATTGTGTCCATTTCTAATTTCTTCATCGCCACTACTCTCTGATTCAACTCCATCCTCTTGACTCTTCTTGACCTAGACTATTCCAACAGCTTCACTGGCCTCATCCCAGTCAACCCCTCCTCCACGCTGCTACCGGCATGGTCTTTCTAAAACGCTCCGAATATGACACTTACCTACGCAAAAACCTTTCAACGCTTGCACTGTTTATAGAGGTGAAAGCAAACTTCTCAGCTTACCGGAGCAAACCCTTGCATGCCCTGTCCTTAGTTACCTTTGCAGCCCTCTGCCACTGCCCACACTTGGTGCTTCCATGCCTTAACATGTACCCATTTCTCTGTTGGTAACGCCTTCTTCTTGGCCAGCTCATCTTCGTTCTCCAAAGACCAGTGTGTACGTCACTTCTGTGAATCATTCTGTTTCCTCGTTCCCTCTCTCTCTGCATGTTGGCTGAAAAAATTCCTTTCTCATCTGTGTCCCATTAGCTTTCTGTTCTCTTTATCATAATGCACATTGTGGTGTGGTAGATTGTTAACTATTTGCATGTCTTTTTCTCCGGCTGGGATATGGTTCCCCAAGAGCAGGAGTGTATTATATGTATCTCTTCACCTTTTCAGGAAACATAAAATAAGTGTTGTTAAAAAAAAAATGGGGGGAGGGGTGCATTCTGAACCATAGCTTGATCCAACCTCAATCTTTAGTTTGGGGTTTGTTATTTATAAGGCAAATTGAATGGAAAGGGTAAGAGTTCTGTTTAGCAACAAACACACATATTTATAGCTCTCATCTTTTTATAATAAAACTGAGATTTTGTAGAATATTTAGAAAAGGGAATGTAATCGAATTTCCCTTTTCTCAACTTGCTAAGTCCAAAGCTTCCCCCTACCATTCCTTTTAACTTTATGATTCAAAATATTATAAAATGTATTGATATGCTTGCATATCTTATAAAACAATGTAGCAAAAGTGATTTAGTTTTTTCTCAGGGATTGAGAATGTTAGTAACATATGTCAAGAACCTTTGAAATGTTTCTGTATCTTGCTCTGGTAATCTCTAGAATCTAAGGAATCGACTGTAAATACAGCAAAAGGTTTTTGCTGAAAAATGCACTGCTTGAGCTGAGATCTTGTGGCCATCCTGGAGGTGTGCTCCACGGATCTCCCTTCAAGAGAAAGGCTGCCGAGAGGAGGGTGGGTGGTCAGTGCACAGCCTCCAGCCTCTGCCCCTTTGGACCCAGCATCACGTACACCCAAGGCTGCTTTCACCCCAGATGGCCATGATGTCCTCAGAGCTACACTGGGGTATAAGGCTCTTCTTCTTCTTCTTCTTCTTTTTTTTAAAATTATTTTTTAAATTGAAGTATAGTTATTTTACAGTGTTGTGTTAGTTTCTGCTGTACAGCAAAGTGATTCAGTTATACATATATACATTCTCTTTCATATTCTTTTCCATTATGGTTTATTACAGGATATTGAATATAGTTCCCTGTGCTATACAGTAGGACCTTGTTATTTATCCATTCTCTATATAAAAGTTTGCATCTGCTAATCCCAGACTTCCAATCCATCCCTCCCCCGCCCCTCCCCCACCCCCTTGACAACCACAAGTCTGTTCTCTATGTCTGCGAGTCTGTTTCGTAGATAAGTTCATTTGTGTCACAGTTTAGATCCCACATGTAAGTGAGATCATATGATATATGTCTTTATCTTTCTGGCTTGCTTCACTTAGTATGATAATCTCTGGGTCCATCTATGTTGCTGCAAATGGCATTATTTCGTTCTTTTTTATGGCTGAGTAATATTCCATTGTCTATATGTACCACATCTTCTTTATCCATTCATCTGTCGATGGACATTTAGGTTGCTTCCATGTCTTGGCTATTGTAAATAGTGCTGCTATGAACATTGAGGTGCATGTATCTTTTTGAATTATAGTTTTGTCTGGATATATGCCCAGGAATGGGACTGCTGGATCATATGGTAATTCTAGTTTTAGTTTTTTAAGGAACCTGCATACTGTTCTCTATAGTGTTTGCACCAGTGTACATTCCCACCCACAGCGTAGGAGGGTTCCCTTTTCCCTTTTTGGTCTGAGGCTCTTCTTGTCCAGCCCTGTCTTCCTCTGTCTTTTCACAAGTGTCAGACCTTTGTTTTGCTCTGAAGGCTCCCTGCTCCTTCCCCCTTTATCCTTCATGGGAGTTTCCTTGGCAAATCTCCTGCACTTTTGTTTCCATCTCGGCACCTGCTTCCCAGAGGGTCTGACCTCACTGAGCTGTAGAATGAGTAGGAGGGGTGCTTGGGGCAGAGGAACAGAAGGGGCGCCTGATGTGAAATGAACTGGGAGGAGAGGCAGTGCTACACGTCCAAGGAAGGGTTCTGTGTGTTTGTTTACTTCATCCTCAAAAAAATCTTTATCTGTGCAACGATTTAAAAAAATAAATTTATTTATTTATCATTGGCTGTGTTGGGTCTTTGTTGCTGCATGCGGGCTTTCTCTAGTTGCGGCGAGTGGGGGCCCCTCTTCTTTGGGGTGCGCGGGCTTCTCATCGTGGTGGCTTCTCTTGTTGCAGAGCATGGGCTCTAGGCACGTGGGCTTCAGTAGTTGTGGCGCGTGGGCTCAGTAGTTGTGGCTCGCGGGCTCTAGGCGCACGGACTTCAGTAGTTCCGGCACATGGGCTTCGTTGCTCCGCCGCATGTGGGATCTTCCCGGACCAGGGATCGAACCCGTGTCCCCTGTATTGGCAGGTGGATTCTTAACCACTGTGCCACCAGGGATGTCCCTGTGCAAAGATTTTAATCAGAGAGGATGATCAAATTTGCATCTGAAAAGATTATTCTGGCACCATGGTAGCAAGGGGACCAGTTCAGGAGGCTACTCCAATAACCTAAACGAGAGTTAGTGGTGGTCTGAGCTAGGGTGGTGATGAGATGAAGACAGAGGTGTATTTGAAGGATGTTTAAGAAATAAGGAGACGAAGAAGAGGGAGGCATAAAAGCTACTGCGTTTGGGCTCATGCAGCTCAACGGATGGATGAGCCACACGTTGAACTTGGGATCCTTGCAAAACTGAGTGTAGAGGGAAGACCGAATCCATTGGATTCGCATGGACTGGATGTGAGATGCTCAGGAAGACAGTGAAGTGAACATTTGAAATTAGGGCCAGGACAGGTGAGAAAAATGTGTGCATGGGGGTAAGTGGTGCTGTGGGCGGGGATGCAGAAACTGGCGACCCTGGGACCAGAGTCTCTTCAGTGAAGAACGGGAGTGGCTGGGCTCTCAGTGGGGGACAGCAGCCCCCCTGCAAGGGGGCGTGGGGCCGAGCTGGAGGAGGGGTCATTTATGGTTTGACAGAAGCACAGATGAGCTATGAAGTGGAGGGGCAGGGCGACGTCCATCCTTTCTGCCACGCGGGTGTGCCTGGAGTGTGGGAACCACACACACACACACACAACCACATATGTGTGCGCACACACACACACACACACACACATCAATACATTTATTTTAAGGGAGCCAGAAAGCCTGAAGTTTGTAGGGCAGGCTGGCAACTCAGGCAGGAGTTGATGCTAGAGTCTTGAGGCAGAATTTCTTCTTTTTCTGAGAAACCTCAGTTTTTGCTCTTTTAGGGCCTTTCAACTGATTGGATGAAGCCCACCCACATTTACTGAAGATTATCTCTTTACTTAAAACCAACGCTTGTAGCATTAACCCCATCTACAACATACCTTCCCAGCAACACCTAGGTCAGTGTTAGATTCAGTGACTGGTCTCTGTAGCCAAGGCAGGCTGACACATAAAACTACCCTCACAGGGACTGGGGATGTGGGAGGAGTAGGTCATGGGACCTCGAGGTTGCAACGCAGACCCGTGGGGGGAGGGAAGCGCCTGCTGTGTTTGAAGACTCGGGGAGGGGGCTGGGTATGGACTGGCTACTCCAGAAGGCCTGGTGGCAGGTGTGTGAGATCGGTGGAGCCGCCAGGATGAAAGGGGCTGTACCAGAGGCTCCCGCGGCTGTGGAGGGACAAGTGTGACCAGCTCCGCTCCATCTTCACCCCCGCGGGTGAGCCCGGGGCCAGCCTGGCTCCTCTGGGATCCGGTCCGCCTTTGGGGAGCCTCCTCTGAAGGTAGGGAAGCAGCACGTCGGAGATGGGGGGGCGGTCACGTGATGCCCTGTCCCCGCCTCCGCCACGCCCACCTTGCTGGTCGCGCCGTTAGGCTGCACTCTTGTAACTCTGCGTCACTTATTTCCTGGCACAGATGGCTGTGTCTTATAGCGGCTTTCTAAGTTGTTGATTAACTATTGCCAGCTATGCTGTGACTCGGAAAGGACGCGTCTTTCAGGGGTGTGAGAGTAGGAGCTGCCACCTTTGGGAAAACAGGAGTAAAATCTGCCAATATTTTTGGTGGAATGAATATGTTTGGACTTCCCTGGTGGTCCAGTGGGTGAGACTCTGTGCTCCCAACACAGGGGGCCCGGGTTCCATCCCTGGTCGGGGAGCTAGATCCCACAGGCTGCAACTGAGTCCGCATGCTGCAACTAAAGATCCCACATGCCGCAATGAAGATCCCGTGTGCCACAACTAAGACCCGGCGCAGTCAAAATGAACAAATAAATACTAAATGGAAAGAAAAGAATATGTGTATACTTTGCAAGCACCAACTTGCTTGGAAACAGTGGATATTTGCCCTGTCACTGCTCAAGAACTAAGTGTCACAGAGCCATGGAGAAGGCATAAAAAAGCACTCCCGCAGTGATCTGTGACTTCAGTTTTCCGCTCTGTAAAATAGGTGGAGAATAGCTCCTGCCTGGATTTTTCCAGATGGTTAAAAGAAGCAGATCCAGTCAACGGATAAAATTAATTTCTTAGGAGAGCTGTTGTTATTGCTGTAAGTGGGGCTACTTTTATTCTTATTCTCCTTATTTACATAGACTGTAAATGCAATTTGGAATTTTAATGTGGCCTCAACACCAGGGAAAACGGTACATGTGGGACCCCGCTGGGTCTTTCCCAGTAAAAATTGCTTATCATTGATCTGCTCATGTCTGATTTCTTAATCAGCATGATGTTTATTTAGACTTTCCCTCCTTGTGTGATTCTCACCCTGCTGGGTTAAACCCCAGTGTGGCCAGGCTTTTTGATGGGAGGACCACACTGTGGTTTCTGACGAAGCCTCCGGCCTCCTTGTCCTGAGGCTGCTTTGATGCTGAAGACAAATTGCCTCAGGGTATCCACAGCTTACCTGGCTTCTTTCCTCTGTTTATGAGGCCGGATTTGTCTCTCTTTCTCTTCCTGTGTGGGAGACAGATCTCAGTCTTGGAAATCAGAATTATTCACCCTCAAATCCATACGTGCATAAGGCTGAAATTTCACAGGAATCCAAGTTATAACCAAGGGGCTAATGCGGTTTCATGGGGCACAGTTACCTGAATTGCTGGGACCCTCAGCTGCTGTTCAGAGCTCAGCGCTGATGGCAAACCCGGCGTGGCCATGGCCATGGCCGTGGCCGCACTCACTCACATGCAGGGTGGCCACAGAGCAGAACGAAGGCAGAAAAAGAAGCTAGCGGTTTACGTCACTCTGGTTTTAATTTATCTCTTTGGAAGTTGTGTGATTTTTAGGGCAGAGATTATTTCGAATTTTACCCTCAGCCTTAGCGAGCAGATTAAAGTGTTTATCCTTCTCATAGAATAAACTTTTTTCAAGCACTGGGTAGATGACTATCTTGCAGATCATTGCTCTGTTAATTATATCCCATCGCCTTTACTGTGTACATTACTCACGTTATCAAGTTCACATAAACGGATTAAAAATGTATGCATTTAATGTCCCAATAGAAAGAAGCTGCCTGGGTGTCAGTGATGCTCAGAGCACGTGCCCCGCCCTCCCCCGCATCCCATGGTCTCTTCAAGATGCAGACCCGATTCTCCCCGGACACTCTCCGCGCACACCCTTCAGCCCTTCTGGTTCCTTGGCCTGCCCTCCACCCTCCCTCTCCCCCTCCCCTGGGCACTCGAGTCCCATCACGCTGAACAACTTGCAAGTACACAAGTTAGGGACTTAGGAGCTACCAGGGCTGTACCAGGGGGTCTCCACCAGCAATGTCGTTCCCCGCTGTGTCCTCCTCCTTATCTGTGTTTCAGGAGACCACTCATGGGTCTCGTCACCCCCATGTCCTGCCCCATTCACTCCTCCTCTGGCCTCCACAGAGCCTGGCCATCAGGGCACCCAGGGCAGCTGTAACTGCTTATTCAGGTGGTTTCTCCCTCATCAGACGGAGCGAGTCCTCACACCATGGACTGGCTTCCACCTCTGAACCCCAGCATCTAATCCACTTCCTGGTCCTTAGAGGGCACTCAGTAAATATTTCTTGAATAAGCGCTTTGTATCTATTTCCTAAACTGGTTCTACAAAAGGCCATCTCCTAGGCAATTTACTCTTAGCCTAGTTTCTTAGCTTGTAGGTCTTTGCCCCTTGAAGTGTGGTCCGAGGACCAGGGTCACCTGGGAACTTGTTAGAAATGCAGAGTGTCAGGCCCTCCCCAGACCCACTAATCAAAATCTGCATTTTCGTAAGATCTCCAGGTGATTGTGGGACCCTTCAGATTTGAAACCATTGCTTCAGATAACTGAAAGTAAAGCGATCGCGTTTCTTTAAAAATAATTCTGTAATTCAGATTTTTAAAACCTTTTATGAAATACAATTGTATTATTCTAAGCTAATTTGTAAAAAAGTTTTTCCTAAAACCCTAGTATGCTAATTTCAGGAGTGATTTTTAATACAAAATAAAATTTCATTTACATTTGATGCTATTACAGATACAGGAAATTTCTTTTTTCATTTCTTTTTTTAACATCTTTACTGGAGTATAATTGCTTTACAGTGGTGTGTTAGTTTCTGCTTCATAGCAAAGTGAATCAGCTCTACATATACATATATACCCATATCTCCTCCCTCTTGCGTCTCCCTCCCATATTTTTTAATTTCTTTAAAAATTTTTATTTTATATTGGAGTATAGTTGATGTACAATGTTGTGTTAGTTTCAGGGGTACAGCGAAGTGATTCAGTTACATATACACATCTATCTGTTCTCTTTCAGATTATTTTCCCATTTAGGAAATTTCTGCTTGTAAAAAGGACCACACGGATGAGTGAAGTGTGACAAACAAGCTATGCGTTTCTTCCTAGGAGGGGCTTTGGGAGGCCCTCTGGCTGGAAGAGGGGCCAGTTTGTCTTGAAGTTGCATCTGTGTGACAACCCACCAGGGCTTGGATTGCATGTGACCGAGTTCACATTCGATTTTTCTAGAGAGGCATTTGTCCACATTTCATGTAGGGCTGAGGAAACGTCAGTTGTCCATTACAGGGAATGGGTCAACTTCCTTGCCTCCTTTCCTGTGAGCATCCACAGCCAACCCATCGGCAGACCCTGCAGGCATCACCTCTGGAAGGTGCCCAGACCGCCCGCTGCACCCTACATTTCCCTCTGTCTCCCTTATCCTAGACCCCTCGTTATCACAGCAGCCCCCAACTGTCCCCCCCCTTCTCTCCCACCGCCCAGCCCCCCGGCTCCACCCAGTGCCGGGTCGCGCCCCTCCGCCCCCCGCCTCTGGGGGCTTCCCCTCCTGCCTCCTCCTGGCGGACCCTGCGTCCTCGCCCAGCCCTGCACCCTGCACCCTCTTGGGCTCTCTCCCCTCTGGCTTCCCAGCTCCCTTGTGCGCCACCCCTGCACACAGGCCTGCGACGCTCCCGCCTCAGGGCAGGACACCCTTCCCGCCCTGGAAACCAGTCCAGACGGCTTGTTCCTTCTGTCCTCAGCGGGTAGAGCCCTTCCCCGCCCGTCTCTCCTGCCCCCTGCAGCCCCTTTCCATCTCCTGATGCGGTTTGATTTCATCTTGGCAACTGTCACCATCGCCCGATATGTACAGGTTTATGACCCTGCCTACTTTTGTCTCTTCCCACTATAGTTCAAACTCCATCAGTAGAGTGTGTGTCCTCTTGTCCCCTGTGTCACCCTAGTGCCCAGAAGAGCCTGGCACAGAGCAATTGCTTCATCGGTATCGGGTGACTGGAGGGTGGAATGCAGTATGAGGGCGTCACTGGTAAGGATTATGGGGGGCATGGCTCAAGTCCACTGTCGTTAATAAGATGTCACCTACAAGGGACTGAACCCCGGACTTGCTAGTGAGCTGCCGTTCTGTCGGATTAGAGGTCTTTCTTTCCTCATCCATGTTGGTGTAATTCTCAGAAGGCCACAGTTAGCAGCCAAGGAGGAGATGGAGCAGCAAGTTCTTAACTAATCACAACTGTTTATTCTCTATTAGGGTTACAACCTCTTTATTTATTCCCCTTCCCTACAATTTTCTTTCCTTTAAAAAAAATCAATTAATTAATTAATTACTCAATCAATCTATTTATTTATTTTTTTGCGGTGCGCGGGCCTCTCACTGTTGTGGCCTCTCCCGTTGCGGAGCACAGGCTCCGGATGTGCAGGCCCAGCGGCCATGGCTCACGGGCCCAGCCGCTCTGCGGCATGTGGGATCTTCCCGGACCGGGGCACGAACCCATGTCCCGTGCATTGGCAGGCGGACTCTCAACCACTGCGCCACCAGGGAAGCCCTAAAAAAAAATGATTTATTGATTTACTTATTTATTTAACTGAAGTATAGTTGCTTATACACATATACACATTCTTTTTTATACTCTTTTCCATTACGGTTTATCTCAGGGCATTGGATATAGTTCCCTGTGCTGTACAGCAGGACCTTGTGGTTTATCCATCCTGTATGTAATAGTTCGCATCTGCTAACCCCAAACTCCCAGTCCGTCCCTCCTCCCCAATTTTCCTGCTTAGACTTTACGGTCTGTGCCACTTGGAACTGATGACATGTTTATTTCCAATGGAAGTTTTTTTCAGTGACTCCCAGCAAGTCCCAAACCATTAGTCCAAACCAAGGATCAGCAAACGTCTTCTATAAAGGGCCAGAGAGTAAATGTTTCAGGCTTTTGTAGGCAACGTGTGGTCTTTGCTGCAGCCATTCTGTGCTTATAGTGTAGCAGATGCAGACATTACTGAAATTCGTGTGATTGTGTTGCAACAAAAGTTTACAAAAGCAGGTCTGTGGGATTTTGGCTCATGGGCAATAGTGAGCTGACCCCTGGCCTAAATCAAAGTCATATATTTCTAGACTGTGAGTCCTGGTGTGCAGGAATGGTGTCTAACACATATATTAGGTATAAAGGAATATCTTCTGAATAAGGAAACATATATACATATATAAACCCTAAGACAAATCCATCGGTCATTTTATATTGGATGTAATTAGTCAGAGGTACAATGCTTGATGCTTGGTCCTTCTGTGGCTCGAGGAGTTGGGACTCTGGAACTTGACAGTGAGGAATGTGTAGCCAAGGAAGACTTTATATCATCACTTCTAAGACATACGTTTTCCCAACTAAACTTATTCCAAGTCAGAGTATGTCTTACAATTCCAGAAGCATGTTTCCTTTTCAGTGGTGTGTACAATCATGGCATTATTTCACAACTGACATGAAATGAATTGATCTTAGATTTGAAGAAATAAGGTCTTTCTCACTTGGATTTTCAGATCAAAGAGCGGCCAAACAAAACATTCATCTAAGTAAGAACTCTGTTGTCTATGATGCAATGACTGCAAGGACTGATGAAGCTCATAGCATCTGTATCTTAGGTGCTAGAGGTACTGATTGCTTTAACTTTCAAACAATATGAACATTCATGGTGAGTCAATTGACAATGAACAGTCAAGTAGGTTTTCATGTTTGGACCATAATGGCTTTAAGAATTATTTTCTAAGTCATATCTCCTCTATCCTAGATAATCAAGAATCTATCGACATAGAAATTATCAGTGAAAGTACAATTTTAGATTATTAGGTTCTCTTTGAAAGCAGTTATCAGAAAGGTGAAGAGGAGGGTTTTCATACAAATCAGGATCTTTCAAGGTGAAAGATCTGTTAACACTGCTTTTCAAATTATTTGTGTTTTCAAATATATGTTAAATTCCCAGAAAAGCCATTAAATATTTGATTCAATCCAAGAAGCATTTATTAAGCACCTATTATGAGTAGGTGTGGAGTTACAAGCAGCTAAGGCTGGGAGCAGGAATGGGTCCCTGGCGGAGGGTCTGACCACTCACAGCTTCCTGGTGAAGGCACAGGGGGCGTTCAGTAGACTTTAATTCCTTTTTAATTCTTTAGCCCCATGTGATGGCACATTACCCACCTGGGACATGCGTTTTTGGGGGCTGGGAGGTTTGTGAGTGCTATTTTGCAGGAAATTCGTCAGAAAGGAAGTAGGGAGGGAGGAAGGGAAGGACAGGTCGTTGCCTTTGGGCATCTGGGCCTGGACCAGGACCACTGCTGTCTTGAGCTCCTGACCACAGATGGGTAAATAGCCTATTCACATTCCTCTGACCAAGAAAAGTACGGGACCGAAATTGCCCACCCAAGATGTAGAGCAAGATCCAGCGAGCTGGGGACAAGGTCTTAGCCTGTGTGGGGAGCACAGTTACCTGATTTAAAGGTAGTTGATGATACAGCGGGAAGGTGAGGCGGGCAGGGAGATGAGCCCCTCCCCTGCTACTCTTCCCCCCACTTCCCTCCATCTCTGGGAGCCTGACGCTTTCTCTGGGGTGTCCCCAGATACACAAGTGGCAGGTGTGCGGCCCCATGTTTGCAAAGCGACTGCCATCGACACTTCTAACCAGGGGCTGAAGGGAGCCGGGACCCTCTTGTCGGCACCGAGGGGGTGACAGGAGCTACCTTCCATTCCTGCCCTCCTGAGAGACAGAAGCGAGGTCCCAGGCTTTTATTCGGCTTGGAGGGCTCGGAAGCAAACATAGATGATCAGCAACAAGTGTTTTACCAACGGATTACAAAATGAGCAAGCTTTGGGTTTCCCTATTCCCCCTAATGATCATGAATTGTGTTCACAATTGTGTTTCTAGGTCATATCTCCTCTATCCTAGATAATCAATAATCTATTGACCTAGAAATTATCAGTGAAAGTACAATTTTAGATGATTAGGTTCTCAATATAAAAAATGTATAGATTATTTTAGATTATTAGGTTCTCAATATAAAAAATAATTAATTGTGTTCACAATATAAAAACACTCATAGCCCCGAGGTCCCCCGCAGTCCCCTCCCGTCCCCAAACCTGCTAGGTGGCTCTGTTGCACATCAGATTGTATTTGGGAAAGTTTCCCGCAGAGCTTGAAAAACAGGAACTTGGCACCTCTGTGGGTCGTAAATCAGAGCTGGATGGAAACCCCCTGCTTCTGACTCTCGGTGCCATGGAAGCTCTTACTGCCCTGCATGAAAATAAACGCAGGAAGTTCTGAGGGTGCTTCGGTGGAGCTAAAATAATTACACATGGGTAAGATCATTTGATGTCATTCCTTATTTGGCCACAGGTTTTCACAGAATGAGGTCATACAGTGACAGTTTTAATATCAGGAGAACAATGACACTCCTCATTGTTACCTGGCTGATCCCAGATGACAGGCTTTTTCTTTTGCAGAGGCGCGGCCACATTCCGTCCGCCCCCCGCCCCCCCTTTAATCCCTCTACGGTCCGAACTCATCCTTCTGTCTTTCTGGGCTCTCATGTCTGTGACTCTCCCTCGGCACCTGGTTCCTACTTCTCGTTCCTCAGTACTCACCCGAGGGTCAGCCCGTCACGCCTTTGTGAGCAGCACCCACATCTAAATATTGCACCTTCCACCAAATTCTCCTGGGCCAGTAACATTCTAGGCACCAACGTAGCTGGAGAAGGTGGCTGCATTTTAGTGTTGAAAACAACCCAGCTTCTCATTTGACTTCCTTTACATTAAAACAAAACAAAGCAAAAGCGAACAAAGAGAAAATGAGCAGAGAAAAAGCAGAAACCACTGAGGCACGCTAATTTTACTTTTGGGCTTTGTTATGCCACGGTGGTTTTTTTTTTTTTTTTTTTTTTTTTTTTCTGTACGCGGGCCTCTCACTGTTGTGGCCTCTCCCGTTGCGGAACACAGGCTCCGAACGCGCAGGCTCAGCGGCCATGGCTCACGGGCCCAGCCGCTCCACGGCATGTGGGATCTTCCCGGACCGGGGCACGAACCCGTGTCCCCTGCATCGGCAGGCGGACTCTCAACCACTGCGCCACCAGGGAAGCCCGCCACGGTGGTTTTTACAGATGTGAGAATATCATATGATTGGGGTGTGTTGTCTTGCCTTTTCTTGATATGTATAGAGATCTCAACTGAAGTTGGGCAAAGGGAGGGTTTGTCCCAAACAGTCAGGCAGCGTGATGATGAAACAAAAAAAAGCAGATGCGGAGCTTAGCATCCACCTCCTCCTGTGTTGTTTTGCAGTTTCTGTACTGATCCGAGTGAAACGCACGGCTCCATGGGGAAATGGAGCTGGGTTAGCATCCCGGCCTTGCCACCCAGCAGCTGTGCAACCTTAGGAAACCACAGTGATTCAGCCGCAGTTTCCTCATCTGTGATGCGACCCACCTCCTAGGCTTGTTGTGAGAATCAAGGGAGATGATCTGATTAAGTGAGGGCTCAGCACGGTGCAGGGCACAATCGTGGCTCTCCGTCCTGGTCCTTTTCTCATCAGTGACACTGGGAGTGGGTGCGTGGGTGGGTGTAGGAGATGTGAGGCCTCCCCTGGGTACTTGCACACTTTCTTCTCCTTTAAGGGAGGTAGGAGGCTGGGTGAGCACCGGCTGGGCATCGCCCTGGGAACTTGGCCGCAATCCAGGCCACACAATAGTTGTAGGAATATTTGACACTGGAATAACACAAGGCCACACGGCAGGAACAGAGGGGAAGTAAAAACTGCTACGGCCACACCAGGGGCAGCGCGACACGTGTTTCCACGCTTATTTATAGAAGCGGCTCCACCTCGGTGGCAGAGAGCTTTTGACAGTCCTAATTTATTTCTGGGGAAAATCCTTGGGACAAGATCTTTTTCTTTTCTTTTTTTTAAATAGTGAGTACTTTAGTAAGTGGGACGATGGCAAAGGTAGGTGAGCCGAAATGACAGGCACAAAATGTTTTTTCTTTGTAAACATTATTGCCTTGGATTCGTAGATAGGATGTTATGAATAGTGAATGCAGATACGATGTTTCTTGAATGACTCTGTGATAAAATAAATAGGGAAACTACTAGTCGGACTAAAGTATGAGAAAATTAGGGGAGCTCTTAAAGTTACAACACGGTCAGGACTAACATCTGGGTGGTGATGATGGTGATGCTTCCTGTCGAGAAGGTGTACAAATAAAGGTTTACAGCCCCCGATTCTTGTGTATGTAAGACTCAAAGAATTTGTATGTTGTGGATGTCGCCGAGGTCCTGGGCAATCGACACCTGTTTTAGATGCCAGTGGTTATAATCGATCACTCCCACGCTTGTTGAGACAAAGAATGTTTTTGTGTTTTGGGTGCCACTATTTAAAAAACTGTCTGTCACCGTTGCTTCTTTTGAGTCCTAAAGAAAAGGCTCAGTAATGAACACAGGTCCTGCAGGATGCCTGGTCTGTGCTTGCAGGGGGTTCAAACACAGGGTTTAGAATCAAACAGAATCATGTGAACCCTGCCCTACTACTTACTGACTATAAGACCCGGGCAAGTTACTTAACTTCTGTAAACGTAAGTTTCCTTGTCGTAAGATGGGGTTGCCTCAAGGATTCAATAATATCATTTTTGTATATTATGGGACATGCTAAGCATTTGAAACAAAGAGACTCCAAAATACAGTGGCCTAAATAAGAGCAGTTAATTTCTCTCTCACCCGAGTCCACACCTTGGGTCCAGGCAAGGAAGGAGGTAAGAGCCAAAGTCCAAGGAAAGTGGCTAGTCTCTGATGCTGGAAAAGGGCGAGAAGTGGGATGATCGTTTCCGCCCACGTTCCACCACCATTGGCGCATCTTAGGCACATGATCACACCAGCTGCAAAAGAAAGCTGGGAAATGTAGTCTTTCACTGGGGAGCCATGTGTCCAGGAAACCAGGAAGGATGGATTTTGGGGAGACAACTAACAAGTCTGTCACAGTATGTAGCTCACAATGCCTAGCACATGATAAGTGCTTAAAGAGAGATGCTGTTATTTTCTTGAAACATTTCTAACATGTGTTCTTTGGATGCATTTCCTCAATGAGATCATTTCCTGGAACATAGTAGATGCTCAGGATTTTTCAGGTGAGAAATACTGGATTAGTAAGCAAATTGTTTTTCTTTCAGTTAAGACGTTGTGGATGGCGTGGGTTTCTCCAGTGCAACCTCTTTTCTTTTTTAAAAATGTTTATAAATTTATTTATTTATTTTGGGCTGTGTTGGGTCTTTGTTGCTGCGTGTGGGCTTCCTCTAGTTGCGGCGAGCGGGGGCTACTCTTCGTTGCAGTGCACGGGCTTCTCATTGCGGTGGTTTCTCTCGTTGCAGAGCACGGGCTCTAGGCGCACGGGCTTCAGTAGTTGTGGCACGTGGACTCAGTAGTTGTGAAGCATGGGCTTCGTTGCTCTGCGGCATGTGGGATCTTCCCGGACTAGGGCTCTAACCCATGTCCCCTGCATTGGCAGGAGGATTCTCAACCACTGCGCCACCAGGGAAGCCCGCAGTGCAACCTCTTTCATTTGCTCTCTGTGGTCAGCGGGCAGGGAGCGCTCTGAGGAAGGGCTGGGAAAGCAACCTTCCTGGGTCACCTCATCTGACCTCAGGGCATTGTGGCCCACAGAGGAGGTGTATGTGGGGAACCAGCACCTCCACCACCACAGTTGCTTCTACTCTACGGCAGATGCTGGAGAAGCAGTTTTGAATGAATGAATAGAATTTTTCAAAAAGTCACCCTTGGAAGGATGACTCCTGTCTCCCCTTGGCTCAGAGACGTGGTCCTGGGGACAATCTCAGCCCAGTGTCCCAGGGAGGCTGGGCTGGGGTCCACAAGACCTCTTGGGGCACCCAGGGTCCGCCCCAGGCTGGCCTCAGCTCAGGAGGGGAGCGTGAAGGGCCCAGGAATCACCAGTCTACTGGCTTCTTGACCGCTTCGTGTCAAACTCACATCAGGGATGCTCAGCGATTAGTCTGATTACACCCCTTCCGCCTTTTCCCCTCTTTCCTAGCAACAATTAAATATGCGACGTTTCACAGACTGGTTCTAAGCTTTTCTACAAACAAAACCACCATCACAGCCTGATCTCAGTCACTGAATTATTAATTCCTCACTTAACATAAAACAAATGCCTATGTGAAACAGTTAAAGTACTGCAGGAATATTTATTTTGAGTGACTAAACCATACACTTCCTGTTCAGCCTTAAGGAAAATTGGTCTTTATTATTCCAGGGAAATGTCAAGATCACTGAGTGTCGTAGCATTTTGACCTGTGTTATGGAGAACAAACTCTCCACATGGTTCTCATAAAAATATACATCAGAGATGGCTTCAAACCGAACGTCAAACTTAGTTAAAGGTACAAACCTCTTCAAAGTTTTTGTGAATATCGAATAGAACAATCAAATGCACATCAGCGAGAACCCTTTCCCCCCCCCTGCCTCAGGGGCTGCTTCATGCTGATGGATTCAACAACTTTGTGAGAGTTAGAAATTCTAAGTTATGTGAGTGAGGTGTCTGCTCATCAGAATCACCTCTGCTGGCTGTCGGGCTGGGCTTCAGAAAAACTCCCCCTCCACCAATTTTTTAACAAATGTATATAACCACGTATAAAAACATTAAAAAATTATGTTCTATGTCTTTCTTGACCTGTGTGATGATTACCTGGGTGTATACATATGTAAACATTTATCAAACTGTACACGTTTCTATATGTGAAGTTAGTTTCCAACTAAGTATGAATATATACATATTTTTTCATATGCCATGGAATGTCAGCAAGAATTTTTTTTTAAGTTCTTCCTAGTAAGAGGTTGACAAGGGAGATGTGTTTTGTGGGCCACTATTTAGTTGATTAAAAATCTTAACTCCGCAATCTACTAGACTCTAGGTATGGTATTTTGGATCTGATTCCTTGGTATCCTTTGGTGAGACCATAAGAAGAATCAGTGTCTGCCTGGCAAAGGCATGACACCTACTGTTGGTCTTGGCAGGGGGAAAGCAGGATGTGTAAGGGGGAAGGCTGGACCACCACATATCATAAGCCTTGTTAAGTGTTTCGTGGCCCTTGCACTATTTTGTAATAGAGATAATTGTTAAATTCCAAAATGGATTGTGGAGGTATTTTCTTGCTTCAAACAACTCCAAAGGCTCAATGGTATTGAAGGAGGCTAGGGACTTTCCTGGCGGTCCAGTGGTTAAGAATCCATGCTTCCAATGCAGGGGGCACGGGTTTGATCCCTGGTCGGGGAATTAAGATCTCACATAACGTGTGGCCATAAATAAACAAATAGCTAAATAAATAAATAGAGAAGGTTAATGTCTAGAACAAAAAGATGTTAAATTTTAGGGTTAAACTCCAAAAAAATTTAAAGGCTTTTATCAATAATATCATTGATAACACTGAGATCAAATATCAATAACTTAGTACCTGATGCCTGATTTTCTTTTCCTTTTAAAGCAAACCGTAAGCATCACCCTCGTTTAGAGACAGCATATTGTCACGTTTAAGGCCTTAGATCCACACTTCCCACTGACTAGTGTATGACTTTGAGCAAGAAGCTGTAAGAGGAGGAGGATGATACCTCGTGGAGCTGATCTGAGGACCAAGGGAATTAACCAAACACCTGGCGACGTGACTAGGGAACAGTGAGCTCTACAAAGACAGATACTGTAAGAGATTTCTGCCAACAGTTGAAACACTTAATGATACAAATTGATTTGTTTCTTGTATGGAGAGGTGATGCACAGATTGAGTTCAATGCTTTAAGTATCCAACTAAGGACAGTGGACCACCTGAGAAAGTATCTAGAGAAGGAAAAGTATCTCTTCATGTGGAATTCTTTGGACTCCATTCCTAGTCAAGGATCTTAGTTACGTAGAAGCTTTAGAACCCAATAGAATGAGGACACCATAAAAACTTCTAAAAATGATCAGGCTGGGCATATCAACATTTATTGAAATACTGAAAAAAAATTCCATTTTGTTGAGAAATTCCTGGCAAGAACCAACAGGACAATTTGATTTCACTGATACAGTAAGTAAGGTCAACAAGGAACCAACTTCACACTCTAAACATTGCATGGGTTCAGATCCAAGGGAGCAGCAGAAGATCTGTAAGACAAATATTCAGACATGACAGATTTTCTGTTTATAAACATAGACTAACGATAATAAATGAGGCCAAGTCCCAAACCTTCATATTTGAGTCTGCTTTTACTAATAAATCCTGTAGTTGATAAAGCAGTTGCTAAGTCAGTGTCTGGTTGTAAGCCACTTAACGATGAACACTAGAGAAAATTCGCTTGCGTGCTTCACGTGGGCCACGGACGCCAAGCAGCTGGCATTCTTGTTTATCAGCTTCTGCCTTTAATGGCACCAGCAGCGTGGCTGTAATCTCCGTGTTGCCCCTCTTTCTAGCTGTTCTCATGGTGTAATTTCCTAGGTCAACAGCATACCAATATGTGACACTTTTTAGGTTTTAATAGTCAGTGGGGAATACTGTATATTTCAAATAAAACCTGGACTTTTGGAATAAATGTATTTGTTTTCTACAATTTTTTTTGCAATGTTAAGGACCCTCCAAATAACTATCCCCCAAATCTTGAAATTGCTTCCACCCATGTTCCATACCCATTGATGGTACCATTTCATTAACTGTTGACACTCTTCCCCTCAACTTGGTTTTTAACTGGGGAGAGCAAAGATGCTGCTGTTTTATTTACTGCTTTGGATATGGACTCTGATCAGCTAGTTTTCCGTTGTCCTCTGAGCCACGGAGGTGACACGGGTGACCAAGCTTTGCATGAGGGGCTGTGGACGCCCGGCTTAGTTAATGGGTACCCTTCACATGGACGCATATTAGAGGTGATTAATAAAAATAGTAAAATAATCCTCTTTGTACACACAGAAGTAATAACTAATATCTTTGGTATACAACTTACAACGCTTGGAAAGAAAAACCAGGTAAGACTCCACCCTTGTTAAATTTACTTGAAAACAGAGGAGGTTACAAGTCACATAATTTACAATAGATATTAAATAAACTACAGTAAGAATTATGAAGATTTACAGACACTTAATCAAGTGAATGATTTTGATTCATTAAGACCCCTCTCTGTCTCTGAACTATGTTCCGCTAACTTGACATGCTACAATAAACACATATATTTGGTTTCTTCAGTCTTGGCTATCTTAGACAAAGGCGAAACCAAGGAACAATAAATTAGCATCATAATTGTCTACAGTTGAAACTATGATATACAATATAAATAAACTATTCAAAAGCCAGAAACATTTATGAAAAAATTAAGGGACTAGGAGATACTTTTTTTTTTTTTTTTTACAGTTTCTACAAGTGATTGTGCCGCCGATAATCTCAAAAAAAATTAAAGTCTAAATGAGATTCCCGTTTTTGATTTTAGTGTCTCACGACATATAATAACTAAGTACTGTTAAAAATAATTACCAATCAGAAAAATAACATTAAGGTAATTACTGCTTTAGCTCTTTTGTCATATCACAGGTTACCCCCTCCCCCTAGAGGACCTAAAGAATGTAAACACTCTATTTTTAATTTGACTTTAAAGTATTAATACTTTAAACAAATGTTGATCCACATCTGCACAGCTACCTCTGAGAATTGTGAAGTAAGGCAAGACTTCCGTATCTGTGGCATCGCCTGTTTATAACACTGACAGCGTCGTTTGGAGAGTTTGTTTCGCAATTCTCTGTCCTCCAATTTGTTCAACAGCAGACTTTTAGACTTAGAAAGGTCAGTATCACTCTCTTCCCTTCCCTTTTGGGGAAGATTGGAATCACTTTACTATCTTTCCAGGCCATACGTAAAGATCACTGTTTCCTCTCTGCGTTTAGGGGATGATCAATTGCAACGAGTCAATTTATCTGCGCACCCCTTCCTTTACGTTGCATAGCTTAAGATGCTTCAGTTTTGTGTTAAACTATTTAGAACTGTGACTACTTGACATCCCAGCAAAATACATTTCATGTTGTATTTTTTAATGAACTACAAACCTTGATGGTTAAAAAGGCTGATGTAGTCTAACAAGCCTTTCTGCTGGAAGTTTTTATGAAATCCTACAATGCTAAAGCTAAAGCTTTCAAAGTTTGTACTCGTGCCCTTAATATTAATTAATCCTTTATATAAGATCAGAAGAGGGATACTGCCTGCTTTTTATTTATTTTTTTAACATGAACACATGACAAAACAAACCAGAACAAAGTCAAAATGGCAAGCTAACATATTCATAGACTGTCCTTATTAGCTGTTTGCAGGTCTAAGACACAGACATTCAAGATTAGGCTTTTCATGATTTGGTGGAGCTACTAGTGGGTGTGGCTGAGCGCTAGTCCTTAGTACTGATCACGGGACAGAAGGTGCTGCGTCCTTGAAAGGAAGAGGGAAGGGGCTATGATCGGTGCAGCGGAGGAACTCTTGAGAATGGTTCCAGTTCAGCTTTACCACGGAGGAATTCTGTAAGCCCAAATCCCCCGCTGTGAAAGCCTAATGGATAACACAGATCAGTTCCTAGATTTCTTCACAGCGGAGATCAGTTTCAATATACAAGAACTGCTCTGTCCATTTTCATCCTGATGTGGCGTTGGGGTCCACCTGTGAGTTCAATTCACTCCATTCCAATGTCTTTTATACGGAATTCTTTGGGGATGTGATACCTTTGATTCACAGTCTGCAAATACCCTGATCCATCATTTATTGGCTATTAAGTATTTGATTATTATGCTTTATTAAATTCAATATCTTTAAACCAAGTGTTTAATTTGTGTTGCTTGGAGCCATTCAGAGTATTTTTTTTTTCCCTTTCTTTCTGTTCTTCTTTTCCCCCACCAATCTCTGTGTGTTTTGGAAGCCGCACTCCTAGGGGCTGTAACTAAGCTCGTTTTGCATGCAACATTTCAATCAGCAGGTTGTTGTAGGGGACATCCCCGTTCAGGTGCTTGTAGTAGAGGTATTCCTCGGCCTGCATGCTGATGGCCCGGATTTCAGGTAGTCGGAGTAGCAGCTGCCCGAATTTCTCTGTTTGCTGTGGGTAGTTGCACATCGTATAGTCCAGCAGGGCAGCGTTGACTTGCTCCTGGACCCCTTCGACCAGCTGGAAGTTCTCCAGGTTTTTGACATCTGGATTAAAAAAAAAAAACACAAAAACCCCACAATAATTCGATGATGTTTTAATTCCTGTTTACCCCAGCAGTGTGTTCAGTTAAAGGAGGTGTTTTCCTCCCGACATAAAGCAGACTTGATACAATGCTCGAGATTCAGTCAGCCCCACTCACCAAGCTTCCTGGGAAAACGATCACAAAAGCGCTCTAGAAGAATGTCTTGTTGAAATTCTGCCTACACCTCCAAATCAATTAGACACCAATGGATTTTGAGCAAGGTCAATTCTTTTCATATCTCACAAAAGGAAAGGTTTAAGGATTCCTAAAGCAGAGAGATCATAATATATTGCCAGCAAATGAGTCCCTCTAGGAAGACCTATCTTAACCCAGTATATGACACAATTCATAGAATTCTGTATTAATTTTTCTGACCCAAGGTGAAATCTGTGTCCAGGGTATGATGTAGTTAATTCTAATAAAAAGTGACAGGGTTCTTGTTTCTGTTTGACATTTTCTAAATGATTCTGAAAGCCTTTGACTTGTCTAGCCTATGCTAATGAACCATCTGTACACTCCAGTGACTGCCAGCGGAATAGTCGCTGCTGGGAACTCTCTAAAATATATGTCTCAGTGACTAATGATCTTTATCAAATGAAAGCCTTGTCCTTTAGGCAGAATTCAAGCCAGGATGGCCGGCACCCTTTAACCTGAATGTGGTTTCTAAAGTCTGATACTTCACTTTTTTTTTTTTCTCCCTTTCTTTCTTTTTCCTTCTGGACATGAGTCGCTCACACAGGAGACGGATGCAGGCAATCCACCCAGCCTAACTCCTGGAGATCCTCTGCCTTACAGGTCCTCATAAATGCTGAATAAGAGGGAAACAGAGTCAAAAGACAGACCAACACACACACACAGACAATGAGCAAGGGAAAACGGTTGTGGTGGAATTTCTCTTGTGGAGTTTATTTATGTTAACTGTACAACTTTTACACAATGTGTATATAGAAGCCTCTAGAAGAAATGCATGGATATGTGTGTGTGTGTTTACAGACATCCATGCTAAGAAGGTAAACAGATGCATCTACCCCTCCCCCCGCTTTATTTTCTAATTGGAGAAAAATAAATAAGAACGATTCTATAGAAAACCACATAATACTATGACTAAAAAGTTAAATGTGCTAAACTCAGTTAAGAGTCACCAAAATAACTCTTATCCAATATTTTTGGCTCTATATGTTGTTAACCTTAGCCTGTATGTATGTGCGGGTCCATGTTGGTATCTCTAAATGCTGTTACAATAGGCTGCCTTACATTTGCTGTTGAAATGTGTCCAGGATGATTTCAGTGTTTACATTTTGAGCCGTAACTTTGCATGAAACATGCTTCCCCCTTTCCGTCCCCAAATCTCTGGCCCAAATTAAAAACAGTGGGGAATTAGTACCGACATAGTGTGAGCATTCAGGATCACATCTATGTCAAAGTACGATGGGGGAATCAGAAATATTTGATTATTTATTAATGAGATGTACAAACAGACAAATGCTACACTACGAGCTCACGCCTTCCTGTGGCATTTAAACTGACATTTAAGTTGTTACCCACTGGATGTTGTACCCAGGTGGCACTTGACAGTTAATAAAGCAGTTTCCATCTATCTCATCTAAAATGTCTAAAAAGTTATTTTAAGTTATTTAAAATACTTAGAAATATTAGTTATATTTGGTTCAAAATTACAAAATGTAAACAACTGGAAGTACCTTGACTACGCTGTACCTGGGCAGATGACAGAAAAATCTACATTCATGTTAGCCTGCTTCTCTGCCATGCTCTTATACTTTCAGAGGCTCACACTCTGCTTACAGACATCAGTGCTTCATAAAGCTTCACAGCAGAGAACGGGTAATGCAAAAACAGTTCATCTGAATTCTGACCAACTTCTTAGTGCTGTTTCTCTTTACCCTCCACTCAACCTAAAGAAAACATTTAAACTTAAACATGAAACGTAAGGAAAAATTTAGTTTTCTCTTTTATTTACCAGTAAGAAGTTGAAAAAAAACCCCAAACAAGCAACTTCCAGTGTTACAGTGATTTTAACACAATCATAGGAAAAAAATCGAAATGGAGTACTATTTTATGCTACAATGAAAGATATTCTCACAGCAAGAAAAGCTAGCAATAGTTACAGAAGTTTATAGGGAGGAATTTGCACGGAATGAAATGCAAGATAAATGAATAATAGTCTTTTCAGAAAGTTGTTTTTGAAACCTTCTTTTTTTGATAAATGTATTTTTTGAGAACAAGGTTCAACCTTCTGTGATAAATTATGGAATTCTGTTAAGAAACAAAAACAGCCAACTGCTAACAAACATAAAACAAAGGATGGATCATAAGTTCTGGTTTATTCACTTACTATTAGTACATATAACCATTAAAATCTTCAGTTCAGCATTCGCTGGATAATTTCTGTGAATACTGGTCCAAACTGCCACCTTTCTCCCCAAAGTTTAAAAATGCATGCAATTTTCCTTCTGAAGGAAAATACTGTGTTTTTAATGTGTTTATCATTAAACACAAAAAAAGGTATGCTGCTAGTTGCCCCAAAGGTACTTACTAACTGAATGTCAATTTTGTTTTCCATGTCTGTAGAGGCAATTTGTAATTTAGTAGCAATGATTCTGATATGTAAGCTACAAGGTCAAAAAAAGAAAGAAAGAGGGATTTCCCTGGTGGTGCAGTGGGGTTAAGACTCCGCCCTTCCACTGTAGGGGGCGTGGGTTCAATCCCTGGCCAGGAGCTAAGATCCCACAAGCCACGCGCAAGGGCCCCCCAAAAAAAGGAAGGAAGGAAAGAAAAAGATTTTGATTGAATTACTCTCATTCACCGACCAAGAAGGTCCTGGATCATTGCTCTGGCTGATCTCTTTCAGCTCCTGTCTCTCTCACTGCATCTTGCCCTCCTTTATTAATCGTCCATTTCCCTATGTACACTGCCAGCATCTTCAGGTGACATGTTATATATTATATGTTTTAGTCAAGGCTTCCCCAGGGATTTCTCCAATTAATGTTTGCTTTATATTAGTGGTGTATTTGTCCAAGGTTGATTAGTTATAAAATGACCTACTACATTAGCTGTTACGTATCTTATAGCTGTTATGTATCTTATAAGTCTATCTCCTTTCTTTTTCTAATTTGAGAGCAGCTTTCAAAAACTGATTTATACAATAGACCTCTCCCTGAAATATTTTAAAGGTAATAGTGTGTTCTGTTCAAAGAATCCTGTGGTGAATTCTTTTGTGAGCCCCTGGGTTCCTGAGTGTCTTTCATTTTCAGTCTGACAGGCAGACCTTGGTTTTTCCACTATGGGGAATGTAAATTGGTGTGGCCACTGTGGAAAACAGTATGGAGGTTTCTCAAAAAACTAAAACTAGAACTATATTGTATGACCCAGAAATTCCACTCCTGGGTATATATCTGAAAAAACTGAAAACAATAATTCGAAAAGATACATACACCTCAATGTTCATAGCAGCATTATTTACAACGGCCAAAATATGGAAGCAACCTAAGCACCCATCAATAGATGAATGGATAAAGAAAATGTGGTACATATATACAATGGAATATTACTCAGCCATAAAAAAGAATAAAATTCTGCCATTTGCAACAACGTGGATGGATGTGGAGGGTATTATGCTAAGTGAAACAAGTCAGGCACAGAAAGACAAATACTGTAATGATATCACTTATATGTGGAATCCAAAAACTACAACAAACTAGTGAATATAAATATAACAAAAAAGAAACAGACTCACAGATACAGAGAACAAACTAGTGGTTACTAGTGGGGAGAGGGAAGGGGGAGGGGCAGGATTGGGGCTGGGAATTAAGAGGTACAAACTCCTACGTACAAAATAAATAAGCTACAAGGATATATTGCACAACACAAGGAACATAGCCAATATCTTATAATAACTATAAATGGAATATAACCTTTAAAAATTGTGAATTAAAAAAAAAAAAAAAGCCAACGGAGAAGTGCCAAAACACAGATGCCACCACCTCTCGGAAGACTTGGAATTTTCTCTTTCATGTAGCTCACTTGTATGTACTTTTTAGGAAGAGTCCAGAAATTTAAGTGTGCTCCCATAATGCTCATAGAATTCCTTTTTATGCTACTCAATGCCCTTTCCTGAAAAATAAATTTGAAATACATTTAAAATCTTCACCATTTCCTCTGGGATGCTCCCCTACCAACCAAGCCCTCCTCTAATGAATGGGTGCTGGCATGCTTGGGAGTCTTAGCTCATCCCTACCAGGAGTCCATAACACAGGAAATTCGTGAATGAACTGATATTTCCCCCCCAGTTCTTCTGTGGTGCTTCATCCCAAAGTCTCCTGCGTTTGGCACACTACGTTTTTCTTTGACGTTTATGTAAACTTCATCTTAATACAATTTAGAAACGCAAGTTAATGAACCCTAACATTACAAATTCTGAGTTGGAAACAGTATGTAAACAGACAGAGGCATCCAACCCTTTCTCCAGCGCCTTTAAATTTTGATGACTGGCAAAATCATTTTGAGCTTCTCCTCTAAGTATCAATCTCTTATCATCTATTCTACTTTATTCACTCAGGGACTAATTACCAACTTTTTATGAGAGGCAGCATTATGATAAGCTCACAGTGGGGTACTCAGATTTTTTTCCATCCTTAGTGGAAAGTAAACCCTTAGGTCTTCTTGAATATATTACAGCTGGCTTTTCGGTCATTACGTGGCATTCAGGCTCTTTCTGAAGATGAAGATACTGATTTCTATCTCCCTGGTACCTGCCATGTGGCATAGGCTGTAAATCCTCCCGGTCAGCACACACTTTTCAGAGACTGGTCCTTTGCTGAGCAAGGAGCCTGGGGGGCCGGGAAGACTCAAATGGCCCAAGAATATAATTATCTTTGTTCACTTTCCACACGTGGGGAAAAAAATCTCATCCTGTCCTTTCAAAGATATAAAAGTGGGGAAAAGAGGTACCATTCTTCAGCCGGAGAACCCTTCTTTCCCCTGTGGCTTTTGGAGGGGTGACATCTGTAAACTGGCTCACAATTTGTCCTCAGAAGACCCTTTCCTTTGATAGGCCAGCAAAGGAGAAAGGAAATGAATTTTCTACAAGGAATTCATTTTAAAATTATTTTTAAAGGGCTATATTTAAATAATTTGTATAAATAATTTTGTAGGAACTTCTGGAGAGCAACATGCTAGCTCTTTTCATATGAACCAAGTTCACTTAATAGTGAGGGCTCTTTAGGGGTTGGAGATGGGCAGACAGGACACTTTTAGTGCAGATGCCTGAGATTAGATTCTACTCTGCTTCCAGTAAAACTTAAACTCAAGATTTTAAATTAATTACTGGTAAGTCCTTTATATAAATGTGTGTGTGTGTATATGTGTGCACATGTGTATGATTATTAGCGACCAGAACATACAATTCAATGTCTTCATATACAAATTACTAACAAGAAAATGCAACTCTTTGACAGGAACTGTGTGTAAAAATGTGGACATATAGCATACGTATTACTTCTGTATGTAGAAAGAAGCCCTTCCAACTGGTTGGTGTTTCATAAGTTACAAAACATGCTACCATGCTTCACTTATTCTTTCATACGTTATGTATACACAATCTATGAATTAATTAATTCATTCATTCAAAGAGCCCTGTGCCAGGTGTTGAAGATAAGAGGAATAAGACACAGTCTCTGTGTCCAGTGCTTCAGAGACAAGAAGTGGGTGCCCTTGACACACACAGGATGGGCACCTAACCCAGGGCCTGGGGGCAAGAAGGGTTCTTGGGGGAAGTGACACCTGAGAGGTTTTGAGAAACGGGTGAGCTGAGCAACACGGGGAGGAAAAGGTGGCAGGAGACGGCAACCCCCACACACAGCCTCTGAGACAGGAAACGGGGTCCTTGGAGCCCCGCAAAGTGGCTTACCTTCCATGGAGGAGAGCAGGGTGTAAAGTAAGGATGGACCCTAAGGTTTAGGACTGTGAAGGGCGCTGCACACCAGACAGAGTCTGCATTTTGTTCTGGAAGCCATGCAGAAGCATTGCAAGAGCTTAAGAAGGACGCAGTCAGCTCTCTGAGTCAGAAAGAGCAGGTGTGTGGAGAGGCTGTCGCAGGAATACAGGTGACAAGCGCGGTGGCCATGGGGGTGGGGACGGACTTGAAAGGCATCAAGATGGTTGACTCAACAGAGCTTGTTGGCCCCAGATTAATCGCGAGCAAAGGTCCTGGATGACGCCAGGCAGGCAGGCTGGTGGTGGCCATCCCTTCAGCAGGAGTTGGAGCAGATTGGAGGGGCAGCCATGGTGAGTTTAAGGGACATGTGGGACATTCCCTAGGGATGTAGGGGAGACGGCTGGAGATACAGGTCTAGATGTAGCAGAGAGGCAGGCCTGGTGTCCAGACCTGGGAGCTGTCCGCGGACAGGTGATGGATGAAACTCCCGGAGTTGGTGGGATCGTGTGGAAAGAGAAGGGGTCAGTGGTGGGCTTCTGGAGACAGCCAACTTGCCAAGGATTCTTCCTTGAGAAGGCATTACAGGTGTTATGAGATTTAGACTCAGAGAGATTAAACAGCTTTTCCACGATCTCTAAGTTAAGGACACACCCAGAGAATGGGGAAGTGGCTGACATTTAGCAAGCGCTTGTCAAGGTGCACAGGATTTTTTTTTACATACCTCATTTAATACTGTTAAGAATCTTACAGGGAAGGTATTATGATTCTCATTTTCCAGAGAAAGAAACAGGCTGAGAGGGGTTCAGTGAGTCACACACGTCCTGAGCTGGAATTGGTGTCTCCCTCAAAACCCCTGGGCTCTGCCCCACGAGATCACAGAGGTGGGACCTGAGCCCCAAAGGGCTCGGGACATCCCAGTCCCAGAACTTTCCCCCCATGTCACAGCCCACAAGTTCCTGCCACCTGCGGGGGTTGGAGAAAGGGGTGTGCTGGTTGGTCCAATAGTTCAGTTTCTAAAGGGTCTCATGATCCCTGAATGAAGTTTTCAGAGAATTTGAATGAAATAACATACTCCTGACACTTATATTGACGTATTACACACTGTAATCATCTTAATGACACAGATCATGGTTAAAAATAGTCACAGCTAACACTGAGCAGAGTCCAGCGTCACAGGCGCCCTCCTGGGGGCCTTTTCTGGACACACCGGAGCCCAGCCCTTGCCACTGGGGCTGTGGAGGTGCCGGGACTAAGAAGTAAGTTTCTCCATTCTAACCTGCTTTATATTTAGAAAAGAGGGTTTCAGCAATTTAAAAAGTCTGAAAGCCACTTGATTTTTGACAGGAATGGTGGTCTAGTCTAGTTTCAAGCAAGTCACTCAGTCCCCTCTGAGCCATTTTTTCCATCTGCAAAATGGGGAAATAATTCTTAGGATCGCTTAAAAGTAAAATGATACCTTAAATATGAATAAACTTTAAAAAGTGAACAAGCATTGTATACTCACGGGGCCTTATTTTTCTTATAATTTTACTGATAAAATTTGAAGATTTTGTTTGCTTCCAATACACACCTGGAAGGTAACCTTTCTACACAGCAATGTGATTGGTTTCCTGCCATAAAGTTGCATGGACAAAACAGAATCTCTGATGTTGCACTTTTCCAAAATTAATGGAAGGTAGAGGGATTACTTGCAAGTTTATCCTATCCTCAATCACAAAGAATATTCAGGAAAACATGGCCAAGGCTTAAGTTTCAGTTAAAGATATGCCACCATGTTTTCTTAATTTTGAAGCCCAATTTCCCCAAACACATATGACACTCTGAACAAAAGGCTACTAATGCAGTGCCTCACATGGTTGCTGAAAAGTACAGGCTCAGGAAATACCATTGCATAAAGAATGTCACTCACAGTGGGCCTGCCCTTTTGTCAGTTTTGCATTCATAATATGTCACCCCCAAGAGGCAGTGGTTTTTCTCCCAAAGGAGAACATTCCTCACTAATCAAATATCGTGATTTCTAGACCTGATTCTGTCTCCAACTGTGAGATCACGAGCATGTCACTCTTTGGGGCCTCAAGTTTCCTGGCCTGTAAAGGGTGAGGGCTGGAGACTTGACGATCTCCTGTCACCCAGCTCTAAGAGTCTACAACTGCGTGATTAGGAGCCCAACTTTTGGAAGGAAGGTGCTGGATTGGTGTCGTCAACAAACAAGTAGGGACAGGCATCGCTCCGCACCCACCCCATCACCTGCGTTTTCACTCAACTGTCCGGATAGGACTTCAATTCTCCAATATGTTTTTTGGCCTGAATTACAAATTATTTCAAACTCTGTTTAGTGTGCAGCCATGATTTGACACACCGTGCCACAGGAAAATGGTACCTGAATTCAGTTATGTCCTAGCAGCGCCCCCCTTTACAAGGAAGGGTGTAGCTTTTGCATGGACTTGAGGACAAAGCTTGCAGAAGTTGCAAAGCTGCCTCTGGGTGCTGACATGGGTCAGGCACCCTTTCCGGAAGTCTACACATTATAGATTGGATACAAACGGCATCACTTAAATGTGTCGAACAAGACACTGTTCCATGAGTTTACAGACATGTCCTTCTCAGGATAAGACAGACATCCTCGCCCCGGTCTAACACTGAGACCACATCTCTGCCGGGCTCCTCTCTGGACGCAGCGGTCCTCTTGCTTGTTTCTGCCTCAGGACCTCACGCTTGCTGTTCTTCCCGATCGTGTGGGGCTCTGTCCCTCACGTCCCCCGAGTCTCTGCTCACACATCAGCCCCTTGGGGAAGCCTCTGTGGAGAACCATTTCTAAAACAGCACTGCCTCACTATCAGATCACTCTGGCTCCTGACTCTGCCTTAGTTGTCCTTAAAATTATATGCCACGTGTGCAAGACCTATGCGTGCCCCCGTGTTTGTTCAGACACACAGTTCACGGTAGCCAAAAGGTGGAAGCAACCCAAGCGCCCATTACTGGGTAAAGAGATAAACAAAATGTGGTCTCTACATACAATGGAACAGTGAGCAGCCTTGAGAAGGAGGGACATTCTGATACGTGAAATATGCCAGTCACAAAAAGACAAATACTGTATGATTTCACTTATCTAAGGTACCCAGAGCAGTCAAATTCATGGAGACGGAAGTAGAAGGGTGCCTGCCAGGGCCTGGGGGGAGCGGGAAATGGGGGTAGTTTAACGGGTACAGAGTTTCAGTTTTGCAAAACGGAACGAGTTTGGGAGATTGGTTGGACAACAACGTAAATGGACTTAATACCTCTGAACGGTACCCTTAAAAGCGGCGAAGGTGAGACATTTTATGTTCTGTAGAGAACAGACTGGTGGTTGCCAAGGGGGATAGGGTTGGGGGAGGGGTGGAGTGGGAGGTTAGGGTCAGCACATGTAAGCTTTTATATAGAGGATGGATAAACAACAAGGTCCTACCGTACAGCACAGGGAACTATAGTCAGTGTCCTGGGATAAACCATAATGGAAAAGAGTATGAAAAAGAATGTATATATACGTATAACTGTGTCGCTTTGCTGTACAGCAGAAACTAACACAACATCGTAGATCGACTATACTTCAATTAAAAAAAAAGAAATTTTATGTTCTGCGTATTTTACCACAATTAAACATTGAATAATGTATTGTACGTGTAGGTTATTAAACATAATGTAACAGACACCTGGGAATCCACGCTCTGCAGAACCAGATGGCCACCGACACCCTCCAGGTTACCTGTGCATTCCTTCCATGGGCCAATTCCTGATGCCGTAGAGTGACCGCTATCCATTTTGTGTTTCCTCTTCCCTCACATCCCTAAACTGTACATTCTTATTGATGCCTGCCCGACTTTACAGTATACGGTTATTTGTCTAATTGTTATGTTTGCCTGTCATCCTCACAAGAAGGAAAGTTGTGGGACTTACCTGGTGGTCCAGTGGTAAAGAATCCACCTTGCAATGCAGGGGATGCAGGTTCGGTCCCTGGTCAGGGAACTAAGATCCCACATGCTGCGGGGTAACTAAGCCCACGTGCCACAACTACTGAGCACACGAGCCACAACTACTAAGCTCATGTGTCTCAACTAGAGCCCGCATGCCACAACTACAGAGCCCACTTGCCCTAGAGCTTGCCCGCCACAATTAGAGAAGAGAAAACTCACACGCCGCAACTAGAGAAGCCCGTGCGCTGCAGCGAAAAGCCCTCGTGCCTCAACAAAGATCCCGCGTCCTGCAACTAAAATCCGACGCAGCCTAAATAAATAAATAAATAAATAAAAACGAAGAAGGAAAGCTGTGAAGGCTGGGACTTGGTCTAATTTGCAGCTGAGCCCCAGCATCTAGGCCAGTGCATAGCACAGAGAAAACCCTCACTAAATATGTGAGGGATGAATGAAAATACATTTCTTGGTTAAATACTGTTTGGCCCTAAACCAAAATCTTTCTTTCCTTCTTTTTCTTCTGTTTTTCTGGGGGCCTTTGACATGCTGTTATGCTTCCATATCAAATTCATGGCAGACTTTGTTTCCTGCAGAACTGTTTCATAATCGTAAACAAAAAGCACCAACTCCACTCTGTGTTGTGCTTTCCAGGGACACTGTTTCAGTGGGGATTCTGGCTGGGTGCTTTGCCTGCAGCGCCAAGGCAGCCGGCGTTTCTTGCCTCCTTTGCACCTTCTGCGTGTAGAACATTTATTTCCTCTGCTGCGCCGTCCACCCTCCCCGCGCACTCAAGGCCCCTGGCTGAAGGCTGCAGGGTATGGCTTTATTCTGTTCTGTAGATCCAACTGCTTCCTGGACACCCTGCCTGAATGGCTAGCGGGCATCACAAACCTGGGTGTGTAACACCACACGCTCCAGTCCCTGGTTTCTGGGAGTCCGTCCCAGCTCTTAATTTTCCTGCACCAATTTTCAGACCAATGTCCTCCAGTCTTGGCACAGACATTCCAGCCTCCAGGAAGCCTCCCCCAAGCCCATCTCCGTTTGCCCATCACAGGGGGCGCTGGATATCACTTGGTTACCTGTCAACTGTGAGGACAGGGATCTTGACCTTGGTAACGGTCACCCCTCCCCAGGCCTGGCATGGTGCCTGGACAAAGTCGAACCCCCTTCACACTTGTTAAACGAGAGAATACATTTTCACATTAATGTACACATCCATCTTCGCCTTGTTTGTGTCTGGAAGGCCTTCCTGAACCTACAGTCCCTGTGTCCTGCCTCTCCTCCTACACGGCATCCTCGCGGAAGCCCAGATGCCCAATATAGACCCTAGGAAACTTGCTACTTTGAATTAAGCTCCCATGAATATGAATCATATGCAGAGTAACTCCTTAAGGATGGACTGAACACCTCACATGAGCCTAAGTCCCAGCTACTAGACCCTTAGGCAGTTTCAGAGTTCCTCACTTGGTTAAACCCATAACCAATTTCAGCTATAATAGTAGAACACATTTCCTATCATTCCTCTCTAAACAATGAGGAATTTTTGACTCAAAATAATTTCACAATTTGATACACAATTGAAGAAACGGAGTTCAGTGTGTAGGAGAAGGGAGACCATCTGGTTGTTCGATGTTGTGAAGTGGTACGTAATCTGAAGATGCTGAGAAAAGTCTATCTGGGGGCTGTGTGCTACGTCAGGGACCAACCGCTGACATACGACATTCATTATTTTCCTTCTCTGTATACATTTGCAATTTGTTTTCCAGAATTCCGAGGGATACAAATGAGGCAGGAAGGCTATACTACAGGGGTTTTAAGATCAAGAATTGAAACAGATTGTAAGTTTTATCAACCTCTACATGCCACTGATACTGAAAGCCACATAAAAATGCATGGAGAATGAAAGGGAGAAAAAAAAAAAAAAAAAGGTCTCTGGCTGGGAATCGATGGAATATTTTGAACCAGGAAACAGAATTTAAAGGGGCACGGGATGAGACAATTTCCCGGTTTCCCCCTAAAGTTCAAATAAAGCTGTCTGTCAAACAGACTTAATATGAAGGGCAAATACATACAACGTTTTGATAAAATAGGTAGCATTTCGAGTCGCAGCTGCCCTGGCTGGCCGGCCTTGGGAGCCTGGGTCCTCATCTTGTTATAAAGACCATCTGTCCTCGCAGAATAGGAAATGTCCATATGCATAAAGAGCTGTCCTTCTTCAGAGAAAAGCTCCTCATCCCACTCTCGTAGTCACGTTCGAAAACAGTTTTTGAATCATACGTTTGCATTTTTGATTTCCACTCAGGAAAGCCTGCAGTTTTGGACAAGCTTTCTTATTCTCTTCGAATAAGGTATGGGCGTCAGTTTGTTCATAGGCAAGTCTAGCCTATGAATAAACCAACGTTATCATATGAAAGAGAATTAAACAGGCAGATCCAAGTGGGGATATATTAAGCCAAACTTAAGCTCCAGTTGTTGAATTTAGCCTGGGCTCCATGTCTGGTTTGCCTCAGGATAAATTCAGCTTTCCAGCTAATCGAATGAGGAAAACTGCCTCAGGTATGATAAAATTTACAAGAGAGGCTGTCCAACCGTTCTTGTTAAAAATATTAGCTTAAAGGCATTCTTATCGTCTTTGGGATGAAGACCGTATTTGCATTCAATTATTTGATTTCAAACTTTTACGAACTTGGATCCCATATTAGCTGAGCCAGTTAAAATATTATTTTGTGGCAGAGTGAGTGACAAAAAAGCCCAAGTCAGTCCGACGTACTCAGCTTTGGTTAGTGTCGTACAACTTTCCTACGGACTCTGGGAGAGGTTATTTCTAAAAGAAAGGGTAACATTTGAGAATATAAATGTACATTTAGTAAACAAGGTACTGTATTCGCAATACACAGTTGACTTCAAACATTTTTCCACGTTAGAGCCATAGTCCGGAAGACAGAAGATGTAATCTTCTAGATATTTCTACCTGTACAATCAACACTCCTTCATAATTCAGCATTTGAAAGGAATCCTTTTCTTTGTTTTTTTGCGGTACGCGGGCCTCTCCCGTTGCGGAGCACAGGCTCCGGACGCACAGGCTCGGCGGCCATGGCTCACGGGCCCAGCCGCTCCGCGGCACGTGGGATCTTCCCGGACCGGGGCACGAACCCATGCCCCCCGCATCGGCAGGCGGACTCTCAACCACTGCGCCACCAGGGAAGCCCAGAAATCCTTTTCTTTAAAGGGCTCTTGTTAGTCCACTGGCAGCAGTGCAACTGCATTGCCAGGGGCGGCTTGTTCTACACACAAGGCTGGTTCCAGCCCGTTTTCTCTGTCCTCCAGGCCTGGGAGGTGGCGAGGGATGGAAAGGGCCAGGGATGAGAAGGGCCGAGGGTCCGGGGGGAGCAGGGGAGAAGAGGGAGAAGTTTCCTTCCAACTAAAGAGCGGTGGAAATGTCAAAAAAAAAAAAAAAAAAAAAGGCATTCAACAATCTCCCCCAAATAACCAGTTTATACAGTATCACTTGTATTACTCAGACCTCAGGGCCTGTAGCTGATTGGGCAGGAACCTCAAGGAATCTTCTCTGGTACCAAGGCCACCAGACGGTAGGACTGTCTGGTGCCAGAAAGACACAGATGTGTCTCCACCATCCAGCTGTGCTCCCGACCCGATTCCCTGGGTGATAGGGCCCCGGGGATATCACTGCTGTGACTTGGCTTCCATACTTCCCACCCAGTGGCAGCTGTGATTAGATGTGAAAAAATCAAACACCTGGTGGACCAGTTCTCATCCCACTCATTTCAACAGAAACCAAGACGTGACTGTAACACACGCATCATTTAAAAGAGTAAGCCTTGGTTATTTTAAAAGAAGGAAACACATTACAGTTAAGTCGATACAAGAATGTGTAACAGGTAAGGAATTTTGCCTCCCAAAGGGCAAGAAAAAGACTATGGGAAACTCCAGCACTGTCTGTGGTTGGTGCACGGATTAACACTCAGCTACTTGAGCTCTGTGCAAGTTGGGTTTTATTTTTGATGGGAAGTTTGAAGAATGCCTTTCTGAATCACAGTGTGAATATCTAACTCCGGAGAAATAAACTCTATCTGAAACCAGCAGCAGAATCAGAAATTCAAGGAATTAAAAGTACTGTTTATGTGTCATCTATTTTAAAATCCATTTTTTAACTGTTAAAGGCCTTTTGTAAGGTATTTTATGAAATATAGGCTTAGTGTGTCTTACAATTTCTGAGAATGAAACATGTGTTTAGTTCTTTGAACTTTTATCAAAGCCTTTTCATCTATTTTATCTCCCCTCCCCCAACACTCCTGGCAGGCCGGGCACCAGCCTTCTGAGAAAGACACATCATGGATTAATGATAGGATTGGGTGGAAAACCTGTCAGAATTGGGAATTTTTTAATGCTGCATCTGATGCTCCCAATCCTCTTTTAATTGCACCCCACTGTGATAACTCTATTGTTTTGGAGAAAGCATTGGGGTGAGGTCACTAACATTGCATTTCTTTAATTACATGCGAATTCAGCTTTCTGTTGCCAAGTTGAATTAGTGAGGTTTCTTGTACTTTGCATGTTCTGTTTCCACTTGTACTAAAAAGTAACATCACAATCAGGAAAATGCTTGCAACTTTAGGCCCATATGAGAACCGTTATTTGTATACATCTGTTCTAAACATCCAAGGTTTGTTTGTTTGGTTTTTTTTTTTTTTTAGTTTGTAGCGTTAAAATAAAATGACTCTTTAAGAGCTAGATACACTTGTTACTTATCATTACATCATTTTCCTCAGCCTATTAAAATTCCGCTCAATAAGATCAGAGGTTGAATGAAGGGGGAAAAAAAAAATCATTCTGCCGAACCAAGACTTACTTTGAATCATTTGACTGTAAAAAGAAAAGAGAGGTCTTTGGGGTGAGAACTAAGGGGGAAGGGAAACATTACCTAACAAGATCATTAAGGCCAAATACTTTTCAATTTTTTGGACATAAGTTAATAATTCATCCAACTGCTTAGGGATATGTATTTGTACGTGAAAGACAGAAAATCCATCACCAATTGGTTTTGTTATTTGTTTAACAATGTGGCAGAGAAAGTAACAGGAAAGATGAGACTGAGAACTTTTAAGAGCTTGAAACATTTTGCAAAGGAAGCTCTCCACACCCCACCTGCCCGCCTTGATGTGACTGTGGGTTTTGCTAAGACAGTGATAGCGCTGATATTACAATACCTAATATTTGATCATATTTGTTCTGGAAAATATTGTGCTCAGTTCTAAGCTTGCAGAGCACGGGAACAATGAATAGGTGGTGACCATACCTTTCCACACCCAGGTATCATGCATTTAAGAGTCGGCAGAGGTTGGCGCTCTTGGGGCTGTAGTATAGCCGCTCTTGACTATTTAGGGGAATTATTGATCCTTGCGTTTCCACTGCTGGGAAAAGGTGATTTTAAATCTGTGAACCTCTCACTGGCCAGCCGACCTTGGAATGAGGAATAGGTTCCAAGCCTCAGTTTCCTCATCTTTTAAATGTATTTTAACAGTCATTCTCACGAGGCAGGACGGTGCCTAGGCCGTAGAGTATCTTTAGTCATTTCATCCAGTGATGACTTCCTTGGCAAGAAGTATCTCCAGCGCAGAGAAGGTTCTTCCTGACCCGAGGCATCCCCCAGAGCGGCTGTGGTAAGGGTCAGGGTCAGCGGCTCGACCTGCTCACTGTGCTAATTCCCACAGTCAGGGCATTGCTCCCGTGGCCCCGAGGAGGAGCCCTGGGTGGTGTCTGCCGTGTCTCATGGGCATTTCCTTAAGTATTCAGTATATGAGACAAAACACCAGATACTCTTCCCCTGTGCCTCGTGGGGGCCCAGTGACTGGACCCACATCAAGTTCAAGGGCAGCTCCACACCACTCAGTGCCTCCGAGGTACAGCTGGTATTCATAACAGCTCTCATCTTGCGAAGCCAAGGATTGCCATAGCTTTTTAAGATTTGATTTTTGGATAATCTGCCGATTATCTGTTGTCCTTCAGCCTTCATTAACAGAGAAAATCGGGGATAATTTTTAAAATTCCAGAGTGACATTAGATCACAGACAGCAATCTGGGAGCTGGTCTGACTGTGACCAAAGGCAGCAATGACTCCAGAACCGGTGAGGTTCTTCCAAGAGTGAACTGTGCTGTGGTTAGTCTTTGGTTGTGGAGAAATAAGGAAGCTTCCATTTCCTAAATTTTAAAGAAACACTTCTTCAAAGCATTAAACACATCTCAAAACAGAAAAAAAAAAGATTCTTGAGATGCTTATCTTTCTCCCAGTCTACTGTGTAATAGTGAAAAAAGCAAAATCTTTTTCTGAGCTTTATTTTAAACTCTGTGAATATGACATTTGTGGATAGAGATGTCTCTTTTTAAAAAGGTATACAATTTAGACTGTATGAGGTGACCAGACCAACTGTTTATCTTCACTATTTCAAAGCAAACAAACTCCTCATCATCTAATCAAGAACAGTTCTTATTTCCCTGATTAAAACAAAAGTCATGGTGGAAAGGAAATCAGTTGGATGTATAGAAATACATGTTATCCTGTAACAGCCATCTGAGCATTTTCAGCTTGAAAGGTATGGACCTTGTATATTTATGGTGAATGGCCTATTAACTAATAATATCAGCAAGAAACATTTCTGAGGTCTCTATCTATGTTCCCATTATCTCACTTAAGGCTAAGACAACCCAGTAGGTTGACGTTATTGTTGTTGTCTTTATTATTCCACTTTGGTGCTGGTTGGTGGTAGAACTGGGAACTAGATTAGAATCCGGGTCCATTGGATTTTCAAGTTTTGCCCTCTGTGCCTTTCATCATGCCCTGCATTTTGTTACTGGGAGACAAGGTCTTTGATGGGAGTGGAGGTGAGGGAGAAAAAGGTCCTTCCACCCTCCTGAAGCACGGTTGAATGTTGGTCCCAAAGTTGCAGCACTGATATTCCTAAAGCCCCGTCTACAAAGGGGGTCCCCCCGAGAGGCTGGAAGTGCAGAATTGATGCGTCAGTGAAATGAAATCTTTTTAAACTTCTGAAAGAGCTTTCCAGCCACTCAGGCAGATGCCAGAAGAGTGGAGATGTGAGACTGGAGTCAACAGAAACCAGGCATCAGCGAAAAAACAAGGCAGCTTCCTGAGCACAGGTCCATCACTGTCTCTGGTGAGACGCTTCCAAAACGTTTGGTTGGGGTTCCCATAATCCCTTTATGATCAGGGTGTGCACTTCCGAGTGGTGGGTTGCTGTGGGACCACCAGGAGAGGGTTCCCTCTGTCTCTTGAGTGTCACTCATTGTTCTGTGGACACTCACGGGGCCTGTGACCATTGCGATCAGTTGAACCAATGAAAGGTCAGCAGGTGTGTCCCCTGTGGCTGGACTAGAGGCGGTGAAGAGGGGTGCGTGGCCTGTGCCTTAGGACAAGCCTGTCCCTTCCCAAATATGTCAAGTGTGAGGATGGCCACCGGCGAGGGGGGAGCCTAGCTCAGGAAATCACACCATCTGTGAGGCTGGTCCTAGAACATTCCTGCACAAGCACTCCTGACCACGCTCACATGCTTAGCTTCTGGACGCTGAGACAGATTGCAAGGGTCCTACACTGAGGAGCTGGAGGAAGCAGGGCGGATGGGGACCCCTGTGATGGGAAGACCTCGTAACGGGGTGAAAGTGGAAAGAATGCTTGTGAAACATATAAAAGTATCCACATTATTTTCCTTAACTAATTTGCATAAAGAATGCACCAATTTAAGAATTCAACTGGATCACAGGATAATATTTATGCCAGTGCAATTCCAGCGTACTTTTTTTTTTTTTTTTTTGCGGTATGCGGGCCTCTCATTGCGGTGGCCTCTCCCGTTGCAGAGCACAGGCTCCGGAAGCACAGGCTCAGCAGCCATGGCTCACGGGCCCAGCCGCTCTGTGGCATGTGGGATCTTCCCGGACCGGGGCACGGACTCGTGTCCCCTGCATCGGCAGGCGAACTCTCAACCACTGCACCACCAGGGAAGCCCCCAGAGTACTTTTCTTGATCTATGAACTTCCTTTATTTTTTCTTGATTAGGAAGAAAATTCAAATCGTATATGATTAGGGAATGAAATCAGTATAATCGTTCCTTTGCTTTACTGTATATTTGGTTTTCTACTACTAACTGATTCTCCCTCCCTCCTTTCTTTCTTCCTTCCTTCCTCTCTTTCTTTCCTTCTCTTTCCCTCCTCTCTTTCTTCTTCCTCCCTCCCTTCCCTCCTTTTTCTTTCCCTCCTCTCTCTTCCTCACCTTGTTTATTTTCTCATACATTATCACCTCATTTTTACTGCATTCTCAATTCTTGCTTAAAATGTATTCTCTTTCACTGCACCTATTTTAAAAAACATCCAACCCCCACTGCACGTGTGGCTGTCGGACCAGCAGCCTCTCTGGTGGGGAGCCAGATGAGTTGATGGCAAATGTGCTGTCATTCTGGATTTCCCCATTAATTTGACCCTCCAGGGCTGAGGAAGCTGGGCTGGGAAGCCCCTCCCAGGCTCAATATCCTGCTCTGGGGTTTCCTGCCAGGGCCTATGCCTTCTGTCTGCAGCCACCAGCAGCTCAGGGGCAGCCCCAGTATGTCTGGTGTTAGGGTTCATTCAGTGTGTCATGGAAAGGGTTCTTTTTAACTATGCGAAATAAAGTACACGGAAAGAGTGCATTTTGGCCACCAGACGACAGAATTATTAAAAAGAGCACAGATGTGACATGGAGAGAAGCGTTAGCTGAGTTCACAGGGTTCTGTAATGATGCCTGGTTGAAAACCGTCCACATGATTTTCCATTTGACTTAGATCTCCAATTACAGTCAGGACAACCACCTCTAAAGCAGGTTAAAAAACATACTGCACATAACTAACACGCAAAACATCAACCAGGGAAATAGCAAAATAAATAAATGAGGGCAAAAATATAATTAGAGATTGGCCATGTATGAATTATCTGTACAGGTTTAATTGTTGGGGACATTGGCAAATAAAATGGGTAACTTCGTGGATGTCACAGCCACCTGACTAGCCAGGGAAAGGAGCATCTATCTCTGAGGCCATCGTGCAGAAGGGGAGAGCCTGTCCATTCTGTTGTCAGAACTTCAAAGGGACATTTAAAACATTCTCACACAAAATCTGGTAGCATATAAACACAGAAGGAAAAAAAAAAAAAAAAAAACAAACCCCAAAACCCAGAAGTTGGGAATAATATGAAAGAAAATGGAATATTTGAAAACTTCATCATTGAAACATTCCTCCCTCCCTTCCCTGCCCCCCACTCCCAAACAAACAAACCCAGAGAAGTCAAACCACTTGTTCAGAGTCATCCTTAAATGCTCCTTTGGGGAGGTTGATCTCCTGCTCAAGGTTTTTGCTTGTTTGTTTGTTGTTTGTTTAATGTTGAGTGACATTTCCAAAAAATATTTTTGTCGTTCTTTAAAACTCTTATACAAATGAAAAAATTATCCAGGTGCAAGTTTCTACCTTCTCGATAAATATATTATCTCTAAAGATAATTTTTATAATGGGGGTTTGCAGTTGGAGCATAGTAGTGAAATACGAAAAACCATTAAATGGTAAGTCCTCCACATACAAACGAGTTCTGTTCTGACAGCATGTTCCGAAGTCCAATTTGTTTGTAAGTCCAACAAAGTTAGCTTAGGTACCCAACTAACACAACTGGCTATATACTGCTGCTTTTACGCTTGCTTCTGGACATTCTAGGCTTGAAATAAAGATACTGTACTACTGCACTCTATACAGTACTGTATAGTAAAGTACACAAAAGCACAATCACTTGTAGAGGGTACACGCACGTGACAATATATGCCAGACACGTGAACTAACTTACGTGACTGGACAAGCGAACCCACGTTCACATCTTTGAAAGTTCACAACTTGAAGGTTTGTATGCAGGGGACTTACCGTATAGATCATTACTATCGGAAAGTAATGAATGTCTGTGTGTGTGTGTGTGCTTGTGCATTTCAATGTACATATATTTTGAGTTTGGGAATTTAGTAGGACTTATGATTGCACACAGCTCAGATCTGAGACTTGTTAGGAACTGCTTTGTAGATCTCCTCTTTCTTTTGCCCAAATTGATGCCGAAATGCTAGAGAAGATCTGAGGCTTTGCCCGTCTCCCAGGCATGGATTGGTAGCCAAGATGCTCTCAAGGCAAATAAAGGTACTTGTTGCTCTAAAATCCCAAGTCTCCTCCCACTCCCCAATGTATGCTCTGTAAGAGAATTCAACTCATCCACGTGTCTGTCAGGCTTCCTGAGCTGATTAGACTCTGGCGATATCACTTTACAGGGACACGGTTTGCATCATCCTCAGCCAGGTGGACGTGTAACTTTTGTACCTTTCACCTCAGCAGCGGTCACTGCCTGCTCAGAGAGTCAGTCTGGGGACACAGTAACCTGGAACATCCTCCCACTGCCCAGAGGACCTGAAGGGGACAGTTGCAAAACAGAACCCACAGGAGAAGCATCTTTATGTCCATCCGGGCAACAGCCTGCTTTTGTTTTGAAAGATGCTTAAGCTTCCCGTGCCTTCCGAGTGGCTTTCCCAGGCTCTCTCTGCTCTTTTGTTTCAAATACAGCAGCATTTCTAAAATCCCCTACAACGGATGTGCCGAATCCCACGATTTTCTGTTCAGCCTGGAAGAAACGGGTCACGTGGACGCACCTTCCGCGGCTGGTACGCTGGGTCTCACCAGGTATGCTCCTGCTGCCGCGGCTCTTCGCTTGATGTACACGGTAATGAAAGCTTGCTATTGATTTTTCTGTAGCTGCTTGTAACTATTATAGTTGATACATCAATAGAAAAGGAAAGCACAATGTTTCATGGGAGGCAGAAAATCAGAGAATACATGATGCTCTGACAGTAAATCACGGCATAATCTTAGGAATTGATAGATTGTTCCTGCTAACTCGAAACCCATGGCTTTCCTGAAAAAGACTGTCCTATAATCGCCCAATCCGTTCTAACAGACTGACTGCACAGGAAGGTGCTAAAGGACACCAGACCATGTTTCATCTTCTCAAGAGGCCCTTCTTCCTCTGCAGGGCGAGTGAGTGGGGGTCACTTCAGCTGGGTGGTGTGCCGTCAGGAGGACCATTTTCCTTTCCCCCCTCCTCTTTCTAGAGCTGAAATGTCATAACCTTTGGGACACCATTAAACGCACCAACCGTTGCATTATAGGGGTCCCAGAAGGCAAAGAGAGAGAGAAAGGGTCTGATAAAATATTTGAAGAGATTATAGTTGAAAACTTCCCTAACATGGGAAAGGAAACACTCAAGTCCAGGAAGCGCAGAGAGTCCCATACAGCATAAACCCAAGGAGGCACATGCTGAGACACATGTTAATCAAACAAACAAAAATTAAAGACAAAGAGAAAATATTAAAATTAACAGGGAAAAGCAACAAATAACATACAAGGGAATCCCCATAAGGTTATCAGCTGATTTTTCAGCAGAAACTCTATATATAGGCCAGAAGGGAGTGGCATGATATATTTTAAGTGAGGAAAGGGAAGAACCTACAACCAAGATTACTCTACCCAGCAAGGCTGTCATTCAGATTTGACAGAGAAATCAAAAGCTTTACAGACAAGCAAAAGCTAAGAGAATTCAGCACCACCAAACCAGCTTTACAACAAATGCCAAAGGAACTTCTCTAGGCAGAAAAGAGCTGAAATGTCAGAGACCCCAAGAAAGCTCAGAGGGTAGGTCATTTCTGAGGACAGCAAACAACAGAGAGAAAATCACAAAGTACCATTCTTATTCTTAACACCCAACAGTGTGAGAGCTGGGCACTGGTAATAAGAGTATTTTTGTTATTGGTTCAGAAAAGGTACTAGGCTGAAAGGACCTAAACTGTGGCAGTTCCTGCCTTCAGAAAGGTACATGGGACTTCCTTGGTGGCACAGTGGCTAAGAATCCACCTGCCAATGCAGGAGACGTGGGTTCAAGCCCTGGTCCAGGAAGATCCCGCATGCCACGGAGCAACTGAGCCCGTGCGCCACAACTACTAAGCCTACACTCTAGAGCCTGTGAGCCACAACTACTGAGCCCACATGCCACAACTACTGAAGTCCACGTGCCACAACTACTGAAGCCCTCATGCCACAACTATTGAAGCCCACACACCTAGAGGCCGTGCTTCACAATAAGAGAGGCCACTGCAAAGAAAAGTCCACACACTGCAACTAGAGAAAGTCTGTGGGCACAACAAAGAAGACACAACGCAGCCAAAAATAAAAAAATAATTAATTAATAAAACATTAAAAACACAAAAAGGTACATGGCATCCTGTGACTCATGGTGATGCTCTTATGTCATTAGAATCATGCTCAAAAAATGTTTGGGGCATCAACAATGCCTGCATTCTGCCTTTATAGAACCTTAAAAAAATCTTAACTCAATAACTAAGACCCCTATATTAACATGCTATCTTATGACTTTTCTTTCACTCTTTCTGTCTCCAACCCCCCACCAGCTTCACTGAACATTTTCCCACATTTAAATACACAGGGTTAACTCTACAGCAATTACATCTATTGTGTACTCTTCCTGTTTAGGCCATTTTACAAGCATCTTGTAATTAGTCCATTAATTACTGGATCTCTGAGCATTGTTTGAAGCTCTCCACATCACATGTATTAATGAGTTAACAAGGAGCCATATTTTTAAGTGGTGCTGACAATCATCCAGAGTCTTACTGCTATAAACACAGAGGCATGAAATATAAATGATACTAACATCCAGGATTGTTTTTGTCTCTACATCAGATTGATGCTATAAAAACAAGGGGTTTCCCTGGTGGCGCAGTGGTTGAGAGTCCGCCTGCCGATGCAGGGGACACGGGTTCGTGCCCCGGTCTGGGAAGATCCCACATGCCGCGGAGCGGCTGGGCCCGTGAGCCATGGCCGCTGAGCCTGCGCGTCCGGAGCCTGTGCTCTGCAACGGGAGAGGCCACAACAGTGAGAGGCCCGCATACCGCAAAAAACAACAACAAGCTAGTGGTGGATAAACTGGTTTACTTATTAATTCTTTGAACGAGTAGCGCAATTTCATATTTCCTCCACTAAGTATGTACCAAGGATGACAAAATACAGGTTAGGTTCTTAGTTTTTTCATTTGATTTTGGTCCCCTTTTATGTGTCATTCTTGGGATAGAATGAATTGGGATAGAAAGAAAGAAAGTGTGTGAGAGAGTGCTGCTTCAAATTGCTTGACATAGTTTCTAATCAATGAATGTTTCATCCATCCATCCATTCATGCTTCCATCCCTCCATCCATTCATCCCTCCATTCCAGACTGCTTGAACACCTACTATTTGCCAAGACTGGGGACTTCAGCAAGTGGTGCAAACCTTAGTACAAACAGATAATTGCAATTACTATGTGGAAGTCAGTAGGAAAATGTCATGGGGAGTCAAGCAGGGATCTTGGAAGAAGATGGGCCCTAGGGGAGCGACAGGAGTCGACAGGTGGAAGCAGAAGCTAAGTCACACAGACGGGGACAATCTCCTGCATGGTCGGCACTGCACTATGCACCTTTGGGATGTAAAGCACCGCAGGACGGGCTCCCTACCGGTGAGGAGCTAGTGGTGTGTGTGCTCCCGGCTCTGTGATGCACACACACGGCTGGCACACAGGGCTTTCTGAGTTTGCACCACGTCCTTGCTACAATCAGCCTCAGGTGCCAGGGCCCTCTGCCCGCAAGCCTCTCCCTGGTAGAAAGCCCCCTCCCTCCTCTCTGATCTTATCCCCTCGACTGTGCTTGCAGTGTGTTGAGGGGGATATGGGTGGATGTGAAAACACAGCTGAGGTGGCTGGGAAACAGCAGTGACTCAGTGGCTGATGGACTGACTTGACGGATCAGGATCAGAAACAAGGAGGCTCTTGGCCTCGGCACCAGATGTGTTAATTCCTAGAGCGGGGTGTAGCCGGTGCCATGCAGGGTGGGAAGCAGCCTTGGTCACACACCAGTTACCAAAACCCACTGTCATCGGTCGTGGTCACTCTTTTGAATACAGGGTATGAATTTACAGCTCTAAGAAGTACAAACAAATAGACCCTGTCTACAAGCGTGCTGTGCACCAAGGATTGAACCAAGAGCTGGACATGAAATGATGAAGGAATCATCTCCACCCTTACGAGGCCAGAACATGCCCACAGGGTCCCCTTCACCTTTCCTCGTGCCTGGAGATCAATTTTTATTTTATTTTTTATAGATAATTTGTACAGCTAATGAAATGTATAAAAGGAAAGAGAAAATCACTCATGTAGAAATGGTGATTTTAATACATTTTAAGCTTATCAGGGAGGCTTTTATTTTCAAAACTTGTATTTTTGCTCAGATTTACAGTCTATGTATATCTTATTTTTGTTTTTGGCTTTTTTAAATTTTATTTTTTTATTGAAGTATAGTTGATTTACAATGTGTTAGTTTCAGGTGTGTATGTATCTTATTTTTGATTCAGACCTTTTCCCTTCTGTATCAGTGTTTTCTCACTGTTTTTCACTGTATTGTACTGTTCTCTCTCCCCATTTTCAAAAGTTTTTTTTTTACAAACATGTGGTTATTAACTAATAATTAACCAAACTTCTTTTTTTTTTTTTTGCGGTACACGGGCCTCTCACTGTTGTGGCCTCTCCTGTTGTGGAGCACAGGCTCCGGACGCACAGGCTCCACAGCATGTGGGATCTTCCCAGACTGGGGCACGAACCCGTGTCCCCTGCATCGGCAGGCGGACTCTTAACCACTGCGCCACCAGGGAAGCCCCAAACTTCTATTTTTTATAACCAATGAAAAACATAATACTGCCAGTCAGACACCCTACTCAGCACGAGATAACTATTGGTATACTGACTCACTATCATTAAGTAAAAACGAAAGAAATTTTGTGTTATTTAGCCTCGGCAATCTTATTGTAGGTAAATGTACAATTCCTAAATGGAGTCTTAGAAGTACTGAAAATTCTTGGGGCAGTTTGGGTGGTCTGGGAGCCATGATTCTCAGAGATGGACAGGATGGGCATTGTTGTGCACTTCTAACAATTTGCACATGGCAGTTATTTAGTAAATCGTTCTAATTTGATTTTAATATTTAAGATATTTTTATTAGTAGAAAATTAGATCTTAAATATATCATAAGTTGCCTTAGATGTTCTCCTGTACCCAGAGATAAAGAATGGCAGAAGGTTTCCATGGTGCCTACAGATGGCCATTTACACAGGCTGTTAAAATCACGGCTGTATTGTGTTAAAACAAACAAGCAAACCCCACTGTCCTGTGTTTTCCTCCACGGAAGATTTCCTACGGTAGCCTTGGCTAAGCAATCCAGAGCAACGGGATCCACTGAGGAGGGAGACAGAAACCAAACCTACTCTTTTTCCATATCTATATTTGGAGGGCTGTAGACAGCTCACATTCATCTCAAAGAATTCTCCACATAACACTGCAAACCTCGTAGATGTAGTTCCACAACTAAATTAGCAACTCAGGACATATTGTCAATATGTAGCAACCTTATTAATATTTAGAAATCTTGTATTTCGTAGTCTTTAGTATTTGGTAACTTTATAATTTTTATTTTATTTGTAGTTTTATTTTGCTTTTCCAAACTTTTTTTTGGGCCGCATTGTGCAGCATGTGGGATCTTAGTTCCTGGACCAGGGATTGAACCTGTGCCCCCTGAAGTGGAAGTGTGGAGTCTTAACCACTGGACCACCAGGGAAGTCCCCAGTTTTATTTTGTTTTTTATTACAGTGAGAGGTTGTATGTGTATAACTATATATATGTCCATTTTTGAAGAATACAGTTATATTTGGTAATATTTAGTAAAGCTTACAATCATTTATCCAGTATACTTGTCCCAAATATTTATTTATTTTGAAATCTCAAATCTCCAGGGCTCACATCTCCATCTGTATGGTAAACAGCATTCTTCTAGTACATGAATTCTTCCTTGATGCTCAAACCCTTCTTAGGGTCACTTTCTTTATTTGTGGCATCAAGGCACCCAGGAACCTGCAATGTGAGGACCTAGTGTGGTCAGACCTTCTAATTTTTCAGAAGGAACCTGAAATCTACATTTTATGTTGGTTCTCTTACTTAAAAAGTTGGATCATCTTCTTAAAAAAAAAAAAAAGGGTCCAGGGCTTCCCTGGTGGCACGGTGGTTGAGAGTCCGCCTGCCGATGCAGGGGACACGGGTTCATGCCCCAGTCCGGGAAGATCTCACATGCCGCGGAGCGGCTGGGCCCGTGAGCCATGGCTGCTGAGCCTGCGCGTCCGGAGCCTGTGCTCCGCAACGGGAGAGGCCACAACAGTGAGAGGCCTGCGTACCGCAAAATACAAACAAACAAACAAACAAAAAAACACATTTCCTGAGCTTGGACCGCATTCCCCTCGCTGTCCTAAGAGGTTCTGCAGCCACAGGGCAGGGCCCTCCTCTGGTGACACTAAGCTTCCAGCAGGGGAGAGAAAGCAAACCAGTAACAGCACATAAACGGTAGATGCCAAGGTGGCGTGCGCTCTGAGGAAAAAGCAGAGCAGACCAAGGGGACTCACCATTTAAAAAAAAAAAAAAAAAAAGGGTCCAAATTTTACTAGTGGGCCACCAATTTAAGACATTGCCTAGGTTAATATTTTTCAGACCAGGGTTAGTGGACCATCTGCTTCAGACTTGCCTGAGAAGTTGTTTAAAATACTGACATCACTCTGAAAATTCTGATCTGGTAGTTCTGGGCATACTAACCTATACCCGAAGTGATTCTAATGAGCAACAAAATTTAGCAATTACTGTTAAGGCCTAGAGTGCTTGAAGGGATTAAATGAACACTCCTGGCCCTTGTCCTTGGGTTTTCCTATTTAGTATGTCTGAGAAACCTGTGCTTTTCATAAGGACCCTGTGATGCTGACATGGGGGGTCTACAGACAGTGGCCCAAGGGGCTCACGTCTGAACAACATGAACAGCAATTATAGCAATTATACAAGTCCTGGGTATGGACACGTGTGAAACAGAATGGGGTGTGGGGCATGGGCCTGCGGTGAGCCAGGCTGGACGGTCCCTTCCTCACCACGTGCTCGCTGATCCTACGGAGTGTACTCAAGCTCAGTTTTCCTGTCTGTAAAATGAGCACATTTCACACTATATCCTAATTGTTGAAAGAGTTACATGACATAACAATGTCTTGGGCAGCTCATGGAACATAGTAGTTTCTTAATAAATATTATTTTAATTACCATCTTCAGTGTAAGACTATTTTTAAAAAAATTTTTATTGCAGTAGAGTTGATTTACAGTGTTGTGTTAATTTCTGCTGTACGGCAAAGTGATTCAGTTATACATATATATATAATTTATCTATGTATGGTTAGATAGTATAAGACTATTTTAAGTCATTGAGCCTGGTTACCACGTTTTATAATGCTATTTCAGATTACTGCAAATGCTGTAGCAGAGATTGAAAAACACATTGATTAGTAGGAGAGAGAAATTTTTTCCCAAAGAGGAGGGTTGGGAAAGTCTGTCTCTCAGTGAGGGAGGAAAGGATTTGTCTGAGGGGACCTATAAATGTGTGTGCTGTGTGTGCGTGGCGGTAGCGGTGTAGGGATCAAAGGATGTCGGGATCTTTGGAAAGAGAAGGGACCTGCTGGATTTCAGTTCCGAGTGTCCGTGAGTTCACATTTGGATACACCCTTCCTGCTTCAAACTCATCAACAACAGAAAAATATTCAGTGAGAGAAAAACGACACAGCTAGGCTCAAAAACAATAACAATACCTCTGTCGCAACAGAACAGAAATGCAGGGCAGTGGCCAAGGCTGAAAATGGTCAACAGTAGCTGGAGTCCAGCTTCCAGAGGGTGGTGAGGGCTGAAGTGGTGTGGTCAGGCCCAGAGATCAGGGCGTGGCATGGGGCCAGATGAGGGACTCAAAAAAAGAGAGACAAAGAAAGAAGAGAAACTATTCCTGCTTTACTGCCTGAGCAGCGTATTCTGGCAAGCTGTGGAACTAGGAAAGGTAGCAGGGAAAACCTATCTCTGGATGAACTGAGGCAGCTCATCCCCTGTCTCTGTGCCTGGATCTGACCTGCCTTCAGTGTTGCCATAGTACAGAGGCCTGATCACTGTTGCAAAACCTGGCTCCAAACTCGGGCTCTTGAAGCTCTAGATGGAAGGAAATGGGGCAATGCCAAGTAAAGATCAGCACAAAGTGGGCTAGAGACCCAAAGCCAGAGAAGAGAAAGAGGCAGAAACAATAACCACCAAAAATCTCACTCAAGACCAGTCTGAAAATCATATCATGAAAAACCAAGAAGACACATATTGCTAAGGATGAAGCCAACAACAACAATGAAAACATCAATTCACTCCAGGAAGAACCGTTTCTGTGGAAGATTTGGATGCGAGTTTTAAAATTAGTTTGCATAGAGTGTTCAAGAGGTAAATAAAGGGATACTATTCATTAAAAAATATGAAACCAATTGGCAAAAATTAAACACTAGTAGACACATATGAAAAATAATTTTTTAGAAATCTTTAAAATCAAAAATAATTATTCAAATAAAAATTAACTGATGAGATACTTACTAGACTAGATATGGTTGAAGAGAGAATGAAATGTTATTAATGCAAAAAAGCAGCACATTGAGACAATGGGGGGAAAAGGCATGAAAAAGAGAGACATAGGGACTTCCCTGGTGGCACAGTGGTTAAGAATCCGCCTGCCAATGCAGGGGACACGGATTCGATCCCTGGTCTGGGAAGATCCCACATGCTGCAGAGCAATTAAGCCCGTGTGCCACAACTACTGAGCCTGTGCTCTAGAGCCTGTGAGCCACAACTACTGAGCCCATGTGCCACAACTACTGAATCCCGCATGCTTACAGGCCATGCTCCACAACACGAGAAACCACCGCAATGAGAAGCCCGCGCACCGAAACTAAGAGTAGCCCCTGCACGCAGCAACTAGAGAAAGCCTGTGTGCAGCAATGAAGACCCAACACAACCAAGATAAATAAATAAATAAAATAAATAAGTTAAAAAAAAAAGAGAGAGACATAAAAGATACATAGAGTAATAGGAGTTAACAGAGAGATTTACAAAGAAGTAATGTATGAAAAGAGAATAATTTTCTTTCATCCAGTATCCTCTAGCTAGATACCGTACAAGTCGCTCCTCGGTATCTACAGGGGATTGGTTCCATGCCCTCCCCCTCCGCCAAGGATACCAAAATCCACGGATGCTCAAGTCCCATAATTGGCCCTCCACATCCACGGTTCTGCATGCACAGGTCCAACCAACTGTGTATCATGCAGTACTGTATGTATTTATGGAAACAAATCCACATGTATGTGGACCCATGTGGTTTAATCCCATGTTGTTCAAGGGTCAACTGTACTTAGACATCTTGGGGTGAAAGTGTAAGATGTCAGCAATAAAGAGAAAACCTTAAAAGTTCCCAGGGAGAAAAGGCAGCAGACCTCCAATAGCCTTCTCAAGTGTTGAGAGGTCTTGCCAACCTAAAGTTTTATATCCAACTAAACTATTCAAATGAGGCAAAATTTGAAATATTTTCATGCATACAAAGACTAGGATGGTTTACCAGTAAACAGATCAAACTCATTTCTTAAAATACAGATTATAAACACATGCTCGCCATATGGCCCTGCAAATACATTCTTGGGCATTTATCCCAGAGAAATGAAAACTCAAGTTTACACAAATACCTGTATAGGATGCTTATAGCGGCTTTATCTGTAATAGCCTTAAACTGGGAACAACCCAAATGTGTCCTTCAACAGATGAAGAGTGGAATGAACTGTAGTCCATCTACATCGTGGGCTACTACATGGCCACAAAAACAGCAAACTATTGGTACACTCATGAATGGATCTCAAGGGAATACTGCTGAGTGAAAACAGCCAGTCCCAAATGGTTATAAACTGTATAATTATATTTATATAACATTCCTGAAATATCAAAATTACAGAGTGAACAGAGGAGTAATTACCAGGAATTAAGAATGGGGGAAGGGGTGGGTGTGAGTACAAAAGGGTAGCACCAAAAAGCCTTGTGGTGATGGAAAGGTCCTGTATCATGACTGTGCTAGTGGTTATACCAATGTGGTTATACACATGTGATAAAATTGCGGGAACGACACACACACAGGTGTTTAGCTGGTGAAATAAGCAAACTGAATAACTGAATAAGCTCTACTTGGTCTGCACCAATGTCATTTCCTGGTTTTTACACTGAGTATAGTTATGCAAGATGCTGGCACTGGGTAAAGCAGATGTAGGGTATGTGGAATCTCCCAGTAAGATTTTTTTGTAACATCCCGTAAATCTATAATGTTCTCAAAATTAAATATCAAAAGAAATGACAGACTGGATGAAAACAAAACAAATCAAAGTCTTGCAACATGCTGCTTACAAGTCAGCCACCTAAAACACAGAAACTCAAGAAATCCTACCGAATCGACTGAACAGTTGACAGTAAAGAGATGGGGAAAAGTATGTCAGTATTAATTTTTAAAAGCTAATAAAACACTCAATATCAGATAAAGCTGATTTTAAGACAAAAGTATTAAAAAAAGAGGAACATTATAGTAATACAAGAAATAACCCACCAAGAAAATGCAACAAAGGTAACAAGAATAATATAAACTAATAGAACTTGGCACCTAACGGACACTGTATTTTTTTAGTACATGTGCCACATTTAGATAAATTAACTAATATCAAATTATAAAGGACGTCCTAACGTATTTCAATGAATCAATAATATGCATAACCTCATCAAGCAATCAATTAGAATCCAAAAAATGAAAAGCTAGTCAAAATGTACCCATTTCTTTGGAAATTTAAAAACCCACTATTAAATAAATCATGGATTTAAAAAAACAGATCAGAATGGAGATCATGAAATATTTATAGCTGATAGGATTGTCCAGGTTGTGCACCACCCCAAGGGACACACTGACATAGACAATGGTGAGAATTGCGCCCCCTAGAGGTCGGTATAGTGACCACTGAGGCAGGTCTGCATGTCCCAGAAAGCCTGCCCCATCAGACCTGCTGCAGATTCAGCTATGGCCATGCCAAGCAGCAACTTTCTAACACTGAATGCACTCATGAAGAAAAACTGAAATGCACGGCTGAAAACAGATTAACAGAATATTCAACTCAAGAAGCTAGCATGAGAAGAACAAAATAATAAAGAGCAGAAGGTAAAGGAAAAAATGAAGGATAATCAGAACGACAGCTTTTTTTTTTTTTTTTAAAGAAAAAAGGTAAATAGACAAAACTTTTCATAGTACATTGTGGGACTTTAGAAGCATTTCCATTAAAGACTTCAATAAAGAGGGCTTGTTATCACAGCTTCAAGTCAACATTATCTAGTCAATAAAATAAGACAAGAAAAGGAATTTGAGGGGCAAAACATAAATCTGTATTTACTTGCAGACTATGATTGTGTGGAAGATAAACTACAGGAAAGCCATTTCAAATGCAGGAATTCAGCAAGTTTGTTAAACATAAGTTCAATGTTAAAATAAATAGTTACATGTACATTAGCCAATTGGAAAATATAAGAGAAAAAGTTTACATTCACAATAACAACAAACTCTATAACGTAGCTAGGATAAATAATTTACAAATGATACCTCTGAGGAGAAAATGACAAGGCATTATTGAAGGACACCAATGTACACCTGACTAAAGGAAAGATAAGCTATGTTCATGGATGGGAAGTGCTCAATTCTGTAAAGATAATCATTCTCCCCAGATTAGTCTCTAAATACAAGGCAATTCTTTTCAAAATTCCAACCAGACTCCTTGTAAAATTACAGCAAGCCAATCCTAAAGTTTATATGGAAAAGCAAAAGCATACGGATAGTTAAGACTATTTTGAAATAAAAGGTAGAGGGACAAAAAGCATAATGTTACTTAAACATGTGGGATAATCAAAGAGACCATTAGGACAAAACAGAAAGAGATCCACACATATACAGATCTTGAGTATACATGAAAGCTGGCATTAAAAATAGTGGGAAAGACAAGCTATTCAATTTAATGAGTGTTGGGGAAACTGACTACCTATAAAGAAAAGAAGACAAAATAAAATAAAAACTAGGTCCCTACCTCATACTATACACAAAAATTAATTCTGGGTGTATTAAAAGATCTAAATGTGAAAATCAAGGTCTTAATATATTTGGAAAAAAGCTAAAGGAGAATGAATTTTATGACCTCAAAGGTAGGGAAGGATTTCTTAAAAGAAGCTGCAAAAACCTTGTAGGAAATTATGAATGAATATGGCTACTTCTGTGAAAGAAAAGATACATTAAAAGAGTGAAAGGAAAAGCCAAACTTATCTATGTATCTATGTATTTATGTATATATCTATATCTAAGAGTGCCCTTCGAATCAGTAAGGAAAGGCATACATCCCAATAGGCAAAGGACATGAACAGGTACCTTCAGAGAAACACGTAAAAAGATTCCTAATCTCACTTGTAATCAGAACGACAGAAATTCAATGATAGTGTTGATGACTTGGAGAAATGGGAACTCTCAGTTTCTGTGGCTGGGAATGCAATTTGGTCCAGACATTCTGAGGAACAATGTGGCAGTTTCTAGAACTGAAAAGGATTCCCAGCCATATATGTCCAGGAAGACATGTAGAAAAATGTTCCCTTAGTGTGGTTTGTAATAAATATCCACCACCTGGAGAACGAATCAATAGATTGTGGTACATTAAATAACGAAATCTATGGCCCAGTGAAAATGATGATCCAGGCTCTGGATTTATGAAGGATTCCAGATCTGCAAGAATCAAAATAGGAATCTGGAAAACAACATGGAGTGAAAAGGGAAAATGAAGATGTTTCTTAATCCTGAAAGCCTCAATTCTTTTGTAAGATAAGAATACATTTCTGCAGCTACCCCTTTGAGAGAGGAAGTTTCTTGAAGTTATAATTAGAAACGATACTGTTACAGTATTCATGCAACCAATCCTTTCTGATATGGGTTGTTCTGGACAAATGCCAGGACATATGGTTATACAATTTACCCTGTAATTTCTTGTGGCGAGCAATAACGACAACTTTTTTTTTTTTAATTTTAAAAGAGATGGATAATTACTAAAACTCTGTCCTGACTATGAGTATCAGGAATGTACTAAAGATTTTTAAGATGAAAACTTTAATTTCGGTTTTTCTTAAAATACTTTAAAACCTGCACACAATCGTCTTTTCGTCTCTATTTCCTACTCTCCCACGCTACTAAGCTCAGTCCTTTGATTCTGAAGCTAGCCATGGTAGGAAAGGGAGAATCTGTTAATGATCCAGGCTCAGAATATCTGATAAATTATAAGATTCTGTTTACCTTAAAGATTTGGAGGATAGGGATTTGGACACCAGATGCTTCTTCACATTAAAAAGAAAAGTCTTCATAGAATCAGCAGGTCAGCATGAACCCTAAGTGCCCTGAAATTTCAGCAGTGCTTCTGACTTTGCATTGAGAAAACTTGCCATCCCCTTCCTAAAACTGGTCAGTAGAAATCAGCCCTGGGTGAAACTCCACGTGGCAGTCTTGAGCGGGATGTTGGGAAGAGGGCTTGCTAGCCACAAAGAAGATGGGGCGGGTACTCCACCCTTGTTGTCGCAAGAAAGATGTGGAAGTACCAGATATCCTCCAGATTCCCAACTGGTCTATTTAGACGGGGTCATCACGATCCTAAATGACAAGCATTGGTATAGTGCCTTACGGTTTACACACTTAATCACTGAGCACACTCGCTAAGTGAGTATTTTTTCTAACGTGAACTATATTTTCCAGGCATGGTGCTAAGTGCCGGGAGTGCAGAAGGAAAAGAGGCCTGGCGTTCTATGCGCAGCATACAACACAAGGACAAAACACTGTGGTAGGTGGAGATTTGTGAAAGGAGCAACAGGAATTCAGAGGAAGAAGTATGGATCTGTCTGTGAAGTGAGAGAAACAAGACTTGTCAGAGGTGGTGATTTTGATCTGAGATGTGAAGGGTGTCCCACACACAAATACCCGACACACCCTGGTGTCCGTGTTTTACAGTCGAGGGAACAGAATCTCCAGGGGGACTCACATCGTGAAGGATGCTGCTGACATCAGCCGGGGCTCCCCCCCACCCCTGCCCCAACCCATCCTGCTTCCAGGTGGGAGAACCCAGGACTCTGAACCAAAAATATTTTAAAACATGCACAAGTTCATGTTTTCATTTTTCCCAGTCCACTGAGTTTCTTGAGTTTGAAGCCAGGAATACTCGGGCGAGGGGGGCGGGTGGATCTGATAGTATTAGAATCACTATAGTAATTGTTATTAATAAAGCATCCTATTATTTTAAAATACGGTCATTAAAGAACAAAGTTAATTTCTCTGAGAGGTTTTAGTTCTCAAATTTCAACACTTCCCTTGGAAGGAATAAGTTACTCAGGATTTTCATTCCAAAAGAAATAGCTTTCTTTCTCAAAGTGAAATCTTCCATTTTGTACTCTGGAAGCTGTAATTTCTATTTAGCCATTAGAATTAGAGATTAAGTATTAATAAGTTTGAAAGAAGAATTTACAATCTTTTTAGGTAAAGTTAACTACAGAACATTGATAATTCTAGAAAATGGGAGGGAAACATTGAAGAATTTCCTGGGGAAAACATTTCTCCAGGGAGCAGGTGTCAACCCAGCTATTCCACATTGTTACAATGTCATCATCATTGGGGCCCCAGCAGCCTAGAAAGGGGACGGGTTGTTTATTGTGTGACTTTGGTCTGATTTTGGGATGTATGTAGATGAACTAAAAGGAAGTGGCTTCAGCTTGCTTCCTCTGACATACTTCAAAATATCAAAGGTGATAATGGCACCCTGGGTTAGTAGATCAAAGATTTCAAATTATGTCTTGGTGCTGAATTAAGAGAGTAGTTTCCGCTGTCACAGGGAAGATCTTTTTCATATAATCTGTACACCGGAGATTATATTCGGGGAAGAGGAATTTCCCAAGAAGGGGCCTTCACTTATATGACTTTTGCTGGATGTAAATAGAGAGGCTTTGGATAATAATTATTGGTACCATGGGTCAGGTGTTGTGCTAAGTTCATAATAATGACTGCATTTAACCCTCACAATAGTGCTTTTAGGGAGAACGTCACTATTTCGATTTTACAGATGGGGAAACAGGAGAGCTAAGGTGCCTAGGCATCTGGATTCAAGCCTGCAGCCTTTCCCACCTTGGTGGTAATAAACTGGTTATGAACGCCTCCCCCTTCCCCTCTTCCAACGTCAGGACCCCAATCCTAAGACTTCCTTTCCAGTGGGTGTAGACGAATAACAACAGGTCTGGGATTAGAAAACCTGGCTGGGGTCATAGGCTCTCAGACTCCGAGCTGTGTGGCCTTGGGCACGTCAGCCAGTCTCTGAACCTAGCCACGTTCTAAAATGACTCTAACTTGTTATGTTATATGTAAAGAGTACTTTCTAAATAAAAAAGTTCTACACGGTAGTAGCAAGCATTAGAGGAAAGGCGGGGGGGAGTTGTTTAATGCGGCGGCCCCCAACCTTTTTGGCACCAGGGACGGGTTTCGTGGAAGACAACTTTTCCACGGATGGGGCGGGGTGGGTAGTCGGTGGTTCAGGCGGTAACGTGAGCGATGGGGAGCGGCAGGTGAAGCTTCACTCGCTCGCCGGCCGCTCACCTCATGCTGTGCGGCCCGGCTCCCAACAGGTACCGGTCCTCAGCCCGGGGGTTGGGGACCCTTGGTTTAATGGGAACAGAGTTTCAATTTAGGAAATGAAAGAGATTTTAGAGGCGGATGGCAGTGGTAGTTACAAAGCAACGTGAATGTACTTAAGACTGCTGAACTGAACACTCAAAAATGGTTAAAATGTAGGTTTCATGTTACCTATATTTTATCACAATTTAAAAAAATTTTTAAATGAGAAAAAAAAATCTGTACCTTAAAAAAAAAATCCTGCAGAGATGATAGTAATACTAATGTAATCATTATTTTCTCTTAGGACAAAGAGTAGAGAGAAAGGGTTATTTCAGGTGTGCTATCGGGGCTTATATATTGCTAAGACGGGACAAAATGATACACACCTTGAATGTGCTCATTCCCCTCTAGGGACTAGGGAGAGCTGTCCCGTTTGAGGTCAGTGTTGCTACTCTGGTCACACTGCTGCCTTTATGGATGGCTCCCCCTTACCCCCCAGCTGCCCCCGACCCCGGGGCAAAGCTGGGGGAATCGAAGTGTGATGAATGTGCCGGGTGCCTTCTTCCAAAGCCGGGACACCCAGGACCTGGCATGCGCTGCAGAGCCCTCCAGAATGTAATAAAAGGCATCGAGCATTCCTTGCTTTCCTGGGAAATTACTTGTATGCATCACAATGATGACATTTTTAGATGTAGTGAAGAAATTTGGCCAAGAAATATCTTGATCTAATTTTGAAATAATGCAACAGCCGTAATTCAGTCAGTATTGAAATCCACGTCTGTGCTCTTTTCCTGTGTGTGGAGTCCAAAATTTTCAGTTCAGACCTTGACCCTGTGGGACTATGCACGAGTCACTTGACCTCTGTTCAGCTCAATTTCCTCATCCAGGAGGGAGAAGTGGTTGGACTTGGCCACAGTGCAGGTTCTTTTCAGGGCTCGGGCCAAAGTTTCTGTGAAAAGTCCAGGTAGCTCAGGGTGTGGGGTGTGTGGGAGCAGCCCTGGAGGGGACCCCCCCAGCCAGCTTCCCAATTCCTCCTGCCTCTGATGGAGGTCAGATTTATGCCATGGGAAGGTTGAGAAAGGCCTTTTCATTGACAAGACAGGACTGGTGAGACGGGCATGTGTGTGGCATATGCAGTGATACAGAGGGAGGGAGAAAAAGGAGGGAAGGAAGGAAGGAAGGAGGGAGGGAAGGAGGGAAAGAAGGAGGTGGCCGGGCAGCCACGACCGGTGCACCAGGCAGTGCAGTCCTGCGTGTGCCTCTTCTGGAAGGGTGTCCGCAGCATCCAAGTGAAGTTCTGTACCACGAGGGGAGCTTCCTTCCCTTTGGAAAGGCTGTGCTACCCGCTCAGAAACCACCGAGTGCCACGGTTTTGCACGTAGTAGGCACTTAGCATGTTTTGTCATTTAATGCTTCAAAGCAATGAAAGGCCTTTATCTTTTATATCTGCTCTTGGTTCCTGGCTTGAATTGGTCTGTCTTAACCAAATATTACCCAGAACTCAAGACTGGATTTTATCAGTCAACTAGAAAGAAGGCATACGAATGACTCGGCTGTGAGTCACGGATTGGCTCCATTCTAGAATGGCCCTGAGGCCTGGGGGGGGTCCGGAGTTAACTCGTGTGCAGGACCTGAACTGACCATGTTAACCAGCTAACCTCTTCTGAGTCAAGGCTAGGACAGCTGCTTTACTTTTTTTCTTTGTTTTTGTGGTACACGGGCCTCTCACTGTTGTGGCCCCTCCCGTTGCGGAGCACAGGCTCCGGATGCGCAGGCTCAGCGGCCATGGCCCACGGGCCCAGCCGCATGTGGGATCTTCCCGGACCGGGGCACGAACCCGTGTCCCCTGCATCGGCAGGTGGACTCTCAACCACTGCGCCACCAGGGAAGTCCCCGCTTTACTTTTTAATTTTTTCTTTTGGCCGCGTGGCATGTGGGATCTTAGTTCCCTGACCAGGGATTGAACCCGCGCCCCCTGCATTGGAAGGGCAGAGTCTTAACCACTGGACCACGAGGGAAGTCCCTAAGACAGGCACTTTATTCTGGGATTTTAACAGAGCAGCTGGCAGGACTAAGGCAGGAAAAACATCAGCTAGTACATTCAGCATTCTCATCCGCTTTCTTCGTAGGTTATTCCCAGTTTGCTAGGCCAGTACAACTGAAAAATCATCTCACTAAATAGCAGTAGTTAGCAAAATGATGATATTAGTATGAACAACTGAAAAATGATAAATATCTTTAGGCATAAGCTATTCAGAAATATGCCTAAATAAATGCTATTTGGGCAATTATATTCTTGTGCCAGCAGATAACAAATGATAACCACTTCTTCCATGGCTGTAAATTCGTATTGATTCAGTTCAAACTTAGAACTCCAAAATGAATTATATCTGGTCATTGCTAAACTGCTTTGCTCACTGAAAGAAAAAAAAAAAATCCACACAACACCTATTACAATGCATTTAATTAAGACAAGCATTAACTTTATGTGCCATTATTTGCTTCTGTGAAATCTCTATGGTGTAAATATTGAACGGCGGTATCCCTTGAATGCTAATCAATCCTTTCTGAATTTCAAATGATTACATAAATTTTAGGAAATGCTTATTTGCCAGCATTACCCTCTGCTACATATATACCAGCCAGGCATTAATATGGAGATCAGTGTGGTTATTTGACAAGTGTCTGGTGAGTGTTTTTCTAAATTAGAGTATCCTATACGGAAAGGGAAAAACTGAGATTGAATGCTAATTGTAAGAAGAACCCAGGGAGCTCTCTCTCGCTTATCTGTTTCATGAGGAACAATTTAGCCAATGCACTTGGGTAAAGATGTGAGGGGAATGTATCCATCACTAGACTTTGCAGGCCAGTTGGTGACAGCATGTGTGTATGTGTGTGCGTGCACGTGTGAGGGTTTGCACGGTGAAGTATATTGAAAGGCTACAGTAAAGCAAATATTGTGACCAGCCTCAGGAAGGACAATCACCACATCATGGGAAGGTTGGTTTTCGCTGTTTTCATCTTTTATGCAGATACTTTGTAAGCAGCGTTTTATGACATGCGGACAGTTGTGCTTGTTTCAGAATTGAATTAATACAGTATTCAGACACACATGGTGATGCACAAATACAAATGTTTGCTAGTGTTCCAGCCTCAGAAGCTTTTCCAGAGCTTCTGGAGGGAGGCTGTGAGCTGAGGAGGGGAATGGGCCCTCAAACGCGTCCTGGCTCCGCCGTGGGTTTGCTCCACAGCGGTCCATACACTTGGTGCGCTGTTGTCTGATCGACAAAGTGATCAGTTCATTTTGCTTTAGGCACTGCAAACACAGTGTTTAATCACTGTGATCAAATCTGTCTCTTGGATTTGGAAACCTCTTTCATGAACTGGATTTAATGTTGCAAAAAGGCAAAGGGGCATTCGAGTTTCCCTTTGTTCCTGTTTGCTTAGATTTGTGTTTTCTTCCCCCCACTGCCCCCGTCCACCACCCCTCTTCCAACTCCATAGGGGCACACAGTTCGATGGCAAAAAAAACCCTCAGACCCAACAAGTTGCTGGACCTCTTCTGGAGAGGTGGGCAAAACCAGTAGCCTCTTCTGTAACCCCTGGCATTCCCTTCTCCAAAAGCGTTCGGCGCTATTTCCAGGCTAGTCTAGAAGTGCCGGGGGACGGAGCACGGGGTCTCTACTGTGTCCATGTGTGCGCCCCCTGCCAGGGATGCCCAGCTAGGGGAGGGCGGCTGGGGGAGGGTGGGGCGCCCGGGCACAGCCAGGGCAGAACAACCAGACCACCCCACAACTCGCCAATCATCAGGGGAGGCTGTGAAAACTGCTTCCTCCCCCCAGGAGGTGGGGACTTACACTGATGCTGTGCTGACCTCTGGACTGGGATTGGCGAATGGAATGCAGTTTAGCAAAGAGGTTACACCCTCCTCTGCCTTCCTCCTCAGGGCTTCAAACACCCGGGGTGGCCGGGGTGGGGGAAGGGAGGAAGCGGGTGTGCAAGGTGAAGTCTTCTCTTATTACAGGAGAGCGCGCGCCATCTGTGCTGGTAGCTTCAAGGTGGCCCTTCTCATCCTGCAGCAAAAGAACCGGGTCCTCCCTTAAGGGGGCCAGGATTGAACTGCTATGGTCTCCAGGCAGGTAACACGGGAGACTTTTGTGTACGTACTTAAGGATGGAATGTTTGCTCTTCCTGCAAGTCCTGTGGCCTCTGGTTAATGAGAGGTGAGGGCAATAGCTGCTCTGAAATTCTGGGCCCGTTATAAAGCCTTCATGTTTCAACTGAAATCTACAGATATAAATAATCTGGTCCTGACAGTGATGAGAGTTCCCTTATGTGACAGAAGTTCTAAGCTCTGCACAGAGGCCCTGCCTACATGTGGGTCACCTCCCTACTGGCATTTTGCTTTGCCTTCTGCTCTGCGGGGAGCTTTTACAGTGCGTCTTGGCCACGTTCTGACCTTGAAAGCCAGGAGGAGAAATGACATATGTAGGAAAAGAAAACAAAGATAGACCTTTATTTAAAGCTCCAAGCAGAAGAATTACTGGACAAAATTCAAGCAAGAAAAAAATACCTATCCTATCAAAAATTAAGCCCTTTGGAAAACCAATGACTGAAAATACATTTCCTTAACCCAAAAGACTATGAACTCACCATCCACATTCTCCAGCTAGAAAACACGGTGCACTTTTATTTACTATTAACAATGCCAACATCATATTGCAAGAGTCAGGGTGGACCCTTTAACAAAGCGGAAGGTTGTACCTGAAGGTAGAATTGACTAATTCTTCCCCTCCCCACCAAGGAGCTTCATGCCCTGAACCTCCCAGACACCTACGGCTCCTCTTTTTCTATTTTAGGGTTTTTAATGCCAAAGACCACCAAAGGGGAAGCAGACAATGACCGTCAAGTTACTTTGGCTAATTTTCTCCTTTGAACACCAGAGTTCAAATAGATAGAAAGTAGACATACAAGTAACGAAAGCTTATGATCATGCAGCTTTCCTAATGCATAGTGAGTGGTCCAAAGCAAACGACAAACCTAAGAGGCAACAACAAAATCACAAGGAGAGATTCTCCGAGAGTGAGGTACCAAGGCTCTAAGGCAAATGCTTTCAACAAGCCTGCTGAAATCCTGAACCCAGAGTTCATACAAAAATACAAACACACACATGCAAACAAGTCACATTTAGAAACCAAGGGAAGTAAAAAGCTTCACAATTATTTAGTATATTCAGTAAAAATTGGAAATTCATGTAAAGCAGTTCCCTGCTTTTACCCAAGAGAGGCTGGTTTTCTTTTTGGTCCATATTCCTCACATGATGGTCCCAATTCCCTACGTCATTCTGTCTGTATAGATGGTGCCTTAGGATGTAGGGAGCATTTTAAAAATATTGATTGATGAGCTCATATGTCTCTGAAGGGGACAGTGTGCCGTAGCAGAGAAAACATGGACTGGAATTTGGTGTTGCTAGTTCCAGACCTGGCTCTGAGCCTAAAATGTTGGGGGTAAATCACCTCGTTTTTTTTACTTCAAATGCAAAATGGAAGGGAGATAGTAAATGATTTACCTGCTTGAAGTATTTTATTATTAACACTACAGAAGAGAAGCCTTCCTGCTCCCTCCTTCTGTAGCTCACTTTGATATCTGACCTGCTTAGTGTCACGATTCCAACAGAATCTAAATACTGATCATCAGTCCTTAATTCCATTAATTATTTTATTCCCAAAGGAGAAGATTCTGTTTAGTCTCTACTTTCCTTATAAGAATTCCCTTCACAATGTGAAGACATATCCTTATTTTCTAAAATTAAAAGATGTCAAATTGTCTAATGTGTTTATTCTAGTCTCCCTTTCTTCGAATTTTGTGCATTTTTTTAAACTAATTTTTCCAGTTACCGTTACTTTTTTTTTTTAACCTAGAAATTGGAAGGAAAAGCTTTCTTTCACTTATGAATGCAATAAATATTTCTTAAAAACCTACTATGTGTCAGAGAGTAGGCCAGGAGCAGAATGCAAACTGGTAATAGAAATAATGTAATTTTGCAACATGGATGGACCTAGAGATTATCCTACTAAGTGAAGTTAAGTCAGACAGAGAAAGACAAATATCATATGATATCACTTATATGTGGAATCTAAAAAAAAATGATACAGATGAACTTACTGAAAAAACAGAAATAGACTCACGGACAGAGAAAACAAACTTATGGTTACCAAAAGGGAAAGGGCTGGGGAGGGATAAATTAGGAGTTTGGGATTAACATATATGCACTACTATATATAAAATAGGTAACCAAGAAGGACCTACTGTATAGCACAGAGAACTCTACTCAATATCTTGTAATAACCTATAATGGACAAAAATCTAAAAAGAATACATACACACACACACACACACACATAAAACTGAATCACTTTGCTGTATACCTGAAATACTGTCAACCAACTATACTTCAATTTAAAAAAAAAAAGAAAACAGCTGTTAGAGAGTTCTTTGGAAAAACTAGTCTCCGAAACTAACTTGCACTTGGATAGGACTTTGCAGCTTAACCACTTCCCATTACAGATCACAAGCTACTTTGGTAAAGGCTTTGCTTTGAGTTTAAAACTAAGTAAGTCTGGGCTTCCCTGGTGGCGCAGTGGTTGAGAGTCCGCCTGCCGATGCAGGGGAAACGGGTTCGTGCCCCAGTCTGGGAAGATCCCACATGCCGCGGAGCGGCTGGGCCCGTGAGCCATGGCCGCTGGGCCTGCGCGTCCGGAGCCTGTGCTCCGCAACGGGAGAGGCCACAACAGTGAGAGGCCCACTTACCGCAAAAAGAAAAAAAAATAAAAAAAATAAAAAAAAAAATAAAAAAAAAACTAAGTAAGTCTAACTGAATCACTCCGCTGTACACCTGAAGCTAACACAACCCTGTAAATCAACTAACTATATTCCAATATAAAATAAACATTAAATAAAGTATCTGCTTAAAAAAAAACTAAGTCAGTCTACTGATGCATCTATTTTATCAGCAACCTTTCCTAAGTCCCTCCGGTGTACTGAGCAATGTGCTAGAAACCTGGAATGTAGAGAAACATAAAGGACAATTTCTAACCCCAATCTACTTTTTACGCTGGGGAAATCCTCTCCAAGACACTAAACAATCTCTTTAGCTCAGGTGAGTATGAAAAAGTGCTTTCAGAAATATTGGCTGACCAGAGAAGAGAATAACTCACAACCAGTCAAGGGCACTCATCGGGGGAAACAGGATGCAATATGCCTCTACTTTCTCCTGCCACCTGGGATCGAACAAGAGTCCAGCAGCGTCTAGTCATGGAGCCTCAAGGCTGAGAAAATCCCAAGCCAGAGGAATCTCTTAGCTGGCACATTCTGGTCACTTGCTGCTCTGAGCACTTAGGCCACATGCGTATTCCTGATGGGCTTGACCATGTAATGACATCATTCAGGAAGCTGCTGATAAAGACCAGGTGATTGCTTCTCAGCTCTGCATTTGTTTTCAGGAGATACAGTTAATGGGAATTCTACTGGTCTTTGGAATGCATGCGATAATGGTAGTGTTTGGGGATCACACCTCTTCCTCTATGAGATTTATTTCTGCCCTGGTTGGTGACAGCAAATTTCATCAGTCACTTTGATTCCTTTTTAAAAGGTGGGAGTACAAACCAATAAAGAAACAAAAATTTTATTTTGGCCTCTCTTGGGTCATCAATATCAACTGGCCAACTTAGAATTATCTCCACGGATGCAAATTATCTCACAGTTAGGTGAGAAAAAGGGTCTGGGGGAGGGGGGAGTAATAGGATTTTAGGAAAACATTCCAACCAGCAAAGACTGGGCCTCCAGAGTCTGTTAGATCACACACAGAAATATCCTGGGAGATGGGCATTTTTTACTTTTATTCCTTTTTTTCCAACCAGCTTACCCAATTGATGTCTGCTCACGGATACTATTTGAGGAGGAAAATAATCAGGCAGCAGAGTGGAAGAATTTGGGTCAACTGTACTTTTTACTTTAGTCCTGTCATTAGCTTTTCATGAAATCAGGACCCAGCTTCAGTGAAGGTTGACTTTTGGAAGGAAGGTGGTTGGACCTCAACTAATCAGCTGCCATTCCTATGGAGTTTCCTATTCTGGTTGAAGCACCCAGGACCCTGAGATGCATCCCAGCTGTTTCCCCCTAACCCTATCACATCCCATGGTCTGCACCCTGTAACGTGTCCACACCCCATCTCACTCCTGTCTCCAAGTGCGTTAAAGCCACTCAGAACACAGTTTCTAGTCCCTTTTCCACATGACTACCAGGAAGGCAAATCAACTTCAGTGACGCACTTCATCCCCCTTTAAAGAATCCTGCCGTCTGCCTAGATTTTTTGCAGGATGAAGACCGTGGTACCCAGTTTTGGTCACAGCTATATCCCGGGGGCTGCTCACAGCAAGTGCTCAGCCTCTCCAGCACATCTGCTGTTTCCTTCAAGCCACACGGGTCTCCCAAGAGTCCCGGAGACCTTGAACTCCTCTTGCCCTCTTGCCTCCGTGCTTTTGCCCCAGGCATCCATGAGGCTGAGGAGACTGTACCTGCATGTGCTCACAGCTACCCTCTCACCACGTCCATCAGGAAACCCTGCTTCACCAAGAGCACACAGTCTCTCCCCACACAGCCCCTGGCCTTGGATCAGTCCACAGAAGCCTCGTTTTCCTCCAGGGTCCCAGAGGCTCAAGGCTGGGCTGGGATCAGACCACTGCAGGTTTCAGACTCAGGGGCACAGGCTCGGCTTTTGAGGGAGGCCCTGGTATGATTTCACTCCCATCACAGGTAAAACAGGCTTTTGGAGGGTGGCCTGGGTACCCAAAGGTTAATTACTCATTGTTTCTATGGGGGAGAAAAGCTTTCCATTCACAAATTGGAAACTACCTGAACTTTACTGCCAGTTACTTTATTCTTGCTTCTTTAAAGATAAACTCTTGGGGCTTCCCTGGTGGCGCAGTGGTTGAGAGTCCGCCTGCCGATGCAGGGGACGCGGGTTCATGCCCCGGTTCGGGAAGATCCCACATGCCGCGGAGCGGCTGAGCCCGTGAGCCATGGCCGCTGAGCCTGCGCGTCCAGAGCCTGTGCTCCGCAACGGGAGAGGCCACAGCAGTGAGAGGCCCGCGTACCGCAAAAAAATAAAAAAATAAAAAATAAAAATAAAAATAAACTCTTGGGCAAACCTGATTTACCTCTGATCGATCGGAAAGCCACGATGTCCTTTCCTCCTTAAACAACAAACAGACATAGTTTTAAGGGACATTCAACTAGTTATTCCCTGGTGCCCAGGATCCTGAAACAGTTAACACCCTTACTAAACCAGAGAGTTCTGTGTGGTTGAGGTTCTGGTAAACACACGACCCAACTGTTTGGGAAGATGATCTGTGAGGTCCGCATGCTGAGAGCACTTCAGGAGCTCCCCAACCCCATCCTGACCACCCGTCCCCCAGTGTTTGGCAGAGATATAATAACTTTGAAAAATGATGAAGGAACGATAAGAGGGATGAAAACTAAACATGGTTGATGGTTAATCTCACCATCTTCCAACGTCATGCAGTTCTTCAACTCATTTAAAATACCACTGAAGTGAGATGAATCTCTTTAAATATTTTATCACCAAGATTTCTTACACACACATTACCACATTTTTCATTTAATTACTGATCAAACGTACGAGTTGAAAAGACGAAGATGTTGCCATATACCAGAATAATTTGTGAGATGACAGCAAGCAGGCCTATGCTATCTTCCTCTTAATTTTTTAAAAAAACTGTTCTTGAGCAAACCACGTAGACTTAGTTAAATAGAACTTTCCTATTTCTTGTGGTTAATACAGAAACCATACAGGACCCAGTGCTGGCATGGTAAACCTTTGAACACTACATCTATGAAATTCTGTTGTCTTTTTAAATTTTCAGTAACACTTCTTTTTGCTATATTTATCACATTTTCCAAAATATGAAAATGTTCCTTTCCTTTTAAATGTTGACTACATGTGAAAAATTAACTCTGGTTCTATTACTTCAAACTATCCCTTTATTAGCAACAGTTGTGCAGTGCTGTCAAGAGGCATTTTAAAATGAAAGTACCAAATTTGGAGTGTAGACACATCTGTTTTACTTTGCAGTATGTTTTATTGTTTTATTTCTAAGGATATGAATTCACAACTATCTTATAACTGAAGACTAAAGAAAAAACATATGTTGGTAAATCTGATTTCTGCATTTTTTTTTCATTCAAGGGAAGTTGCCTCCCTCAGCTGTCTGCCAATAAGTAATAAATGGACTTGGCAAAAAGTTTATTTAAGTTGGCTTTATTAAGCCAACAAAATACAGAAATCAAGTATGGGACAGGCAGAAAAATCTGTTCCTTTGAAGTCAATAAAAATCCATCTCCTTAATCCTTTTTTTATTCCAAGCAGTGGTGATTTTTCTCAACTGACTCACTGGGAGCCTTGATTTAGCTAATCTGTCTTGCTTAGTTATCTTTCTTCTCCAAAGCTTTCCTAAAGAAGCATCCTTTCCCCTTGACAACCGTCATCTTTTATGCTTGCATAGTGGTGCATCTGGTTATAAACATTCTGTAGTTAATCCTGATAGAGATTTAGGAAACAGGTTTTTAATTACCATCCATATTTTACAAGAACAAAAACAGCAGTAGCTTGCAAGCTGAAACAAAAGGTGCAGAGAAACGACTAACAGCAGAAAGGTGGCCAAAATGTGACACCATGCGTCTTTCCTAACCCTCTGCCATGGCTGTCTATCAGCGTCACCCACCCATTACATCCATCAGGGAAGAACACTCAGGACTCCAGTCGTAACTCCTTCCCCATATGCCAAACCACCCACTACCGGGCTATGACTCAGCCAGGAACACACACAGGAAAACATAATTGAGCTGGAAGATTTCACGATTAGAAAAGAAGGTCATTATCTTGGAAGAACAAAAACATGGATGGACCTCAAGACACTTAAAGGTCAGTATCATTTAGTCATTTTTATGAGAAAAGGATTCCTTACCTAAACTAAAGAGCACCAAGAATTTCAGACACACGAACTCTCGTTGGTCAAACTGTAGAGAACGAAGCTTTGCCACCAACTCCTGTGCATGACTCATGAGGTTGTTGAGTGTGGCCCCCGCTTGTGAGGCTATGATGGAATAGTCCACCTGCAACACAGGATCAGTTTAGGGGGTTTTCAGAACCGGAAATTCTATATTTATTTATTATTTATGTTAAAATTTATATATGTATATACACATATATTAAAAACATGTATACATATATATTTCCCTTGAGACTTTTAAGCACTATGGGTAAAATCAGGTTGCAGTATAGATCCATAACACAGGGGACTTTCCCCATGAAGACAGTTTGATACACATTCTATTATAATAAAATGTATCATAATCATCCTGATCAATCTAATCATTTTGATAAGCTTTGTAGGAAGCAGGTCTTGACTGCCTCAATTGTACACATAGATACCTTTATCTTTTTTCCTATTGTGAAGTGACATTATCACCTAAGATGAAAATTGTTAGCTCATGAGTAAGTTTAAAGAAAAATATACTGTCCATAAAAAGTGAATCCAGGGTGGCATTCTATATGCACATGAAGTTAATTAATGAGGCAAGTGAAGGCAGAGATATGTTTCTAATTTTATTAAGAGACTTCATTTTAAAGTAATCATTGCTCAAGATTGCATGCTTATGGATGATGAAAGAATCACATTTAGATTATTCTTTGATTTGCTGCTTCCTCAAAAGCTACAAAGACTAGCTACTTTCCTATGATTGTCAATACATTTCTCTCTAATGCCAGCAGTGATCTTATTTATGAGAAGAATAATTTCTTGATTCAGAAAACAAAAAAGGTTTACTTCCCTCTTCATTGAAAAAAAAAAGTGCTGCAATGCATCCATCTCAGATTATTCACGGGGACACCAAAAGTTCAATTTATAATAATAAGTTAAAATGTAGGGGTGGCTATCAATGGCAGAACTGGCTTTGCGACTGCAATTACAGCATAAGGGGAAAGCCCAGTTGGTACCTGACGCTCCCATCTTTTTTTTTTTTTTTTTTTTACTGGTGAGCTCTCAGGCAACCAGATACTCTTTTAGGTGCATTTAATATTTGCAGCAGCAGCAAATTTGTCTGGGAGGCAAGCCCTCATCTGCCACTCACCCGGAGCAGACTGTATTAAATTTTTATATTTATTGACATTTCATTACCATAATTGACTGCACTTGCTTCTCTAGGAGAAGGCACAGGGCTGCCTCCTAAGCAGGAGAATGAGTCCCTTGAGGAGAATTTGCAATTAAAAACAAGGCAGGATGGATTTTTTTTTATTGTGTAAATATGATGAGTTGAATTTTCAGCTTTAACTTGAGAATACTGGGTGTACAGAAACCTTTTTTTGAGAGTGAGAAAAATTATGAGTCAGTGGAAAGACGGCCCCCCCAAAGGTGTCAATCGGTTTACAGAGGGTCAACTGTGTGTGAAAAAGCCCCAGTCTGTACGTGTCCTGGGGAGGCCGCCGCATCACCACCGCACTGTCCTACTCGCCTGGTCCAGGTGCCCGCATCTCCCCGTTAAATTCAAACATCAACTGTCCTAAGCGCACCTGTGGTTTCTGTTGCAGATTGTGTGAAAGGAAGGGTCAGCACACAGGCAGCCCGAACCCTGAGCCAGAAGCAGAGGACAAGTGGATGGATGTCATGGACCATGTGAGGGTCACCTGTCTGGCACACCCCAGGGATGTCCCAACCATCAATGTACCAGTTCTCTTACAGGAGAACTTTCTACTCCAAGGATGTTCTTCTTACTTAACAGGGGTGGCTGAGCTCTGAGTCCCTTAGAAACTGTACATGGTCTAACTACTCCACATGGTAGTAATATAAATCCTATAGGGGCAACTGGGGTAGAATTGGGAATGGCAGCCAGGGCCAGAGGTAGAGGAAACCTGGGACAAGACAGGAGAGGCTGTGGGCCAGTGAAGCCATTGATGAAGCAAGAGCCTTGGGTAGTCACAAGAAGGCTCCATCTTTCGTGCCCCCATCTCTCAGGGAGGCACTTCAGCTGGATAATGGTAAGGTGCCACCCACTTCCATTGTTATCTAGAAATGAGAGTAGTTGGGGCAACACTGCAAACTTAAGCTTGGAATCAATTGCTGAAAGCATCGTTGGTGTAGCTTAGAAGGTACATCACACTCTGTTTTTTGTTTTTTGCTGCAGCGTGTGGCATGTGGGATCTCAGTTCCCCGACCAGGGAATCAAACCTGCACCCCCTGCCGTGGAAGCGTGGAGTCCTAACCACTGGACCGCCAGGGAAGTCCATGTACATAACACATTTTAATAAAAATCTCTAGTGGATCCCTAAACCAGGAAGGTGTACTACTAAAATAAGCCAGAAATATGTTGGTATTAATTGATTTTTTATTATTAAGATGGGGTTCATTCAATTTTGCTATGTCTGTGGTTCTAACAGGTAGGAAGTAAGTCCAAATACTAGACCTTCACAGGTGCAAATGTAGTACATTGTAACTGAAAGGACTCTAAATAATTAATTAAAAAAAAAATATGGGTCAGGCTTTCCTGGTGGCTCAGCTGTTGAGAGTCCGCCTGCCGATGCAGGGGCCATGGGTTCGTGCCCCGGACCGGGAAGATCCCACATCCCGCGGAGCAGCTGGGCCCGTGAGCCATGGCCGCTGAGTCTGCGCGTCCAGAGCCTGTGCTCCGCAACGGGAGAGGCCACAACAGTGAGAGGCCCGGGTACCACACACACACACACACACAAATATATATATATATATATATATATATATATATATATATATATATATATATATATATATATATATGGGTTAATTAAAATTTGCTATGTGTGTAAATTGAGCAGGTATGAAATAAATTCAACTATTAGAACTTTATACTTGGAAAATAACACGCTCTAATGGAAAGGGACTGAAATGGTTTCACAGGATTCTGTACTTAGAAGGACTTCAGGAAATCAATTGTCACGCCAACAACTTTATCGCTATACATTTATTTACATGCTAATTTGAAAGCCCAAACATGCTTATGAAATGGGGGCTCTGATAACATTTCTTTCAAGGCTAATTTATCAAATTGCATGGCTCTGAAGGAGGGGCAGTGATTTATTCCTGAAACAGCGCCCAGATCGGCAACTTCCTGACACTTTATTACAAACATAATTATATTTTCATTGTTGAATGTGGAGTTTGCCCTCATTTCAGGAGCAGCTGGCCTTGTCTTTTATGTACTTAGTAAAATTAATTTATCGCTCTCTTACATGGAATCTTTGTGCCATTAAATTCAACAGAGATATTGAAGAAATACTGTAAGCAGATATCCCCTTTGGATAAATTTCACTCACCATGAAGGTAGCAACAGTTGTAGCTAAATTGCTTTTAGTTCTAACAGCTGAAATTTTTGATGACTTGTATGTTGTAAGATGCCCGTCTTTTTAATATGATACACAATAATAGAAGGTAATGAATGAACTGCCAGTAGTCCTTTCCCTTAGGAAAATCTTACAGCGGCTGTTAATTAGCTACAATATGCAAATACTGAAAAGTGGTGCCACATCAAAATCCTCTACTGTTGTTTTATATACACACATACAGCCATATGTTTTGTGTGCGTGTATTTTTCAAATACTGGATAGAAACGAATTCTTGTCATAGTGATAAGATGCTAAATATGTGGAATTGATTTGGCAGTGCTTAACATTACGGATAATCATTATTTCCTTTTGGCTTAACAAGGTTATTTAATGTACACTTATAGAAGCCAGACTAAAAGACAGAATTAAAATAGCTAACTTTAGGGTTAAGTAAGAAATTCTGTTGTGTTGGCAAAACGCAAAGTCGCAACAATTGATACTAAAGACCAGAAATGCCATCTACTCCTTGACTGTTCTTGGTTTGGAAATTCAGAGAAAGAAATGCACTTTCTCTACTTTTTACATGGTAATTACCTTTACCCAGGGACAGCACTTAAGGCAAAATGAAACATGAAATAAGGAGAATTTCTAAAGAGCAGGAATGGAAGTGCTCTGAGAAAGAATGGCACAAACCCATTTGATTTCTGGAACTCAGAAGGATGAAATCAAATTAATGTGTGGGCTGAGTCTTGTTCTTCTAATGCAGCTCCCAGTCGGGTTTCGGAGGGAGGGGGTGGGGAGTCAGACCCGTGATGCAACTCTGAAAATGGGTACACTTCTCCCAAAGACCTGAGCCACAGGATGAAAAGGCTCAACAAAAATTCACAAGATCAGGAAGTCAAGCCCACTGAGGCTTGATTCTAGAAAGCCTTTCTCATGAATAGTGCAGAAAGCAGAGACCAGACAGTGATGAGATTGGTCCAATCTGCAAAAACTCTGAAAGAATGCTTTCCTTTAATTTGCTTGGGAACATGTGATTTATTTATAATTCAGCAAATGATGTGGAGACAGCCTTTCATTTTCAAATAGGCACTGCTGGGGTTTCACAGCACATAAACATTTATGGCCGATGTAAAAGATCACAGTGCCTGAGTCCCGAGTCCTGAAGCACCGTTCCACACATGCCTGGAACAGTCCAATGGAGTAAACAGATCTCTGCATTCCTTGCATCCATTTTAATAACACACCAGTTATAAAACGGAGGCTAAGAAATGGGAGGGACAGGCCAAAATCCTGTAAAGTTGGAATTATGCCCATTAAGCAGACTTTCTCTTCCGCCAGGTGCCCAGAAGCCCACATGTCTCTCTTCCTTCAAACCTTTGCTCAAATCTCACCTTCTCAATAAGGCTCAACCAACCAGTCCTATTAACACGGCAACCCAAGGGTCACTCAGCAACACAACCACGGATGTACGTTGATGCTCCTTTACACAACAGTTCCTTTTTTAAAGAAAAATTCAATAGCACTTTGACCTCTAACATTTATTAGGATTATTGATTATTGTCAGTTTCTCCTGCAACAGTGTTAAGCTCCATGATGGCTGGACCCTGCAGGATGCTCAATAAATATTTGTTGCCTGAACAAATATCTATTCAGAAAGGAGCAGGACCTCACTGTAATTTCCTCTTTCCACCTTCATTTTCAATAATGACTGGTTCTTACAACTAACACTAACACTCCCTTCCCTTCTTACTTGCTTGCCATTAGGTCAAATATTTAGATGATTGATATATGATATTTGAATCGGTCTCTTCCACCAACATGATTCCAAAATAGTGAGGATTCCACCATTTCTAAGGTTTTTTTTTAAAAAAGGCAGACAAACAAGTGTGGTAGATTCATGCAGAAGCTTGAGGAAAAACCCTAGGTACTAACCATTAATTTTGATTTAGCAATTGTTTTGACCCTTCAAAGCACAACTCTCAATCCCAGAAGCCTGGAAACGGCAGGCTGTTTGTGATCGCGCCGGCTTTTACAAGTTTCACTGTAATCATCCAAGCAGGAACGGAGCACACCAAGTCAGCTTTTCTAAATTATTTGCAGCCAATGTCCCTTTCAAAGCACAAAAGTGCTCCTGACCTAGTTAAATTCGTGCCATCTTGAACGTGCTTAATAAAAAGACACTTTTTTTTTTTTTTACGGTGTCTACACTCACCTGTTGCCCAGTAACCAGAAAGATGGATCCTTCTTTTCCATGAACCACTTGTCGGTAAATGTGGTCGAGAATTAAGAGCTCACTCCAGCAGTTCTGAAGCAGCTTCATTTGGTCATCAACCTGTAAAAGAAATAGAAAAAAAATGACACTGTAACTCAGTATTTTTTTTTTCTTGCATGATTTTTTACCTGAGAAACCACTAGAAGCAAGGAAGGACCACCAAAGGTCACCGAAGCACAGATGCTCAGAATTTCCATCCTTCCTCCTGAAAATCATTCTTTTCATTTGGACAAATACTATTTAGGCCACATATAAATACTTAAACTAAATATTTATAATCAATGAGCTGCTAGGAAACGGTACTCTATTAGATGGGTCTGTCATTAGATCTATTAGCATTTGCCTGTGGGACGTACAGGCGCCTCAGAGTGTCCTCAGTGGACCCCATTAGAATGACCCCAAATAGCCCAGGCTTGTGTAGAGGTTAATCCATTGAGCCCAAGCTGAAATAGGATTTGGATACTGGCAAGCCACCAAACTGTGAGGATTTATATGAGAGGCAATCAGCTGGACACCTCAAATGACTTCTGAATTTAGAGGCACACGGCGTTGTTTGTCATCCGTGTTCACCCAAAGTCCAAATTGTGCTAGACTTTGACTAGAACAATCACCAAGCTTGGTCTTGATGTTCACCTGCACTTGTTTTAGGATGTGGACAATTTTCCCATAAACCCCTTACACTTCCGTTTCCACATCTGAAAAATGGGCTGAGTACAGTACCCCCTTCACAGGACGGCAGTGGGGAGTAAACTGAAGAGGACTGCATCACAGTGAGTATTTTATCCACATGGTGTCGCCCCCCCAGGGGACCGCATTCTTTAATGACAGCAACATAACCTATTTCAGGTGCAGGCCACGTATCCACGGTCAAACGTGGAGGGCATATGGATCCATTTCCATGGCTATTTGTGACAGTTTCTTTTCATTTTGTAATATGTACCAGCCAAAGATCTTGGCGTGCCCAAATACATCACACATTTTTACCAACAACACCTGATATTTAGATGTCATTTAACAGTTTTGAAGAGTTTTGCATATTGTTTTAGATTTAATTCAGAGAACCTGCCTGTGGAGTTAGCAGAACCGGCATCATTTTCTTCAATTTACATTATGAGAAAATATGGTCTCAGAGACCTATTAACTGGTACCCCTAGAGGATCCTCTTTCTCTCTCTCAAGCTCTAGGATGTCTCCAAATTACATGGAGAGGTGCCAGACTCACAGACATAAGAAACAAACTTATGGTTACTAAAAGGGAGCCAGAGAATTGTGGGGATAAATTAGGAGTATGGGACTAACAAATATACACTAAATAAAATAGATAGGCAACAGGATTTACTGTAATAACACAGGGAACAATCAATATTCAGTATCTTGTAATAACCTATAATGGAAAATAATCTGAAAAAAAATATATATAACTGAATTACTTTGCTGTACACCTGAAACTAACACAATATTGTAAATCAACTATACCCATTTTTTTTTTTTTTTTTTTTTTTTTGCAGTATGCGGGCCTCTCACTGTTGTGGCCTCTCCCGTTGCGGAGCACAGGTTCAGCGGCCATGGCTCACGGGCCCAGCCGCTCCATGGCATGTGGGATCTTCCCGGACCGGGGCACGAACCCGTGACCCCTGCATCGGCAGGCGGACTCTTAACCACTGCACCACCAGGGAAGCCCTACCCATTTTTTTTAAAAAAAGAAAAAGAGGTGTTAGAATTTTCTAAACTGAATTAATTTAACTCACTTATAACAAATTCATCTTTAAGCAGATATTTAATGAGATTCTGGACGGTTGGGTGATACTTAGGAAGTTTCCACTCACATATTACCAGTGATAGGAGCTTAGGGCTGACTATTTCCATGAGTCTAGAAAACAAGACAGTACTGAACTTAGACTAAAGCAAGGATTCAAGGTACAGTTGTGCACTTTCCAGCTCTGAGAGCTTGGCCAAGCCATTTAGTTCTCTAAGCCTTATCTTCTCACCTAAAAATACAAGAGATAGTTTTTGTCTTGAGGATGGAATGAATAAAGTGTGAAACAATACACTAATGAAGAAACAATGCCAAACACAAGGCTCCCAGTTGGAAGGCCATATTGATCCTGTTGAGAAGGAAAAAGGTAACTGCAGAGATTGAAGCTACAGTCAGGCTCTGTGAACAGGAAAAGGCATCCCCAAACATCTCCGTCAGAAATGATTTGTTCTGACCCACAGAATTTCACTCATTAAGTAAATAGATGTTAAGAGCCATTTATTTGTTGGGTCTAAGTGCTGGGTCTGGGGTATAATGGTGAACAAGGTAGAAGCAGTCCCTACCTTGTGGAAATTACTCTCCTAGGGGAGAACGCTCACCAACACAGATGAGTGGGTTGGTGACAGAGGGAGTTCATCCTTCTTCAGAGGAAAATCTCCAGTGTTGTGTGTACACGTCGGGCTGTGGCAGCAGCTGAAGGAGACCCACCTTGCTGCTCTCTGCACACAGCTCACACTAGGAGCTGCAGCCAAATGTCCAAACAACATGGGTGTCCTCACGCCCAGCAGTTTTCAGGGACCGTCCCTCTCAGATGCTCGGGGCAACTTCAAAACCAACTGCACTTGGTTCTACTGGGCTTACTACACTTCATTCCAGCTCATACCCTATCAGCGTCTTATTTCAAATGTATCAGTCCACGGTGGCAATTCAGTTCCCCTGAAAATTTTCTTCTGTGATGTGAAGCTTTAATTATTTATTTAGCACTCTTTCCAGGGAAGCTGAAAATACTACACTTGGGGATCTTCTCCCCAGAAAGAGTTATCATACCCAAAGGTTGCCAAGAATTGGGGAATAACCTCGAAGCGTGGTTCAAGACATCTGGACGGGATTCCAGCTTAAGAACCTATTTACACGGCAGGAAGATTTATGATTCCCATCTTGCAGGTGGAAAAATGAAAAAGCTAAGAGATGATATTCTTGCTATAGAGAAGAGGAGAAAAGGTGAGTGACTGTTAAAAGCAGCATGTTTCCTGGAGCCATCACATTGAGGGGGCTTTTCCTCCTCATGTGCATGTGGTGGCCCCTATCCTTGGTATATAACATGAGAGGAATACTTATGGCAACAGTTTGCCAGCATCAAATCCTGTTCAAGTTGTAAGATAAGAACCTCACTTTCCCTGGCCTTCTTTTCTTTTAGGATCAGGATACACTTCCAAATAAGGATATATTTGTGTGTCATGCTCAGAAAAAGAGTGGAATGTATCATTTTCAGACCTTATTCTTAGCTGTGTGTGTGTGTGTGTGTGTGTGTGTGTGTGTGTGTGTGTGTGTGTGTGTGGAGATGGATTGGCTTTGAAAATCTGTCTATTTCCTGGATCCTCTGTTGCTTCAGAAGTTGCAGGAATAGATGAAATTGAGCATGTCTATTTCCCATAACTAGCACTTCATTTTTGGTTTTGTATTTTGTGCCGTTCATGTCATCATTTCTTCTGTTTCCACCAAGTACTGTAAGTGCTTGTTTATTCGTCTCACTCCATGAGGCCGGGGCAGCCTGGAAGCCGCAGCCCCCAGGGTGGGGGTGGGGTGGTCCAGTGCAGCCCCAGCTTGTGAAATAAAGGAAGGAACACGTGAATGACCGTGGTGCCTTCACTCCGGCAAGTGTCTGCTTTTGGCCGGTGTCTCTGGGACATGGACAACAACAGAAAAAGTGACTCCTTCGGGGCTCGTGAAGGGAAGGGTCATCTTCACCCGGGGATGAACACACGGGTGACCCTCCCCACACGGGCCGGCAGGTCTGGACCCACCGCTGGCCCTCGGTAAAGACTTCTTGACTAATTGTAATTTTAACACCCCTCTCGGGCAGTTGATTCCTTGTTTTAAGGCTCTCTGAGGAGGTTTTCCAAGCTGACATTCCGTTTCAATATTTCCACAATTGATTATGTGATATTTTATGTTATCTTGAAATTGGAGAGTATGCAGCTTCACGGGGCTTTGGGTGACATAGTGTTTATGCAGCTCTATGAATGAAAGGACAAGGCAACTATGATGACCGACTTGTTCCTTATCTCCAGATAAGAGATGCTGGCAATTTTGAAGATAATTTCTCTTTAGGAAGGAGTGTTATAGGTGATATGGTGGAGGGGGTGGGGAGGAGAGGAGAAAAATAATCTACTACTTTTGAGCAAATTTCCAGGTATGAATGCTGTCAACAAACAATTTCAGGTGGCATTTGGGGAGCCCAGACAGGGGACTGAGGGAGTGTCATTTCCATGACATATCAAAACCTCTCACTAGTTGGTAATACCCCCTCGTACAATCCTGTGTTATCAGCTGTAATAAAAAGAAGGGCTTATCTCAGAACCCGAGTCACTCATCAGAAAAGACTCACACTGGTCTTACAGATGAGCGTGTGAAGGAACACAGGCCTCACAGTGTTGGGAACACACCTTCCCACAACCCAGGATGTTAATCATTAGAAACCTGTGCTTTCTCATAAGAGGAGTGAATTTGGCAAACAATTAGAAGAAGAAAAATGTGTAGATCTTTCTCAAGCCCAGGTTGAACTTATCAGACCCTTTTTGTTGCCCCTTCAAATTTACCTTTGCACAGTCTGGCCATTGAACTGTTATTCCACTTTCCCTCTTGCAGGGGTATTTATTTCAAAATCGACATCATGAATCATTGCAGTTAAGCTTTAAGAAAGATATATTTAGGAAAACATTCGACTGACATGGGTTGGTAATTTAAAGTGGACATGAACCCATTTCTAATTTCGGATCATTGAATCTGGTGTGTGCCAGGCCTTGTGCTAGAAAGTTGGGGGGAAACAGAGGTGGACAGGACACAATCCCTGCCTTTAAGAAAAGTCACACTCCAAGGAGAGGAGACAGAAGTGTACATCCATTATAATAACCCCCTGTGCATTAGAAGCTGGGGGTCACTTTACCCTGCTTCATTTCTTGGGGAGACTTCCAGGGGGGTCACAGAAGCTTCTGAGAAGGGTACGTTTAAGCAGGTCTTAATGTTGTAGAACCACTTAAAAAACTCTTTTTTTTTTCCTCAGTAGCTCCTGTTAAAACAATGCTTGGAACAAAGGTTTTTTTGTTTTGTTTTTTTTTGCAGTACGCAGGCCTCTCACTGTGTGGCCTCTCCCGTTGCGGAGCACAGGCTCCGGACGCGCAGGCTCAGCGGCCATGGCTCACAGGCCCAGCCGCTCCGTGGCATGTGGGATCTTCCCGGACCGGGGCACGAACCTGTGTCCCCTGCATTGGCAGGCGGACTCTCAACCACTGCGCCACCAGGGAAGCCCATGGAACAAAGTGTTTTAAAAAAAACATGAAGATTCTTCAGAACAATTACAAATAACATCCAGCTATTATTTCTGGACAAAAGAAAAAAAATCCTTGCAGGTGGACCTCCATTTCCTTATACTTTCTTTTGCAACAATGATGACATTTATAAAGGTATAGTCAGAAGCAGGGAGAGAAAACTCAAACAAATCAGCATCAACTTAGCAACTCCTAATGAGAACCTACTTTGGTCAAGACTGACACACAACTGCTTGAATCCTTTACTGGCTTTATAAAAAACACTGATGATTATCAGCAACCTCTGTAATAAACTGCTACAAAGTCCAAGAAAAAATGATTTCACACTAACAATGATTAAACAAGCACTAAGAACAATACTGTACAAGAGAAATAACAGCCTAACTCCCCTGTCAATTGTTGCAAAACCCAACAGATTTATGTGCAGTTCTTCCCCACTCAGAGACAACTGAAGTGATTCCTGTGTATTTGTTAATTGCGGGCTGTCGGTCCAGAGTACAAAGACCTGCCTGGCAACACTTAGCCAGGGACTCAGCTCTTCTGGCCCCTTCTCCGTTTCTCCAGTAGACCAACAAAGGATTTTTTTCTCCCTCTGGTATAGAAACTCTCTTCCAGGTGAGGGAAGCAGGAGGCAGAGAGGTTTGACTGCAGGGTACCTGCCCTGTGTTTCCACTCCCACCAACTCCCTCCCACTCCCACCAACTCCCTCCCATCTAGGTCATAACCAAGAGTCCATGGAAATAGGACCCTGTGAGTCAACCGTCTTCTCCATCTAGTTGTAATTCATCACATACACCGTCACTAGAACGATCTATTTCAGTCAGGCTATTCCTCTGGACACAAACCTCATCCACATTCCCTAGATTTCCCTCCGAAGACCTCTCCCAAAGCAAACCTCCCTGACCAGTGTGTGGGGGTCGGACACCGATCAGTGTGCCCACTGGCCCATCATCCAGGAACTGAGGGGGTCGAGTGGCTGCCCTACAGCTGATAGCCTCAACCTCCGGGGACATGGGCCACCTCCACACCATCAGGGGTAAAGTGGTTGGGAAGTGAACATGAGAGCCGTCAGCAGAGGAAGGAGATAAAAGATAAAACAGACCAGACCTCAATCTACTTCTTGAACATCTCAATCCAGGGGTAGCAGAGGTGTCAGGGGCACAAGACGTCAGGGAGCCCTAAGGGGACCACCCTGAACCCAGGGTCCAAGAGCAGGCGCCCTGGACCATGATGAGTCAGCAGAACAGGCTCAAAAAATCCTCGGTTAGGAAGCGAGGGAATCATGTGGTTTGTGTTGGAGGCTTTCCATCAACAATCACTAAATTTCTTTTGAGGACGAATGCTTCCAAAGGTAAGTTTCATTTATCCAGAACATTCAGATGCCTGGTATGCCTTATTTCCCAGGGATGCTGAATTCAATTTTCTTTTATTTAAAGATGGGCTAATGCCAGATATTCAATGCCGACTTTTTTCATTTATATACATGTGAAGTTATTACATCAGTGAGAGACACCTTTGAGGTCTGGAAGAAAAAGACTGCATAATGGATGTAAACATGAAATATCACTATTGAGATCTATGTTATCACCACACAACATGATGTAATTTAACCAATTTATTTCAAACTGAATTGTAGCTACATTCTCAGAATTTGTCAAAGTGAAGGATAACTTTTGCCCAGACTTTCCTCTTCCTCTTATCCACATTTCAAACAGCTTCTTATTGAAATATAAATTAACTATAAGTTAACAGTACATTCATCGTACTTGTGGGGTCAATTAAGAGTTTGCACTCAGTAGTACTGGTAGTGTCTTCTGTTCAGGTTTCTATGTCCAGCCACATAAAATTTACGTGATCTGACTAAGTTGAGCGCTAAGAGGTAAAGAGACCATTCTTCCTTGTGGTCTAAGGAACAGATCACATTCTGCTGTTTCAAAGTCAAAGCATGTTCATTCTTTTACACAGTTGTCCAGTTTTCCCAGCACCCATTATTGAAGAGACTCTCTTTTCTCCATTGTATATTCTTGCCTCCTTTGTCGAAGATTAATTGACCATAAGTCGATTATGGGTTTATTTCTGGGTTTCTGTCCTGTTCCATTGATCTATGTGTCTGCTTTTGTGTGAGTACCGTACTGTTTTGATTACTGTAGCTTTGTAGTATAGTCTGAAGCCAGGGAGCCTGATTCCTTCAGCTCCATTTTTCTTTCTCAAGATTGCTTTGGCTATTCAGGGTCTTTGTGTTTCCATACAAATTTTAAATATTTTGTGTATAGCACAAGGAACTCTACTCAACAGTCTGTAATAACCTAAATGGGAAAATAATCTGAAAAAGAATATATAGATATAGATATAGACATGTATAACTGAATCACTCTACTCTACACCTGAAACTAACACAACATTGTAAATCAACTATACTGCAATATAAAATAAAAATTAAAAAAAAAGTCAAAGCATGCTTATATGCAAAGAGATGGGAAGAGAAGGGTTTTTTTGCCACTCAGAGAAGGTGAGCTGTGTCCATCATTCCCCTAAGAGAGGCTTTGACAGGACAATTTAGTCAGCACGACAGGGGTGATTCTTCTGTAAGGTGGCAGTCTTTTACAAAGTCAAGAAGTAGGAATTAGCATATTGGTGACCTTCATGGCCAACCCAGCCCCAGATTTAGTGAGACTGGCATTAAAAAAGTTGGTTTGTACAAGGGCATGCTTAACCTAGGACTCATTCATCTTGTCAGGTTATGGACATTTCCCAATCAACAATCAATCAAATTACACAGATTGGTGTTGGGTGCCATTGAGACTTGAATGAAATAAGACCTAATTCTTATGCTCAAGGAATTTACAAATGAACTGAGCAAACATGACATATCCACACAAAATAACCAGTGCACAAGGTAACATATAACGTGTTAAACTCCATGGAACGAATGATTAGAAAATAAATAAATATGTGTGTTTGTGTGTGTGTGTAAAATAAAACATCCTACACACTACTATATATAAAATAGATAATCAACAAGGACCCGCTGTATAGCACAGGGAACTCTATTCAATACTCTGTAATAACCTATATGGGAAAAGAATCTGAAAAATGTATATATATAACTGAATCACTCTGCTCTATACCTGAAACTAACACAACATTGTAAATCAACTATACCCCAATATAAAATAAAAATTAAATTAAAAAATAATAACAAAATAAATGCAACATCCCTAAAATTTTTTGTAGGAGTTTATATGTACGAATAATCAAAGATGAAATGACAGAAATGAGAAAATGGAGATAAAGGGAAAATAAAGGTAGGAAAATAAGTCGAAGTCAAGAATAGCATCGGCTCCCAAGCTTGATAAGGGCTGCTCCAGTGGCTGGCAAAGGGCCAGTTTGGGTCCTCGTCACCAGAGCACCACTGCTAACATGATTTGTGGACACATGACATTCGAAACAGCTTCTAGTACTGGACTCCTGAGAGAAACTTCACGTGTTTTTTTTTTTTTTTTTTTTTTTTTTTGGCGATATGCGGGCCTCTCACTGTTGTGGCCTCTCCCGTTGTGGAGCACAGGCTCTGGACACGCAGGCTCAGCGGCCATGGCTCATGGGCCCAGCCGCTCTGCGGCATGTGGGATCTTCCCGGACCAGGGCACGAACCCGTGTCCCCTGCATCGGCAGGCAGACGCTCAACCACTGCGCCACCAGGGAAGCCCCTCACGTGTGTTTTTACAGGAGGCTTCTAGATGGCACATAAACCAGGCTCTGACAACATCCCCTCCATAGCCAACACTGAGCTTCACAGCAAACGCTCCTGTAAAGCTAATGTTAAGAGAAGCCAAAGGGGTGTGGGAACAGATGTATATCTATGACTGATTCACTTTGTTATAAAGCAGAAACTAATAATAAAAAAAAAGAGAAGCCAAGATAATCTGGTCCTAGAACACAATTTTCTGATGGTCTGCTTTCCAAAGATAACCTGAGACACTCCAGAAATGGAGAAAAGGTATACATTTTAGGCCCCTTCATTTATAGCCTAGTTCAGGACCATTAGACACTACAAAGGAAATATACGGGCTTTACAGCTCAGAAACCTGGGTTTCTACCTTGACACCCTCACCATGTAACTTTGGGCAAAGAGTTCAAACTCCTTAAACCTCAGCTGCTCCCCCAAGCAATGGCTTTTTTGTTAAATGGGATAAACACAAGTGTGCCCAGCTGGGTGGCTGGCACACAGCAGACACCCTATTAATGGTAAGGAAACCTGAATCTAAATAAACAAAGGAAGGCCAAATATAAGAGGTGTTGAATGAAGTACAGAGGAAAAAGATTTCAGGTGATGGCAAAGGTTGCTGAACAAGAAAGTAAATAGTTTAAGGCAGATTGATGTGAAATATTTTCCAGTGCTTTCTCCTAGTAGGTATTGTTTCATTTATGACCACTGCCTGTTTCCTGTTCTCTAGTTTAGAAATCTCCTCTGTATAATTAAGGCAACGTTCCTCACATGTCTGACCAGGCGGATCTTCCAGCCATGAGGACAAAGCCCTTTAAGCCTGGTTGGAATGTCCAGAAAGCATCTGTGAATATGATTGTCGTTTTCGGAATAGGGTAGTAGGGTTAAGATTATAATCTTCATTTTCCAGACACTGCCTTAAAAACAATAATGACACCAGCCACAGAATTCCAGGTATGCAACAGTCTATTGTCTGGACAACAGTGATTAAGGCATAAATTAGGGAAGGTTTTGGCAGCCCTACATGCCATGAAATGGATCCATGGCTGGAGCCCTTGGGACACCAGATGGAGAAGAAAGGAAGATGCATGAGCTGTGACTCCCTTAAGGTCTGAATGCAGCTTCCTCCTTGGTAGACTGCGTTTCAAAGCCAGAAGAAAAAAAAAAAGTTTTTAAGAGGCTAAAATGTCCTTGGGTCCTTTTTGGCTGGCTGCTTCAATCAGGCTTTTGGCCAAAGAAAGGAGGAAAGAACCCAAGTGGCCTAAATATCAATCACCAAAAATACAACCCACATTAGGGCAGAGGCAAAGGAGAGGTCCCTCAGGACCGTTCAGTGATGGGAATTCTCTGGGTACAAAGGCTCCTGGGAGAATCCCTCCACCCTGTTCCCCAGTGACACAGGAGGACATGCTCCCTTCACAGGATTCAACTTCCCTCTTCAGGTCGCAGTGCTGAGGATACATGAACCTGCGTCTTCAGAGGTGCCCAGAAATATGTTCACGGAAGTGGTGGCAACTAAAGAGAGAACTCCAGGAGTCCAAAGTGCAGGATGATTATTTCTAGGTAAACCAAACCATTTTTGCTTTGCCTAATTAATGTCTGCTTGGTCAGTGCTGAAAGGACCCAGTAACCACCTTCAGTTCAAAGACTTCATGTTACAGAGGAGGCCATTCCGGTCAGGTGGGCTGTGGTGTATAGCAGGTTAGTCGAGGGCCAGAAATGGGGTGGGAATCCAGGTGTTCTGAATCCTAGCCCAGTGCCCTGTCACTAAGCCTTTTTCATACAGGAAAAAAGAACAATCTTTCTAAAATTTTTTTAAAATGTAACATTGCCTCAATTTATTTCCTGCAAGGAAATAAATTAATGGTAATTTAATGTCTCTATTTCAAATGTGAAGAAGGTTGACTTGAGAAATAAAGTCCTTTGGAAAAATATACACCAAATAGGGTTACCCAACGAGAGAAGCTTGGATTTTTTAATCTGGACATAAAATCTAGACAGATGCTCTTTCCTATTCTGGGGGAAAGACTATGAAGGTAACTTGAATGGAGGGTGAGCTAAGACCTGGCATTGACTTAATCCCAAGGGGATCTGTTTTGTGCCCCAACTGAAATGGGGATACCGTTCTTCTGGGTAAACTAGAATCAAGATGGGAAAAGGGCCTAGAGAAAAGAAAGAAAAAAAAAAAGAGAAAAGAAAAATGAGTATCTTCTCTTCCTATTTTTGAAAACCTACAAATTATGATTTGAGTTTACTGACTACATTTTTCTCTCAAGATACTTAGGCAAATATTAACTTAATTTGATCCTGGGGCCTTTTTCCTAATAGTCCACATATAACCTCAGAGGATGTGTCCATTTGGTCATGACAGAAAGAGTGGTACCTGGCCAGCCATCTGTGGGGACCACCTTTCCCCAGCTGTATCCCTGGAGCAGCATCTGGGGTCACCTCCTTCAAACCTCTCAGCCCTGTACCTCCATAGCCATGCAGCTGGCTTCCTAGTGTCCCCGGGTCATTGCTGAAGGGCCAGGTAGCCCCGGCCTGGCCCCGGTCCCAGAAGACCCAAAGGCAAACTGAGTCGTCACATAACTCCTGGTTGCCGGCGCCCCTTCCTAGAGCTCAGCAGGGAGGGATACAGCAGGGGTCCCCAACCCCCATTAGGAACTGGGCCGCCCAGCAGGTGAGTGACGGGTGAACAAGCGAAGCTCCATCTGCCCTCCCCATCACTTGCATCACCACCTGAAGCATCCCCCAGCCCCCGTCTGTGGAAAAACTGTCCTCCACGAAACCGGTCCCTGGTGCCAAAAAGGTTGGGGACCGCTGGGACACAGGACTCCTCAACCCCACTACAGGGCCCAAAGTGAAACATGAAGGACATCAGCATCATGGAAACACTATTTTCCAATATTGTATCGGCGCTCATTTCAAATAATGTTTTAGTTCCTCAGTTCTGGCCAGTTAAAAGAGGAAAGAAAGGGCTTCCCTGGTGGCGCAGTGGTTGGGAGTCCGCCTGCCAATGCAGGGGACATGGGTTTGTGCCCCAGTCCGGGAAGATCCCACATGCTGCGGAGCGGCTGGGCCCGTGAGCCATGGCCGCTGAGCCTGTGTGTCCAGAGCCTGTGCTCCGCAGTGGGAGAGGCCACAACAGTGAGAGGCCCGCGTACAGCCAAAAAAAAAAAAAGAAAGAAATGAGCTGTGTTTTGGTAACATCCACGTTATACCTGAAAGCAAGCCATCTGCCTATATTCAAATACATTTAATCCCTACGTCGAACAGACATGATTTATAGAAACTATAGAAGAAAAACAACACTCCTCATAGTAGAAAACCAACCTATGTGTTTTAAAATCTTTTTTTCTGAGTAACTGATAAACAAGTCACTTGGAACCGAAAGGGGGACCTAGACGAGGGTGTTAAAACACCCACCTTTTGCCCTGGGTGGCATCCCTGCTGGAATCCTCAGCTCGGAGACCTCCATCCACACGTGAGCCCATCGGTTCAAGGAGGGGAGTGCCCGGGAGCTCAGATCGATACGGTGAAGCATGGAGATGGATCTCGGCCCGGACTGAGCCCGTTAACAAGTTCGTCTCCTGACCTTTGCCCAGTGGCACAAATTAGACTCCACCACAAACCACATTCTTCAGTGCGGCCCTTCCGTCTTTGCTTGCTTTAATCAAGCACATTGCAGGCAGACCTCAAAGATGACTATGAGAAATGACAGTGCATCTTCTCTACAGACTAGGTCTTGAAGAATTTGCACATTCTGTCTGAAATTATGGGCAAGACAGCATAAGTGCCTGTTTTTAAAGCATATTCTCTTAAGAAGCACCCTTTCCTTCTTCTTCTTCTTTTAGTTTTAAAGCTAAAGGTGCTGGATGTCTCTCTAAGCAGGAAGCCTCATAACAGCTTCACTTCACCCTCCCTTACGAGCTCAGGAGATGTAGCCGTGCTCATCCCCTGTGCTTCTCAAACTTCAAGGCACCTACAGTTAACTGGGATCTTGTTCAAATGCACGTTCTGATTCAGCAGATTCTGGGATTGGGGTCCTGCACATCTAACAAGCTGACCAGTGAGGCCGGCACTGATGGAATCACCACCCCTTGAATAAAAAGTTCTAGAAAACTCCAGCAAAAAGATGGGTATCTCCCCTCCACATGTGTATGTGTGTGCACACACGGCCTCACACATACACTCACACACCACCGTTTTGGGCCCAGGAATATGGTACGAGAAAATACACAGAGATGGTAAAGGGTGAGAGCTTGGGAATGGGACAGGCCTGATGCAAAGCCAGATTCCACCCATGGCTGACAGAGGAGGGTGACCTTGGGCAAAGGACTTAACTCCTTGAGCCTTACTTTAGTCCAGCTTCCATCAAATTCTTTTTTTTAAATTTTATTGGATTATAGTTGATTTATCATGTTGTGTTAGTGTTTCAGCAAAGTGATTCAGTTATACATATGCATAGATTTATTCTTTTTCAGATTCTTCTCTCATGTAGGTTATCACAGAATATCGAGTAGAGTTCCCTGTGCTCTACAGCAGGTCCTTGTTGGTTGCCTATTTCATGTATAGTTGTGTGTGTATTTCATCCCAACTCCTGATTTACCCTCCTGCCCCAGCTACCATCACATTCTAATTAACACTGACACCCTGAATTTGGGAGGAGAGTTCACTGAGCTAGTGCATGTCTGGAACTTGGGCAAGGCTTGGGCTCAATAAATACGTGCCCTGTCTAGAGGACACCACTGTGCTTCTACAAAAGTCTGGCTCAGTCCGTCACCCTCAGCTCAATGGTGACTACCAACCAAGAGTTCAACCCAAACAAAAACCAAAGCAACAACTCCAGGCTTTTGTTGGGAACGTGGTCCCTCCAGTTCCCTGTCCCGGGGGCTGACCAGACAGAAACTGTAGCTGTTGCACGAACCCGGAGGATCTTGCCCTTAGAAGGATGAGGGCCATGGTACCCAGTTGTCTCTTTACCGGCCACTCCCAGTCAAGGTGCAGGCGTCACCGGGTGAGTGAGTGCATGCGCGCCGGTACCTGTTTGTCAGTGACCTTCACAAACATCCGTCTGCCCCCATGGTTGCCCCGGCCTTGCTGGCATCCCTGCCCTGGCCCTGGAGAGTGACTTCTCGACCACTGACAGCCCCAGAAGGGCTTTGTTCCCCTGGGTGTCTCCACTGACTTGCTGATGTGAAAATTCTGGTTTGGGAACTGCATTCAGCTGGCATCAAGCTTTAATCCCTATGAGAGAGTAAATACCCACAGGAGTGATATTTAAACCACTGGTCTTACAAGCGCGGTCAGAGGGTCCAAGAGGTGAAAACTGTCTTCCCATTTGTGCTCAGATGCTATTTGCCCTTTGACCCTCTGCCTCTCAAGACAGCACAGAGGCCCCAGGATGAAATGACGTCACTCTTGTGGCAGGTGGAACGTGTGCTGGTGAGTTCTTGTGCTTTAACCATTTCTCAGTTTTAACTCCTAAGACGTTAATAGTGAGAGTTAAAACTCACATGAACTAAAGGTCTTGGGGTCCTCAGTCATTTTCAAGAGTGCAAAGGGTCTTGCAGTCGAAAAGTCTGAGACTGCTGCTTTAAATCAGTATCAATCATTTTCATATTAACGTGGGTGAATTTCTGACAAGTTAACAATTCTGTGCAGTGGGTTCAAAACCCTGCTAGGGTTTGTGGGAAGATCCTCAACAGTGACAAAGAAGGGCTGGGGATGAACTGGAGAGATAGACATAAGTAAATACCACCGGGGGAAAGAGGGTAAGATGATCAACATATGTCCCAGATTTTGTCAGACAGCCCCAATTCCAGAGAGTTCCGTGACTACATTTACACTTGTCACATCAATGACTTTGAGTTTGGTGGTGGTGTTGGTGGTGGAATATATGGACATATTAGCTAAAAAAGAACAAGCAAGATACTATAGTCATATAGGAAGGAGGGAAATTAATTCCAGGTCAAGCCACTGAGGAAGGTTTCTGGAATTGGGGTTTAGCTCAGCCATGTCTGATAAATGCTGTGAAGGGGTCTCACTGTGAGCCAAGCATAGCGGCGGGAAGGCTGCAAAGGTGGGAAAGTGTGAGTACTTGGGTGTGTCTACACTGAGGAAGGAGATGGAAGGTGGAGATGCTGACATGCCTGCTGAGTGGTTGTTAACTTTTTCTGCACATGCAGCTCATAGCTGAGAGCAGTGTGATGAAATCAGAAAACCCAGGATAACAGCTGGAAGGAATGTGCTCTCTGAGACTCAGGGAAGGAAAAATTGGGGGCACCTAAAGGAGACCTCTGAGCGGTGACATTGGTGACTGAGCATCTGTGTCCTGCAAGCAGTGCACACGCTCCCGTGGAGTCTGGAAGAGAAGGTTATGGGCAGTATCACCAAGAACGTGTAGTGTGAGAAGGGAAGGGACCAACAGCAGATCTTAGAGGAAAATATTGTTTTGGGGCTGGGTAGAGGGAGGGGAGCCAGGGAGGGAATAATCAAGAGTTGGTGCCCAGGAAACTCAGGGATGCAAAACGGAGAGCAGAGGCCTGAGAAGACGTGGTCAAGGTCACCGGGAACGTCTGAGATTCGTGAGCCGTTTCCACTGAGAAGTGTGGGTCCAGCCCCCGTGCTGGTCCAGCTCCAGACCTCCCGGCTGTGGAGACACCAGGAGCAGAACCAAGGGCGCAGGTACCGTGATGGGAAAAGGCAGGATGATGACAGACAGGATGCCGGATCAGGGAGGCGGGCTTTGTTTTTTTAGCAGTGGAGACTTGCACATCCCTGTGGAGTGAGGAGACCCAGTGGAGGCGGAAGACTGAAAAGAGCTTACATGGAATGAAAAATCTGACAGAAAATGTTCTCTCAGAAAGTGGGATGAAGAGAACAGTGGGAAAGTGAGAAGAGAAGGGACCCTCAGACTTCACAACAGGAAGAGGGGACATGGAGCTGAAAGCACACACATGAGCCTTTCTGGAGGAGAGGTTTTGAGAGAGAGAGAGAGGGGGGGGGGGGGAGAGAGAGTGTGTGTGTGTGTGTGTGTGTGTGTGTGTGTGTGTGTGTGTGTGTGTTGATGGGCGGGCGTGTACATTTGTGAAGTATACCTGTGGCTAAAACGTGGCAGGTAGGTCAGAGCTAAAAGAAATCACTTGAATAAAGCCCTCAGCTTCTTCAGAAACTACAATTTGCCTGCCCTTTGCTTCTTTGTCCCAGTTTTAACCCAGGTCAGGGTTGTAGAGAAAAAAAGGGACTCCCATGTGTTGAGATTTTCCTCTCCTCGGGGGACCTCTATTATTGCACTCATCATATTGTAATGCAATTATCTGAGTTTTTTTTTTTTTTTAATTTCTAAAAAAGTTTCCGGGGGCTTCCCTGGTGGCGCAGTGGTTGAGAGTCCGCCTGCCGATGCAGGGGACACGGGTTCGTGCCCCAGTATGGGAAGATCCCACATGCCGCGGAGCGGCTGGGCCCGTGAGTCATGGCCGCTGAGCCTGTGCGCCCGGAGCCTGTGCTCCGCAACGGGAGAGGTCACAACAGCGAGAGGCCCGCGTACAGCAAAAAAAATAAAATAAAAATAAACAAATAAATAAATAAAAAACAAAAATAAAAAAGTTTCCGGAACTCATTCTCTCCCTACCCTCATACCCTTCCATTAATAATAGACATAACTATTTGGCATAAATAAGCCTGTCTGACATACTAATAAAAGGAAGCACAAAGTCACTTAGCAACAGTGAGTGACTCATATTTGACTCTTGTAGCTCTTTTCCTTCCCTTCAGCCTGAGTGTACCCAGCATTCGTCTCCTGACCACGGAGTTCGATAAACTGATGGTCCCACAGCCATCCTCCCCTCCCTCCGTCCTTCAGTGGGGACGAGGGACTGAGCAGGTCTTACATCAGACCCAAGAGAAACGGGAGAGAGTAATACAGACTTAAGAGAATTGTCTCGTAAATTCTGCTTAACTACACAGCAGATACCAAATGCATACAAAAGAAACACATCTGCTGGTTTGAACAATAAACTGAGTTGGTCTTTACCAGGTATCTCTCTATTTTAGAATTTCAGAAATGTAATTCTTGGGCTTCCCCGGTGGCGCAGTGGTTGAGAGTCTGCCTGCCGATGCAGGGGACACGGGTTCGTGCCCCGGTCCGGGAAGATCCCACATGCCACGGAGTGGCTGGGCCCGTGAGCCATGGCCGCTGAGTCTGCACGTACGGAGCCTGTGCTCCGCAACGGGAGAGGCCACAACAGTGAGAGGCCCGCGTACCACAAAAAAAAAAAAAAAAAGAAAGAAAGAAATGTAATTCTTGTTGGGGAACAGTGTTCTCGCCTCTCCCCCCAGCCCCCAAGCAGCAGTGGTGCTCATATTTTACACACATGAGCCCTCCTCTTTGAAGATGGAGACAATTTCATCTCTGTGCATCCAGATTCTCGCACAGTGCACTCCGCAAATATTATTTAATTTAATTTAAAAATATCACGTCAGTAGTACATGATCCCTATTATATACACAAGGACACTAAAGTTAAGTCCCTTTCCTAAGAGCATATGACCAGAAAGCGGCAGAGCTAGGATGTGAGGCAAGTCTGACTCCAAAGCCCGTGTAATCTCCGCATCAGGAGGCCTCTGTTGGGATCAGAGGGAAGTAACAAGTTACGCAGCGCCCTGCACCAAGCCCAGGAACTTGTATCAAATACAGCACCAGACTGTCAAGCATCAGTTAAGGAGAGAAGAAATTGACATTTCCTGATCATAGACTACCAGGAACTTGATTTGTGTGAAGTCCTGTAATCCTCCATTACGCCTGTGAAAGAAGTAACCTTGTGTTCTGCAGGGGGGAGCCTGACTCTTACACAACATAGGTAGAGACCCAAGACTGGGAGAGGGGACACCTCTAGCTCTGGCCACTACCCTCTCCATTCCCAAGAGGCGCAGATCCGGGGTAACTCGTGCTGGAGCCTCCTTGGGGCAGAGCCCGGATGTTTCTGCTGCCCGTGACTTTCAAGTCATTTGACCTGGTACAAAACTGCTTACAATACGGCCCGATGACAGAATTCTTAATACATCGTTACCAAACCAAACTTGGGTCTGCTTGCCCACCAAGCAGCAAAACCAATCTACTGACAGCAGGTTGTGATAAAGGAAAGTAGAGCATTTATTGCAAGGTGCCAAGTAAAGAGAACGGGCATCTCGTGCTCAAAAGACCTGAAGAACTCCCGAATGGCTTTCAGGGAACAATTTTTAAAGGTAACATTTAGGGTGAGGGCTGCAGGGTGTGCCTCTTTCTTCTGATTGGTTGGTGCTGAGGTAACGGGGTGATGTTTGGGGAATTTTAATCATACTCTGTTTTATTGCAGAACTATTTTGTTTCCTGACTGCTTTTCCTTTGTTTCTGCATCTCCTCACTTCCCTAATCAGTAACTGCTTGAGTCTGCTCTTTGGAACTCAGGAAAGGCCCAGGAGGCTACAGCCTTTTTCTGCAAACATGAAACGGGGGATGCAGAGGGGCTTTTGTGCCCAGGAGGGCCCCAAAGGCTCCTGCTCGGTTTCAGTATTAGATTTTAGCACTGTTCAACCGAGCTTTATCTTGTAGCTAGAAAACCTGATTCTCTTTTGGTAAGTATGTTTGCTTTACTGTTACATTTTGTACTTATGGGTATAGTACACTTTGGTACTGCATTTTGTGATGCCAAAAATGTTTATTGTGCTTATATTATCAAATCGATGAATTAGAGAAGGTACTCCAAAAGGATCAACGCATTTTTAATGAAACTGCGTAACTCATTATTCTCTGAGAATAATGGCAGCTCTGCAGAGGTTACAAGTGAAAGTCTACAGATGGGTACCATTTAGCTGTCACATGGAAAAAAAATTTCTAGAGATTCCATCAGGCTTTAAAATCATTGTTTATTTGTATGATTTCCACCCTTCTCTGACTAGTTCACCTAAAAAAGTTACTTTTAATTTATGAAAAAAAAAATATTATTCTTCTTAACCATGACTGTTCCTTTTTACCTTGACTCTGATCTTCAGAAAGGAACACTAACTATTAAAATAAACTTTGGGACTTCCCTGGCGGTCCAGGGAAGATCAGGGTTAAGGCTTTGAGCTTCCACTGCAGCGGGTGCGGGTTTGATCCCTGGTGGGGAGCTAAGATCCCGCATGCCGCACTGTGCGGCCAAAAAAAACCCCAAAACCTTTGAACATATCCAGGGAATGTACTTGAACTCATATTATACATTGGGTGGGAGAACTGGGGAGTCTCTTGGAGGCTTAAACAGAGGAGGAGCAGAAACATTCCATGACTTGTAGCTTTAATCCTTGATTAGGCTAGTTTGATAAATGTGAAATGCTTTTATTGTCAGTGTAATTATTCAAAAAAGATTCATAACCACTAAAATACATATAAAATATATTCCTCAAAAGAAGGAATGCTGAACCTCTAAGTCCTAAAATGTAACTGGTACACAACTGACCTTTGATAAGTATTTACTGAATGAAAGAAGAAATCTTAAAATTATCTGACCAACGCTATAGTAGCTCAACTGTACATTTGTGACTTCAGTTGTGTAAGTGTAAGGAAATCGGGATTCATGTTGCTTCGGTAGCTGCTTGAGGTTACACACAGGATCCAGTCTTTCATTCTCCAGGGACTATTAAGAGGCTGTACAGGAATCCACAGAATCCATAAAAATTGGTATCATCTCACCATTTGAATTGATTTAAAAACCATTGTATGCTCACATATTTAAATTTTAAATTACTTTTAAAGTTGATAAGAAAATTTAAAGGAAACCTCAAATAAGATTTGCATTGAGAATAATTTGGATAACAAAGAAGATATTTGTTACTCAAGAAGAGGCAGCTGGAATGAATGCCTTAGGATGAAATGAATTGATTTTCTTTCAGAAGTACCGTGAACGGTGTACGTTTCTTGAAAAATTCCTTCTTACTCTGCCCTACGCTATTAGTAGGTAAATCTAAATGGTTTATGGAACATCAAACTATAATGACAATAAGGTGACAATACTGTTTTATGTTGTTGATAGTCTGATATCTGTAACCCATTGTCCTGTTTAAAGTTACCATTAGAAATCTAAGTTCTGAAAATGATCTTAACTGGTAGAAAAATTGTGACTTTTTACCTTTAAATGAAAATAAATGCTATACGAAAAATCAGAATTTCTAGACTGGGGACTTCCCTGGTGTTCCAGTGGTAAAGGATCCGCCTTCCAATGCGAGGGACGTGGGTTCAATCCCTGGTCTCGATACCTGGTCGATCGGGGAAGTAAGATCCCACATGCCGCGGGGCAACTAAGCCTGTGCGCCACAACTATGGAGCTCGCGCGCCACAACTGTGGAACTCGCATGCCTCAACTAGAGAGAGAAAACCCGCACACCAAAACTAAGACCCGACGCAGCCAAAAATAAATAAAATAAAATAAAAAATAATAAATAAATCTTTAAAAAAACAGAATTTCTAGACTGAAAAACTTAGAGACATTTGGTCTGAGTTTAGTTTCTTAGAGCTTATGTTAGAAGGGCCATCCTAATTCCAGAAAAAAATATAAATTCTTTTCAGGTAGCTTGCATACATTTCTGGATGAAAAACTGATTAATAAATGTAAAAGCTTTGTAGATTCTCAGCAAGTGTTTTGGGGTTCTTTGTTGAAAAGCTAACAACTAATTATAAAAACCTGACTGGACTAATCAATTACTCAGATCAACATTAGGTGCCTATTATAGACATAAACATGGGAATTACATCTCCCTTAAGTAATGTACTAAAATCAGGAGTCTAAAACATTCTAATATGAAATGTGAAGGTATAAACAGTCTAATTATTAAAAGTCCTTCCAAATAATGAGCTGACTTTTATGTGAACATTAGACACATAAAAGACATTTTTTGTTCCAGTTTGATTCCTGATTTTGTAATTAGCTTTATATTTTTACAATGACAGATGTCAGTCAAACAATTAACTAATACAAAGTACCCTGGTGCAAGACATCTAATGTGATGGTCTCATAACAACCACAAAAAATCATGTTTTGTTCTTCAAGGAAATTTTAGAATTGTATACATGAATATGATTATGATTTCTAGAATGTAAACATACTGATCTTTTAAAAAGTGCATCTGTGATATCCAAGTCTTTTTTCAGCATCTTTCCCCTAATTCAGAGATATCCTTAGACTAATGATAACAAAAATGTCCTCCTACAAACAAGCTTTCGGGGAGCAGTTGCCTGTCAAATATATACTCTTCCTTCCCTCCAATAAGCACTCTCTCTCTGTGGCATTGAGGAAAAAAGCAAGTTCTTAAACAGATTCAAACCAGAGGAAAACCAGAAATAGAAGCCACCAGACACCTGCTGACAAACAGTGACAAATCCCACTGACACCGCAGTGACCCCCAGTTAGTCAAGATTTAATTAAGGGCATAATTAAGTCAGTGGAACAGAACAGTAATGAGTGTTTTTTTTAATACGGGTAATTATACGTAAAAATACAAAGTGTGATGGAGACTTAAATATATCATTAAAATGAACAGTATAGAATAACAAACAGAGGGCAAAGTGTGCGTCTTCTATTGCTGTGGAAAAAAAGAAAAAGTTGAATCTGTCTCAGGCTGAGTAATACTCTAGCAAGTTTATGTTGGCTTCATGCTGGGAACATTTGTTATTCTAATTTTGCAACAATAAGCAACTATGGGTATTGAGATCCTGTTTTCAATGCAGATTCCACTGGCTTTGAAGCCTTTCTGTGGTTAGCATTTTGTCCAATTGCAAATGAGCAATTAAGAGACTGCAAATGTTTGGCTTCCTCTGGCTTGCCTTCTGGAAGAGTCCATCTGAGCAGGAGACCTGACAGATGCAGAAGACTCACTAATTCAGAGTGAGCCCCCATTATGTGAGATGCTGCGATTTGATCATTGCTTTAGGCACGGACATCACCCACAGGATGATGGTCTACGGGTGGGGAAATACTGCGGAGGAAGAGTGAATGGGCTGAAATAAAGTTGGTAACTCTTCCAACGTGAAAACGAGGCGTTTAGGTCACAAGCAAAAAAAGTCTAAAACCACATTATATTCTGTGACTGAAAAGCATCCTGGTGTGGTTTGGGAGATGTCCTTCTGCTGGGATTCTTTTATCTATGATGTTCCCCGACCAGGGGCCTCATCTCTCCAAGCAACAAGTGGAAAAGCAGATTCCACTCACCATCCAACTGTCTCTTTACTTAGTGATGCTGAAGCTTTCCTTTAAAAAATTCAGGCCATCTTCTTCCTGCAGGTACTAAACAGATTCCCCAGTCTGGTCTAACCTGTGCTTTTGCAATATTCCAGAGGAAAAGAAATGAACATCTCTATAAGCCTATTATTAGCAGGGCCAGTGGTCAGACACTGCATCTTTCTACTGAGGGCTGGGCTTGATGTTGCCTGAATAAGGATTGGGACAAGGGTGCCTTGTAAAGTATATGTGAATTATTTATAATCTGTGGCACAGCTGCGTCTCTCACTCAAAAGTTCAATTCCTACTGGTACTTATATATTATCAGACTGTTTGCCCAATATTAACTTCTTATAAATCCCCATGTATCTATGATGATAATGAATTTGCCTTTGACAAAGCTATTCAGTGTAATAAAAATGTCCACAAACAGAACTTTAACACTTCACAAAGTGGTGTGAGTATCCACCAGACACAAGGGCAGTGGAACACAAAAGAACTGGAAAGAAAACTCACCTTGTGTTTAGATAGTGAGTTTACAGAACTCATGTCTCCTGAATGGTTGCCATAAAAATAAACATTATCTCTCTGACAAGGCTAGTATAACAGTTATCAGGAATTATAAAGTCAAAGGTTTTATATATACACACACCCCCAACCAGAGTTAATAATTAAATTCAGAAGACTTATAAGTTAAGGCATATTAGAATTCCTAATATTTTAGTGATCATTAAATCTATGAACACCAGGAGGCAGAGATAAGTGACTTTTGCAGCTTTAGAATCTGTAGTACAACTTCTAAGAGGCCACACAAGGTTCATGCAAGACACTCGTTCCATTAATCTGGTATCCAGTTCAATTCACTTGTACCATTTGAGCCAACAGACATATTTTTTGGCGGCGTCGACCAGTGGTTCTCGTTAGGCAAATCCATTATCGGTCTGTGTCTAAAGCATCTTTTTGCAAAGGTCTTGTTCTCTCCCTTCCCCAAATCACCTCAAACTTTCTGAACACAATAATAAAATAGACTAAGCCCTTTATTAAAAGCTTAGGGGGAGTGCAAAACAGAAAGTCCAAAGCTGTTTGGTGGCATCTGTCTTTTCATGCGAGCAACTTTTGAAACCCTAATGACGGAATATCCCCCTGGGTTCACCTTACACGACCCACACACACGTCTGATACCCGCCATCCCTTCCACCCTCATTTTTTTGGGCAAGGCCGCCCTTATCAAGTACTGTATGAATGAACAGAAGTCTCTTTCATCCCCCACTTGCCTCATGGCTCAAAAGGAACTACTAAAATAGCAACAGAAATCCAGCCGCAGCTTGGTAGGCGGCTTGCACATGTCCCATTCTTGTTCCTCAGGCCCGTGAGAGGTTGGAGAGCTCAGCAAAATTTTTATGTATGGGAGCAGACCCAAGGAAAACTCACACGCCATAACCAATTGTGGACAGGGGGTCATCTATCAGCAGACAAATGCAGGAACTCCAGAATGTCTCTCCCCAAATGAAATAATATATCTTTGAAAGCCAATGCCCGTTTTAGGCCCGAGGCCCATATATCAAGCCTGAGCGGCTTGTGGAATCGCTCCAAGGCCATTAACCTTCCACCTGTTTCCCCTTGTCCTTCAGGATGAGACCCTGCCCTTGATTTTACTCCCTTCCCCTGTTCATCTTCCGACAGAGTGTAAATGTAAAGCAGCAGGCCTGTGAAATAATTCAAAGGCAATGGACCAGGGGCATGGTTACAAATCTCTGCCACTGGCACTGTGACTTATGCAGGCAGTTTGTCACACATGAGCCAGGTGACCTCTGTGACATAACAGAGAAAAATATCGCCGGAGATCAAAGATGGGATTCGAGCGCTCTAAGGAACTCTGTTCCAGAGTGAGAGGGTTTTTTGGTACCCAAGGATGCCCCTAGTACCAATACCATTTGTTCCAGTGAAATAGGAAAGGTAAGGTTGGGGCTGCCCTCATTGAAATCATTTCTGTCAAGTGGTATTGGGGCTCTCCTGTAACATCAGGATTAGATTTCTGTTTTCTGGATAGCACCTTTGACTTGCTGTGAATGCCAGAAGTAGGCAACATGAATCTGTCAATTTGACCTTAATACAGAGAAGTTAATAGAATTCGAAAAATGTAAAAGTGTGCACACGAAGAATGTGTCCGCTTAAGAACTTAAAAGCTATAGTTATGATGGTAAAAACAAAGTTTTACTGAAAATTATAAATTTGCTGGATGAAAGAAATGGGTTAGTGAATTTTCTGAGGCTCACACTACTCATTAAAAGGAATCGTACACGTTTAGTTATGTATGTATCATGTGTAAAAAAAAAAAAGATAGTATCAAATGAGATCACCTACATGAAAGTACTTTTGAAAGTGCAGGGAATTCCCTGGCCGTCCAGTGGTTAGGACTCCAACCTTTTACTGCTGAGAGCATGGGTTCAATCCCTGGCCGGGGAACTAAGAGCCCACAAGCCACACGGCACGACCAAAAATAAAAAATAAATTAAAAAAATAAAAAAGTCCAAACCTTTCTCCAGATGACATTAGATTTAGGAAAATGTCAAATTACTAAAGACACAGAGATGTTTGCTGGAAGGAAATGAGCAGTTTAAATATTCTTAAAACTGAATTAGAATTAATTCCTACTTAGTATTTATCACTTGAATTATGATTTTCTCCAGTCACTTTGTGCATTTGAATATTCTGTGTTGGGTACAGAAAATGAACAAGGCTGGAAACAGTCCTCCCTAGGCCCCTTGTCTCTTTGGTAGGAGCATTTAATTTTGAATTTTTCATAAATTAAAAACAACAACAACAGTCTTGATCCACTGATTGGGAGCTGCAAGCAGAACTCGGTTCATTCATTTCCTGCTCTAAAGCAAGGCCTCAGCTGGGAGGTGTGACACCCTTTGTCACCCCCTCCTCTAGTTGTGTACACACAGGATCTCTTCCAAGTGTCATACGTATTGGTCTTTAGTTGGCCAAGTAACGTGACTTTCCATTCTTCAAGCAGGTTGACACCAATGTCAAATGTCTACCATGTGGAAACGTTAGAAAATAAAAATAATTAACTTAAAGAAACAATTAGAAAGTTCTGCTGCTAAAGTCTTGAGCTATTTTTAAATGCCTGCCTTAATTTTCACAGAAACGCGAAGCTACTCAGCCACAGGGTTCTTAACCAGGGGCTGCCCCTGGGCTCCAGGGGGTCTGTGAAGCCCCAGGATGGCACACAAACACCTGTTTATGCATTTTTTCTGGGAAGAGTCATAATAGCTTTCATCAGATACTCAAAGGTGTTTGTGATCCAAAGAAGGTGAACAGTGATTGACAGAAACTAGAATTCGAAGCCCCGAAGTTTTTGCCACCAAACTAGAATCCAGAACTGTGAGAACTTGAAAGGCCCCTAAAGGTCACTCAGCCTGACCTGTCATCTTGCAGATGAGACAAAATAGGCTGACAAAGGCAGCCACATGGGCACGATTTTATAATAAAATGCCAGTTAGTGAAAGGAGACCTCCGGACTCTTGCTTCCTAACCTAGGACTCCTCCCTTACACATGATCCCAACCTTTCCATTGACTGTTGTTTAAAAGTCAGATTTTGTTTCATGTCCCTTAAAATAATTTATCTGTGATACAGAAACCTAATTATAAGAGATACCCATGTATTTTAAAAAGCATAAAACATTTTATAATTATGGCCTTAGGCATCTGCTGTTATGAATAAACATTAAAAGACTTTCCTTTGTGGATTAGAGTTTGTTTTGACAAAAACGGCAGTAGAATGATGGATACGATGCCTTGAATTCTTGTTAGGTTTCCTTCCTGAAATAGATGGGGTGTGTGTGTGTGTGTGTATGTGTGTCTCGTAGGACAGGGTGGGCCTAAGTTTTAAGTAGCTTTGTTGTACCTATTTCATTGTAAGCACAGTTTAAGCTTCTCTATAAATTAATATTTAATTTGCACAGATAAATCAGTTGTCTCTTATGGTAAGCGTAGATGCGCCTTTGGAATATTCGTGAAAATTTCAAATCAAGATCATGTAATGCTACCTATTACCAATAAATATGTTTCTACTTAATGTTTATTTTGAATTCTCTCTGCTTCCAAACTATGAACAAAAGTACAAAGCAAGGCATGCCATTCAATTACCTGAATCCTCAGACTAAAGCAAGGCATTGAATACTTCCAGTAAACCACCTAAAATAGTTGCTCCTTTTAGAAGGAAATGCTGGACCCCCAAAATGGAAAAGATCTGCTAATAATAAGCTATCCTAAATTTTTTAATCCAGTAATGGTCTATGATTTTAAAACAAATAAAAATATGGTTAGCCTGCAGCCAAAAAAAAAAGAAAAGAAAAGAAAAAAAAAATTCCTGGGCATGAATCACTGCTTACATTCTTTTCCATCCACAAACAATTTCGTTTGGGAAAGTTGCCACGTAGTATCGACAGTGACAAAAAATGGCATTGTCCCGTGAACATCTGTTTCCGACTCCTACACTGATACTGCAGGCTGAGGATTCAGGAGCTGGTTGGTGTTCACAAGTTGCCACAGAGGAACTGGAAGTCACTGGTACGTTGAGGTTTTATTATTGGAACACAGGAAAACTTTATCATCGTGCTGGGAAGTTCTGTAGCTTTTGAAATATTGGAACCGGGGTTATGTTAGCACATTAAACCATGCGGAAGACTACTTCTGAAGAAAAGGGAGGAAAAACATGGTTTCTTGTCTATTATGTCCTTGGGTTGATGTTCCCACTCAATCTTCATATAACTTCCTCACCCACCCTCAACTGCAAACTATTTTGTTTGCTAAGGTTGTGATTGAGTTTAGTTTCTTGGAAAAAAATGAGAGAACCGAGAAACCAAAGAAATTCTAAGCCAAACATGGTAAATAAACACCATTGTTTCTTAACAAAAAAATCAAATGAAACCAGAAGAGCTTTTATATACACTTTGGTATTTTTTTTTCTAAATTCAAACTACCATGCTTACACTTTTTAGAAACCTGGCAACACAGGGCTCATAAAGGCTCCTAACTAGAGAATCCTCACCTCAGTCCAAGCTGTTAAAAGAAGGAAGGCTAAGAGCTTCCGGGAGAAAAGCCAGTGTGCACAGAACACAGGGAGGGGTGGACACAGGATGCAGACATGGGGCTTGTGCCTTTGAACTTGAACCTGGTTGTACCAGCGATGGTTTATGCTAACCTATCAATAGCCGTGCAGGGGCACAGGAGAGATTTCTCCTCTGTTTTACACCTTTTCTCTGTTTCACGTCTACTTTTAAACAAAAACCATATCAGGAGTAAAAGTTATTCACAATGGTAATTCTAAATGGTAACGCATTGTCTGCTCAAATTATTTGCACACTCCAAATTAATTTGCATATTACTGAAGCAAAGAGGCTTCCCTGTTTTTCTGTGGTCAAACACTGATTCACTTATGTGCATGGAAGTGCTGAGGGGAAATGCAATGAATGCCTGACTTCCATGTATTTTTTAAAATGTTTCATTCTATCTACAAAAGAGTGCATATATGTATATGTATAACTGATTCACTTTGTTGTTCAGCAGAAAGTAACACAACATTGTAAATCAACTATACTCCAATAAAAATTAATTAAAAAAAATGTTTCAGTCTAAAAAGACATATTGGAACGTATTCTATAGGATACTGTTTGCCCTGTTTGACACTGCACATAATAGGCACTCAAAAAATACTTGTTGAATAAATCACTAAATCACAGAGCCAGCTATCCAACTGAGGATAAGAAAATAATAAATTTCTACTGGAGAGAGATAAATCTAATGCTTCATTTGCCTAAGAAAGATAACCTTTTTCACCAGAAAACACAGTTTGTGCATAAGTAATTTATGTTTAAAAATAATAATCTACTAATACTAAATACCTCAAAGTCATAATTTCATATCCTGAAAATCACCACAAATAACTGTTTTAAAAATAATTACTATCATTACCACATATGGAAAAATATAGCTGTATTTGGGGAAGTTATCTTTTCTTCTTTTGATTCTGGGCCATACTGATGAAAAACAAAAACAAAGTACTTGAGATTTGTTTTTCTGTCACTCAACTACAGTTTTATAATCAGTTCTCAAATAATTGCACTCATCACTAGTTATGAAAAAAGAAAAAAAAACCTTAGCAGACAATGTATAATACTATTCATGCATGTGAATCCTTTGTTATAAAAAATAATATAAAATAGAAACTTGTTGTATGTGTCATATGGGACAGTAGTAGCCTATGTTTATATTGTCTTTTATGTTTTTCAACTCACCTTTATCATGCCATTGGTTCCTCACCAGAGCCTTGTAAGATAACCGAGTACAGCCATTTTCATCCCTTTTTATAATGAGGCATCCTTCAGGATGGAGTTGATTCAGATGGCCCCATTTCTACAAAGTTTTCCTGGGAGCCCTTTCCTTAGATAGAGTACAGTCCTGCCCTGTGTTCTTGCATAGGGATCATCTCTGTGACACATTCTTTGTAAACTCCAGGTCTGCCCTCCCAGCCACAAATGGCCTGTGAGCAGGAACCAGGTACTTTTTTTTTTGTTGCGGTATGTGGGCCTCTCACTGTTGTGGCCTCTCCCGTTGCAGAGCACAGGCTCCGGACGCGCAGGCTCAGCGGCCATGGCTCACGGGCCCAGCCGCTCCGCGGCATGTGGGATCTTCCCGGACCGGGGCACGAACCCACGTCCCCTGCATCGGCAGGCAGACTCTTAACCACTGCGCCACCAGGGAAGCCCGGAACCAGGTACTTTTATTTACCTTGTAACCCCACTGCTTAGCGTTGGGCCTGGAGGCTCAATACATGTTTGCTACATGCATCAATCAGGAAACTGGCACAGGGACACATCTGTAAGTGCTTTGACCCAGAGCTCACTGGTGGCTCAGGTGATGCTGAGACCTGACTCTTGGTCCAGGGCTGTCCACTGCCCCTCCCAACTTCAGCCACATCAACGAATCCTCTAGAGATATAATCTGATAATAACCAAATAAGTTAACAAAAAGGCAAGCCCTCAGTGCCGATTTTAGTAAGGAGGTCAAGATAAAATTCTTCATCACACCTTTTGTCACCCAGAGGAAATATCAGCCTGCCAACTTTACAAACATGCCAGTAAAAAGAATTTCCTTGGCAAACAGATAGCATGGAAATGTCCTCTTTAAAAATCAATTAACCCCCTAAATTCCTGAGCTTGCTAGAAATATTTCCTATGCCATGGAATACAAGGCTCTCTGAGAAGCTCTTCCCCTTTCTATTTCTGGATTCTTCTTTTGTTCATCCATGCTAATAATAGTAGCAGACTTGGGGGGTTATTTATAGCAGTGTGAGTCTGTGAACACTTTATTCATTTATATTTCCTGTGTTTATTGTTACCTTACCATTCTGGTAATTAAAAGTGTCCAAGATTTTATTTAGTAACAAATCACCTGTAAATAGCATTTCTTTTAATATATGAAAGCCTATATTTAGACTCAATAAAATATTTTACTCCCATTTCCCATTAACTAAAAACAGATTTCAATGGTGGGGCGTGGGAGGGGTATACAACTGTGTGTTCTTTCCAAATTTTATATGAATTATTATTATTTGACCTTTAGATGTTTTGATTAAAAGAATCTCACTTTACGTGGCCACTCATGTATCCTCATATCACTCAAATTTTGTCTTTTGATATTGAAGCAAAGTTGGTATTATAACTAACCCACAAGGAGTTTGTTAATCAACAGACTATCGTTTAAAAACATATCTGATTGTTATATAATATGGTTGAAAATATAATATTAAAAAATGCCTTGGGGGGCTTCCCTGTGGCGCAGTGGTTGGGAGTCCGCCTGCCGATGCAGGGGACGCGGGTTCGTGCCCCTGTCCGGGGAGATCCCACATGCCACGGGGCAGCTAAGCCCGTGCACCACAACTACTGACCCTGTGCTCTAGAGCCCGCGAGCCACAACTACTGAGCCCATGCGCCACAACTACTGAAGCCTGCGCCCCTAGAGCCCGTGTTCCGCAACAAGAGAAGCCACCGCAGTGGGAAGCCCGCACAGCGCAACGAAGAGTAGCCCCCGCTAACCACAACTAGAGAAAGCCTGCGCGCAGCAACGAAGACCCAACACAGCCAAAAATAAAAAAGCCTCATTTTCTCCCCGCCCTTGCCCCCAAAACTGCTTGCTCGAATACAGTCTCTATAAATGGTCCCACCCAGGGATTCCCTTTGTAGCCAATGGGTTTTCTGGTATAAGAAGTATCAAATCAGGAAGATCAATTTTGCCAGATTTACTTCTGCTGTTTCTTTACCCTGATTTTTTTTAAATTTTTATTTTATATTGGAGCATAGTTTGATTAACAATGTTGTGTTAGTTTCAGGTGTACAGCAAAGTGATTCAGTTATACATATACATGTATATTCTTTTTCAAATTCTTTTCCCATCTATTACCTTGATTTTTGGTGAGTTAGAGCCTATCTGTTTACAAGTATTTCCTTGTGAAGACAGTCATAGCAAAGAGAAATCAATTTCTCCCTCATATCTAAGACAACAGACAAGCACGTTCTGTCAACATGAAGCAGCATCCCATGTCTCTGGATCCCTTCATAACACAACACAGACTGTTTTAATCACAAAATCAAGTGAAAGATAGCCTGTGTACATCTTTTTTTAAATTGACCAACTTTTAAGACTTTCAGAAAAAAAATCTGCTAAATACTATGATTGGCTCTGTCTGGGAGGAGTGAGATGCTGAGTAACCCAGGTGTACTGGCCCCTGCGGTCTTCCTGAATATCAGCTCTGCTTTGCATCGCAGCTTTAAATCCACTAGAATGGAGACAATTAAGTGTTTTTTTTTTAAATTGAAAATAGTCTATTTCTCAAAGACTAAAAATAGAACTACCATATGACCCAGAATTTCCACTCCTGGATATACATCCGAAAAAAACCCCCAACTAATCCGAAAAGATACATGCACCCCAATGGTCATAGCAGCATTATTTACAATAGCCAAGGCACAAAAACAACCTAAGTGTTCACCAACAGATAATGGATAAAGAAGATGTGGTACACGTATACAATGGAATATTGCTCAGCCATAAAAAAGAATGAAATTTTGCCATTTGAGGCAACATGGATGGACTTGGAGGGCATTACGCTAAGTGAGATAAGTCAGAGAAAAAAAATCAAACACTGTATGATATCACTTATATATGGAGTCTGAAAAATATGGCAAACTAGTGAATAAAACAAAAAAGAAGCAGACTCACAGATACAGAGAACAAACTAGTGGTTACCAGTTTGATGGGGGGTGGGGCAATATAGGGGTGAGGAGGAAGTGTTATTCTGCGATTATATGAAATCATATGTGTGAAGCTTTTGAAAACTGTAAAGCACTATAAAATTTAATGAATCTTTCATGCAATAAATACGTGAACTAATATTACAAGAAAAAAAGAAGATAGTCTATTTAGAGAAATAATCAGCAGTTAAGTAGAGGATTCAATCGCAAAAGCTCTCTTTTAATATATATATATATATATATATATATATATATATATATATATATATTTTTTTTTTACTTCTCTACTCTAAAACTGATCGAACTAAGAGAGTCAGGAAAAGTGGGAGCAATTAATAAACATTTATTTACCAGTTCTCAAAATGAGATAATTTAACAACTGGATTTGCCCGACCCTCAAATGGAACGGAACAATGATTTGGGGCAGCTCTGCTGTTTCAAGTGCCCTTTCAATGTGTTTTTACCTAGTGTTCTATTTTGATAAAGTTAAAGCTAAACAAATACTCCTTACCTCAGAAACCTTTGTAAAGATATTACACCTTTGCAGCAAAGTGTTTTCAGATCTAAGCTAATCATTGATTTTGTGGGGTTTTTTCCTTCCTCCTGAAGTGAAGTGGGTTAGGGCTCAAAGCTGTGGAAAAACCTACTGCAAAAGCATGTGAAATACTATTTTGTGGATATAAGCACCGTGATATAGCCACTATTGTGTGGATATAACACTGTGAAAGTGTGTTCTGTGTGGCACATTTGATTTAGAAATCAAAGAACGTTCATCTAAATGGTTCTATACATAATGTGACTGAGCTCTACTTTCTCACTAGGTAGTCATCTGGGTAAATAATTCCTAACCAAAGAAGAAAATGGCTCAGAAAAAACATCTCATAAAAGGACAGGAATCTGGAAAAGTGGGTAGTCTGTTCTCATTTCAAAAAATAAATTCATTTTAATAAGGACCTACTGTATAGCACAGGGAACTCTACTCAGTACTCTGTAATGGCTTATATGGTAAAAGAATCTTAAAAAGAATGTATATAGGTGTATGTTTAACTGATTCGCTTTGATGTACAGCATAAACTAACACAACATTGTAAATCAACTATACTCCAATAAAAATTTTTAAAAATAAATAAATTCATTTTCACTCTCTTGTTCCAAAGGGTGTCAACGCATTTCTCCTCTGCCCTACAAATTCTTCCAGAATTCTCTCATTTACTGACCATTGCCACGACTCATGTTTATACATCACAGGTAGGGTATGCTCCCACGAAGTAAGAGTCAGCAACCTGAATCAGCTCTAATCCAGATTCATTGATACATTCAATTTTTAGAAGAGATTTTCTATTAAACATTACTATGCAGGAACAGTCCATGAAACCTCCGACTGGTCATTTTATTTAAAGGAGATTCTTGACTGGTAGTTTATTTAGAAATAAAAACCACAAGACACTCCAAAATATGACTTGGCTCATAGAATTTGCTAGACTGTCTTTCCTCTCTACCTTAATTACTCCTCAAAACAAAAGTCCATACTTAATGCACAAAGGGACCCTGTTACCCGTCCATTCAAAGAATGCCTACTCCTTTGGTCCCCCGTACAATAAATAAATGAATTTATTTCCGTTTTATCGATGTATTTAGTTGACATATTAAATTGTAAGATATTTAAAGTGTACATTGTGATGATTTGATTATACATCTACTTTTTATAAAAATTTATTGAGTATAGTTGATTTACAATGCTGTGTTAATTTCTGCTGTACAGCAAAGTGCATCAGTTATACGTCTACACACATCCACTCTTTTTAAAATTCTTTTCCCATATAGGTCATTACAGAGTACTGAGTAGAGTCCCCTGTGCTATACAGTAGGTCCTTATTAGTTACCTATTTTATATATAGTCGTGTGTGTATGTCAGTCCCAATGTCCCAGTTTATCCCTCCCTGCTACATTTTGAAAGGATTCCCCCATCTAGTTAATTAACACATCCACCACCTCATTTCTTTATTTATTTTTGTTTTGGCAAGAAATTTAAGTTCTTCTGCACAATTTATATAGTCATACCACCTCACAAATGAAAAACACTTAAGAAATTCACTTCATTTTTTTTTAGCCATACTAGAAGCGAGTAAAATTCACTTTTTAAAAACCTCTCAAAACCTTTAAACTTTATTTTGAATGTTGAGCTCTCGAGACTAAACTCTTCATCAAAACGTTCTGCAAGGTCCCATTTGAAGCCGACAAGTCCAGCTTAGAGGTAACCACTCATGGATGTGTGCATAGTACTGAGACCCAGTTAGAGATTCTATTTTCCAATATTCTTCCTAACAAATCCCTTCAGAGTTCTGGTCTTTTAACTCAGATGTGTAAGTCAAGACTGGGTAAATAAAATCAAACAGGAAATGTATGATCATGTAATAGTTTACAATGTGATTCTAAGAGAAAGGAAAAAACTGGATTTTTCCAATCTGAGGAGCCCCAAACCTTTATATCCTCTTTCATCTCACCATGGGAAACCCCTAACATTTCTCATGAGATCACTGTGGCACCTACATGTACACGAAGTACTACTGTTATCGGAGCGTCTGAATTCTCTATGAATCCTTCATCAAAACTGAAATAGAACTTAACGGCACTTTCTGCATAAACTGGTTGGATATGTGTATGAGACATGTCTTAGGGCAAGGAGAGTGGGGTCGGAGGAATAGGATGACGTGTCAGAGCGGCCAGTCAGTGAGCCTATAGGTGAGGAGAAGGTGGACCAGCCAGAGAGCATCTAACGATGCTGTAGTTATGTCTTCAGTCTACAGGCAGGAATATCTTTTGTCCCATGACCAATGAGGAATTATGTTTAGAAAGAAAACTCGGTAAAGGTATCTGGGCTTCATATCTGTGTTATTCAATTTGGGTGGTCTACGCTTAAATCCTCTTTGACCACCATGCAGATTCTTTATCCCCACCTTCCTCCTAGCCCCAGTGATAACCTATGCAAGAAATTCCTTGGCAGAAAGCAAATCAGAGGCACTTATACCTGAAACGAATGAGCTTAAGCTTCAGGAACTTTCCCATGGATGAGCGCTCTCCAGGCTCTTGAGGGAATCCAAGCAATTCTATGCACAAGGACTCAAGTTTGTAAAATGTGCAAAAGAGAAGATGTTTTTGTTTTTCATCAAGCACTTCCTAAATTGTGTAAGTTTCAGGGTCCACAAAGCTGAGGTCAGTCTGCATTGCAAGTGACCACTGATTTGGGCTAATAAGTGAGTGGGCAAGAAGTTGTTTCAACTGCAAAGATACTGGACAAAATAGTATCAGGGTTTTTTCAGTGCCTGGAAGTAAATTAAGTAAGGTACTAAGCAGTGGGAAACAAAGTCCTTTTGGAGTAGATAAAACACTCATTGCTGCTGGCAGGGTTATTGATTCTGGTATGTCTGGCATATTCATGCCCATCTATAATTTTGTAGGTAAATCCCTGGATCTGTCCAAATGCCACCCACTGCTCTGCGCTGGGGTGAGAGAAGCTTTGGAGAGACTATAGCTTAGATTATCTCTGATTTCTACTACAGAAAAGAAAGTGAAATCTGTTAGAAAAGCAACAAAGATAATGAAAGGATTGGAGATAAAGCTTAGAAAGAATATTTAAAACAGCTAGCAATTTTCTCCTCATAAAAAGGACTGTGGAGGAAAACAAACTGAGTCCATGTCAATCAAGGTGGTGACTCAGACTTTGGGGTCAAATTCTAGAGAATCCATATTGAAGTAAGAAAAATCCTTTTAAAGGTTCGATGGTCCAAATCTGGTTTATGTTCTTGGAAGGGAGAAGTCACCTGGGATCAAGCAGTGAATGTCCTCAGCCACCAATTTCCCTGAGGTGTCACTCCGATTGAATTTGCATCCTGGTCCGTTTGTGTTGGCAGAGGGGTCCAGTCTGAACCAGACTCCTGTGTCTTGATTACTGAAATCAGTTTGAATCCCTTAATGACAATATCTGTAGGTTTTCATGGAGCTGCAACTCAACAAGCTGTAACTCAGTAACAGGTTAGACTCAAGCCAAGGGTACCCTCCTGTTTTGACTTTATGACAAAGGGGGTGACATTTCTGCAGAAGGAAGGGTTTAAGGTGCAAATCAAGTAGCATCCTGACTGCTGCTAAACTCTGAAGTAGACTGCAGGGGAGTGTGGAGAAGACTGGCCTCTAAGAAGAGCTTGGATTCTTATCTGCACGGGGTGGTTTAGTTGTGTTCTCCAGAATAATCAGTGGGTCCCAAAGCAGGCGTCTAAGGACCAGCCCTGGCCTCTGCCGTCTCTCTGTTCCAGGAGCATTTTAGGAAGTTGGCAGTCCCTGCTCCCAGAGAGGCTGGTTCCCCTTCCTTCTCAACAAATGGCTCTCAACGGCTCAAGCCAAAAACCCAAGTTGCGCTTGTCTCATCTTTTTCTCCCAAAGCCCCTTTGAGCAAATTCCGTCGGCTTTGCCTCAATCTGTGTCCTGCCTGAGTCCATCTGCTTCTCCCTATTCCCACTGTCATGCCCTGTCTAAGCCGCTGGGTTGCTGGATCTCCTACACCCTCTCTTGCTTCCTCCTGACCCATTTCCCACCTCCAGCCAGAGCAACATTTCCTATAATGAAATTCGATGAAGACACTCCATTGCCTAAAATCCTAAGAGTTCCTGTCCCAAACAGAATAAAATCCAAGCCCTACGTGGGCTGCACATTGCCCACTCTTTGACTTATGCACTTGGGCCTTCTTCATGTTTCTTGAAAATACCAAGCTGGTTTCCACCTCAGGGCTTTTGCACTTGCTGTTCCTGTGCCTGGACTGCTACATCTCTAGATTTAGCAAGGCTGGTTCTTTCCTGCTGTTTAGATTTCAGTTCAAGTGTCCACCCTTCACGTCTGTCTTCTCTGAAGCCCTCTAACTGCTCCCTCTCTTCCTATCTACCCTCCTCACTCATTTATTCTAACTGTTCACATTATCTTTCTTGGCAGTTTATCATCTGCCTCCCTCTCACTACAAAGTGAGTGTCGATAAAAATGGTACCCTGTTGGTCTTGTCCACAACAGCATCCTCTAATTTAGAGTAGGGCTTGGCACTTAGTGGGTATTTAATGAACATGTATTGAATGAATAAATGAATGAATGATTCGAACAAATAATTTTAAAAGCTGGTATGTGATAGCTCTAGGTCCACTGGGCTAGATAGCACCCTCCCCCCAGTGACGTGAATATAAACTGATTTGGTGCCACTAAATCAATGACTATGAAATAAACAGCAATAGATAAGTGTAAGGTTAAAAAGAAAAAGCTTTCTGGTCAAAACACATGTTATACTGAAGAAATTTTCAAATGTCACATTTGTTTAAATTAAACATGAAACAAAGACCAAGACCTCAAATATATCCATGTCACCAATTAACTGGAATTTACCTAGAAGGAAAAGGCCTATTGGAAAGAATAGCAGAAATAACAAACTATACAGAAAAGATATCAACTATATGCCTTCTTTACAACAACAAAGTTTTAAGTGATACATAAGAAGAAATCATTGGAATGTATTTCAGCTGAATGCTGGGAAACGAGGGAAAACCACACCAAAGCTGAACTCAAAAAAGGAAACAGGACTTCCCTGGTGGCACAGTGGTTAAGAATCTGCCTGCCAATGCAGGGGACACGGGTTCGAGCCCTGGTCCGGGAAGATCTCATGTGCCGTGGAGCAACTAAGCCCGAGCACCACACTTACTGAGCCTGCGCTCTAGAGCCCGTGAGCCACAACTACTGAGCCCGTGTGCCACAACTAATGAAGCCCGTGCACCTAGAGCGGGTGCTCCGCAAGAAGAGAAGACATCGCAGTGAAAAGCCTGCGCACCTCAACTAGAGAGAGCCCATGAGCAGCAACGAAGACCCAGCGCAGCCAAAAATAAATAAATAAACAAAACAAAAAAGGAAACAGTAGGCATATATGTCCAACAGTCACTGTGGTACATTTCCAATCCCTCTGGGTCACCCCTTCTCAACTTCCCTTGGTAGCTTCCCTTTGCTTTGAATAAAATCCTTACTTAAGAGCCCATGTGAGTGACCTTAGTCCCCTGTCCAGCCACCTCCCACGTACATGCTCACCTTCCCACCGCAGGAATTATGCACTGGTCCCCAAAGTACAGTGCACAGACCTTATGTTTTCCCACCAGCTGTTCTCTGCTGGGGACGCCTCCCTGGCTCCCCTCACTTCTAGCTGCTCATCTGGTTGACATCTCCCACTCATCCTCCAAGACTTCCACCTCCCCTGCCCCAGGCTGGGTAGGTGCCCCCCAAGAGCTTACCCTACATTCTGGACAAACCTCTATCTCTCAGTTTTCATCATTATTGGACCACTGCCATGTTTCTCAGAGGTCGGCCTGTTGTCTATGAGAAGTCAATCGTCTTTTCCAGTTCCAATACATTTCACACATCAGTGGAAGCATAGTCACAAGTAGCTGCACAAGCTTTCAGAGTCAGGGTTGGCTGTGGTGTTTGGTGCTGCATTTACTTTAATTGAGAAAAGTGCCCAGGAGGATGTAACTTATGTCCGGCCAGGCCCACTTGTCTCGTCTACTGTAATGTAGCAAGGGGACCGACACACAGTAGGAACTCATTACAGGTTTGATGAATGAGGGGGTGAACAAGTGAATTCATAAATGAATAAAAGCTGAAATCTGTCCTAATCCTAGGTCACAACTCATCATTTATGCCAGAAATGTTTTACAGGTAGCTTGAGAGTGGGATTCAACCCTAAAGAAAAACGCTACGTCCTGGTGAATGAAATGCAGGTGTAATATGTTTTGATTCTTTTCAAAAGCCAACCCTCAGCTGGACCCATCCAACTACATGACTGGAATGAAGTTATGTTTTCAAGATTGTGACATGTCATTGATAAAACCATAAAAGGAATTCTCAATGGTCAAATAAAACTCCTTTGAAAACATTCATAACCACAAATCCCAATACACGAGTGCAAACTATTAATGCTTTTAAAGCAAGTTAGACCCCACAAAAGTGAGGGCTACTGTTTGTACTGCAGATATCTGGCATGATTTAAACCTAATATAAACAGTAATACTATGGTGCCCAAGCATCTTCCCTCCTTAATTTACTTGCCACAGAGATCCAGAATTTTTTCTTCTCCAAAACTGGAGCAAGAATCAATTAAAATGTATAATAATGTGTTAACTAGTTAATACAGCAATTAACATGAAGGGGCATTTCAAACCCTGAGTTTTTAGCAACAGGACTGTTCTTTCTTCCCTCTGTAAGGTTTATAATTGAAAGAATACCGTGAGAGATGCCTTTCATCAGCTCCACGAGTTACATTTCCCGCTTTGATAACTGTACAAGGAAAATCTAAGGCACTTCAAGCTCCCCAATTACATTTGATTAGCTAGTCAAAATAATATAACAGCTTTCATCACCCAAAGGAAAACTTTTGAAGAATTCTGTTGCCAACACTTCTGCACAAACACTAATCTATATCATTATTTTACAAGGGGAAGTGTAATATTTAGTAGTTTTTTTTTCTTTTTTTTTTTTTAATTAGGCAATAAGCCAAGCCTCTTATCCATCACGACTTCAGATCCAAAAAGCACAACCGTGGTGCTGGGATGTGTGTGGTAAAGAAGGATTTGTGGTGATTTCAGACGAGGCAAGATACAGTGGTCAAAATAAAACAGGTCTTAGAATGAGCCAACATGTCAGGGAACACATCTGAAAACAGGATATGTACTCAAAACTCTGTGATATATATGCACACAAGATCTGCCTGGAGGAACCACGTGGGACCCAAAACCTATCCACGTGGGACCCAAAACCTATATGTGAGTGGAATTATTTTTTACCAAATGAATGTGAGTGTGTCTGTATCAATGACATCAGGAACACTGCTTAAGAAGCCATTGAAATCCTGAGAATTTTCCGATTACCAATTAGCAATTTAACGTCGCTTGAAAGTGAAGACAGAATGTTATCTCTGCTGCCTTTACCCGCATCCCTCCCAACCCGTCCTCCTCCACATCTTGGGTGTATCCATTCAACACGGATCTGGTACCTTCTGTGTTCCATCCCCCCCTAAAAATATGTTTTTAATTTAAATGAAATAATTATCTTGCTCTCACAGGTAAAGTATTCTATAAACAGAGTATTTAGAAATGTGATAGTCAATTCACCAGAGGTGGTCCCGCTGTAGACTTTAAAAATCAACACTGTGAGCCATTGGATGAAAGGCCAGTTATCTCCGCGCTCCCCAAATGAAAGACAAGAGGCACCCATCTGGGGTTACCTTCTGCCTTTGCAACACTCTTATTGTGCAATAAAAGACAGACTTTAGACCTATTGGCTAATTAGTCCATTTGTCATGTAAAGGAAAAGCATTCTTACAGAATTAGAAGTTGGATCAAGGTTGGTTGTAAAGTTAATCCCAAATGTTGTGTAATCCTGGTGACGCTTCTACATATTCAAGCTAACGTGGTGTTCTTTTAGTTTCTGGAGAGAAATGAACAGCGGCAGGGCCCAGCGGTCCTGTGCACTTCAGATTTGTACAATTTCTCCTTCAAGTGTTTGGCTGTTCCTTCAGAGGACGCTGTATGTGAAGAACTCACAGACTTGGTCCTGGGAGGTCGGAAATATGGCATTTGAAAATGATTTCCAGGGAGGAAGTTAAAAGGGAGGGACGCATTGGTAGCCATTTGTGGGACTGTGTGGAGATGTCGCTACACAACGTACATAGGTAGCAGGGCCTTGCCATGCACCGCTGCTGAGAAACAAGGAGAATTTCTAATCTGTCTTTGCACGGGCGTTACAGGGATCCACACATTCCCCTGCTCAGTCTCCTTTGCCTTTGCCCTTGAAGGTGACCTGCTATCCCCAACAGAAAACCCCGCTGCATGGGGTCCCCTCACCCAGAGACAGGGCCACATAGACATTCCATCTACTGTTCTTGAATGCAGCCCACTCCTAGGGTCTATGTACTGAACTGTTTCTCATGCTTCTCCATCCATCCTCAGACCTACGGGGTTTGGGTGCCCTCCTGGTCCACCACATTCCACCTGCAGGGAAAAACGCAGATGCAGCCGAGGACAGGGGTCCCAGGGATCATGATCCTATACAAAGCAATGCCTGCAGGTGCCTCTAGGAAGCTGAGGCATCCCGAGGGAAGGAGGAAAAGCCATGTGAGTGAGAAAAGAGAAAGGGAGTCTGGGCAGATTGAAAAGGAGAGATGGAGGTGAAGGAAAGTGGAGAAAATCAGGAAAATGATACAGAAGGTCCGAGTGTCTCCAGAGAAGCTGGCTGGGGACCCATGCACAGGTGGCCTGAGCTTCGCCTGGTGCACGGAAAAAGCAGAAGTGCAGAGAGAATTAGGTTTTAAGCATCAGACATTTAAGAAAGACCCAGCTGCTGGCAGAGGTGATGCCGTGTACATCTCTGTTCTCGACTGTGGGTGGTATTCTTGGGTTAGACATTAATGTCTTTAACGTGAACAATAGCACAAATGCCCAATTTCCATGCAGCCATTCTGCAAACGGATGTGGAGCCCTCAGAGATTTGTATGATCGACTTCCCAAGTTGTCGAAGAATAAGTAGGAAGGGCCTCCCTGGTGGCGCAAGTGGTTGAGAGTCCGCCTGCCGATGCAGGGGATACGGGTTCGTGCCCCGGTCTGGGAGGATCCCATATGCCGCGGAGCGGCTGGGCCCGTGAGCCATGGCCGCTGAGCCTGCGCGTCCGGAGCCTGTGCTCCGCAACGGGGGAGGCCACAACAGTGAGAGGCCCGCATACCGCAAAAAAAAAAAAAAAAAAAAGAATAAGTAGGAATATAGTCATCCCTCACTTACCCTGGAAAATAGGAAGACGTATTTTACCTCACAGGTTCAGAGGGCAAAGTCCTTCAAATTGTGTTAAGGAGCGTCACACACGAGTCATGTCTTCGGCTTTGTCACCCATTACCTGACTCTGTATAACAGCAGACACCGTGGGCAGACAGGGTCCTGGGGCTCAGGGACTCAGGGAGCCCTCCCTCCCGACACTGAGGAATGAACGTCTCGGACTTTCTGTAAGATCTGTGAGCAGTTTGTGTGCCATGCTGGGCAGACGCAGGTCTTGGAGTGAGCAGGGACCCTAGTTGTTCTCAGCAAACAAGTGTGTACCTGCTTCTAAGCAGACAGACTGATGCTCCTGCCTCTACTGATCATGCGGTAGGAAGCGGTGCTGGGCGTTGGCGGTGGGGCGGCGGGGACAGCCTGCCCAGTGTTCCCAAGTCGAGAAGACCGCACCCCTGCTGCACCCGATGGCCTGGTTCTGTGCCCCCCACCCCCCCAGTTACAGCCCCTTTTACGGATGAAGGTTTAGAAGCTCCAGAGTCTGCCACCAACGGCAAACTCCTCATCTTCTCCGATGCAAACGGTTCCGGATTCCAGCCCTACAAGGTCGCCCTCCAATTAAAAAAAGAAAGAAAGAATTTACATGTTCTTGGGCCAATTTAAGAAACTGCTCTCTGTAGTTTAAGAGTCAAAGAGGTCCTTTAAGACCTATTGTAAAGCGGTATTGAGATGGGCATAGTTTACAAAAGACCGCCATATACATTTTTTGCTTCGAGGACATTGTTATCACTTATTAGCCATGGGACTTGGGGCAAATCGGTGAAAATCTTTAGGTCTTGGTAGGTTACTCTGAACACTGGGAGCAAACATGCCCACTGCCCAGGGATGAATTAGTATTAAGTGAGATACAGTACTGGTAAAGCACTTAACAACTGTCTGACTCACAGTAAAAACTCAATAAATGGCGGGTATTATTCTCACCTATTATCCAAACTCTGCAGTCGAGGAAAAATGGAAGTATTTTCTGTTAACCTTGAGTCTTCCATAAACCCTCGCCTATTAATGGACCCCCATGCCTCGGGGGCAGGTTACCTGCTGAGGTGTTTTTTTCCCATGTCTTTGTTTCTTCCTCCATCTTTCTCATTCCTGATCCCCACCCATCCCCCAACTGATTCAAGCGCCTCGGTTAATTTTGCTGGTACTAACAGATTATTTGACTAAAAAACTTGGTTGTTTAAAAACCAAGTTAGCAAAAGTACAATGAGGTAACACCTAACACCAGTCAGAATGGCCAACACTAAAAAGCCTACAATGATAAATGCTGGAGAGGGTGTGGAGAAAAGGGAACCCTCCTGCACTGTTGGTGGGAATGTCAACTGATACAGTCACTATGGAGAACAGTATGGAGGTTCCTTAAAAACTAAAAATAGAGTTTCCTGCAATCCCACTCCCGGGCATATATTCAAACAAAACTCTAATTCAAAAGGATGCACACACCCCAGTGTTCATAGCAGCAATATTTACAATAGCTGAGACATGGAAACAACCTAAATGTCCATCGACAGATAAGGGGATAAAGAAGACGTGGTGTGTATGTATGTGTATGTGTGTGATATATATATATACACATATATATATAAATATGTGTGTATATATATGGTGGAATACTACTCAGCCATAAAAAAGAATGAAATAATACCATTTGCAGCAACATGGATGGACCTAGAGATAATCATACTAAGTGGAGTAAATCAGACAGAGAAAGACAAACGCCATATGATATCACTTATCTGTGGAATCTAAAATATGACACAAATGAACTTATCTATGAAACAGAAACAGACTCACAGACAGAGAGGACAGACTTGTGGTTGCCAAGGGGGAGGGGGTTTGGGGGAAGGGTGGATTTGGAGTTTGGGATTAGCAGATGTAAACTATTATATATAGAATGGATAAACAACAAGGTCCTACTGTAGAGCACAGGGAACTATAGTCAATATCCTGTGATAAACCATAATGGAAAAGGGTATGAAAGTGAATATATATAACTGAGTCACTTTGCTGTACAGCAGAAATTAACACATTGTAAATCAACTATACTTGAATACAATAAATTTTAAAACATTAAAAAATAAAAACCTAGTTAACAAACTTTTATTAATCAATTAACTCCGTGTCTCTTTGGACCCATAAGGGAGGGATGGACGTGTCCTCTGAAAGGACCACGTTATGTGACCACAGTGGTCCAGGGCTTTCCCTCTCCCTCTCCAAGACCAAAGGAGACCTTGTCCTGTCCTCATTTCCCGGAGCTGCCCTAAGGAGCGGACCAGAAAAGGGCCTGAGGCACCCAGTCCTAGAGCAGGCAAAGAGTGAGCACCCAGTAAAAGGGGCCTCTCTTCCCTTCACTACCTGACCTTGAGCAGAGCAAGGAAGATGACCATTCTCTTCCTACCCTCATTGTTCATTTCAGACGCCTGACAATGGCTCAGCCAGTTAAACACGGGTTCCTTGGGTATGGCTGGCTATTCCCATGCTCCCCACGATGCTGGTAGATAACAAATAGATTAACAGGGGGCTTCCCTGGTGGCGCAGTGGTTAAGAGTCCGCCTGCCAATGCAGGGGACACAGGTTCAAGCCCTGGTCTGGGAAGATCCCACATGCAGCGGAGCAACTAAGCCCGTGCGCTACAGCTACTGAGCCTGAGCTCTAGAGCCTGCGAGCCACAACTACTGAAGCCCGCGCACCTAGAGCCCGTGTTCTGCAACAAGAGAAGACACCACAATGAGAAGCCCGCGCACCGCAACGAAGAGTAGCCCCTGCTCGCCGCAACTAGAGAAAGCCCGCACACAGCAACGAAGACCCAACACAGTCAAAAATTTTAAAAAAAAATAGATTAACAGGAACAGAAAGTGTATCGGGTGTGTGAACAAGCAAACCCGGTATGAAGCCATCATCATTGCTTCGACCAAATCTCCTGGCTTCCCAGGGAGGAAACGACTAGCATGGAAACGACTAGCGCCTGGCTACACTGAAACCAAGCTTCTAGAAGTCAGAGTCTAAACCGAGTCTGCAGTTTGCAGATGCATCCTCTCTAAATAAAGCAAATGTAATACTTTAAAAAGGAACACAGAAAGTGGAGAAGCCACATCTCCGCAGTCAGGGGGCCATTTCCACCAAAGAACAACACCTATAGCACAAACAGGTATTGATGGGACAGTGACCAAGAAGACTTTAAAGTCTAAAGAATGGATTTCTCAATCAGTAACCGATGTGGGTGCAGTAAGACCCATGCCTGTCCAAGCAAGGAAGGCTAGAATCATATACATTCTCAGCACCATCAACCAGCCCAGAGGCTTCTGTGCCAGGTCTGCCTGGAGGGAATCACAGAAGCAGACGTCTGATGCCTGAAGAGCCCCGAGTCATGGAATCAGACCTGCAGATTCCAATGTTCCCTCCAAATTCAAAGGCAGAAGAAAACTTCCCAGCCCCGGTGGAAGAAAAGCCAGTTTTCTCATTTCCTTGTAAACCTAGAAGGGTCGGTTTCTTTTCTTCTGATCTCTTTTTGATGAGTAGGTTGAATGGTCATAGATATTTTAATTTGCCTTCAGATAGAAACACTTCTCCCCTCTTGATGGGAAATCACTTCAATGCTCATCATTTGCTTCCAGGAGGAACTACTTTGCATCCAAAGAAATGAAAACACAGGTAAGTGAAGTGACAGACTATAATTCTGGGTATGTGACCCTGAATCCCAAAGCTCAGGGGGAGTCAAAGGGGAGCAGGACGGCGGGTGAATGTGGGAAAACATGATGCACACACTGCCCCCAACACACACACACACAGAAAAGGAGGGTTAAGCAAGTCCATTAAACATGGCTTAAAATTGGGGCAAATCCATAAAAAGGAATGAAATTGGGTCATTTGTAGTGAGGTGGATGGACCTAGAGTCTGTCGTCAGAGTGAAGTAAGTCAAAAAGAGATAAACAAATATTGTATATTAACACATATATGTGGAATCTAGAAAAATGGTACAGATGAACCTATTTGCAGGCAGGAATAGAGATGCAGGTGTAGAGAAGGGACATGTGGACACAGTGGGGGAAGGGGAGGGTGGGACAAATTGGGAGATTAGGATTGACATAAATACACTACCATGTGTAAAACAGATAGCTAGTGGGAACCTGCTGTATAGCACAGGGAGCTCAGCTCAGTGCTCTGTGATGACCTACATGGGTGGGACGGGGGGAGGGGGCGAGGTCCAAGAGGGAAGGGATATAGGTTTACATAGAGCTGATTCACTTCGTTGCACAGCAGAAACTAACACAACATTGTAAAGCAACTGTACTCCAATAAAAAAAAAATTGGGGCAAATCCAACGAAATCTCAAACCGCAGACCTATATTGGTTGGGAAAGTGAACTAAGGCTTGGGAAAAGTGATCTAGGGTGTTAAAAATAAATAAATAAAACTCTGCTCAAAAAGCTTCTGCACCAGAGCAGAGAGAAAAGGCTTGCTCCCACCCCCAGTCTCCTCACTTTCGAGAAAACTGGCTTCGGCACGGCTGAATTCCTTTGGCACAAACTCCCTGAGCCTCTGAGCCCTATTTTCCACAGGAACACTAGTTATGTGTTTCACTCAGGATTAATTTAGAATTTTTTTTTTTTTATTCCTCCATGTATCAGAATCATTCACGGAGGGGAAGTTCTTCTATACCCATTCCCAGAATCCTCTGAAGACATCTGGTCTCATTAGAAGATCAAATAGATCCTCCAGATTCATTAGTTGTTCAACAAAGTGGGAATTTTTTTCTCACTGCTCTTGTGTTTGTGAGATATTCAAGACACAGATGGGAGAAAAATAACGGAAAGAAAAAAGCACAATCTTCTTGACTCACAAAGACAGTGCTTTCTATGATAGGGCAGGGCGGGAGGGGGAGGGGGGATTCTGGAATTCGCTCTTGATTTCCGAAAACACAAGGAAAAGTCAAGAGTATAGGCCACTGTAAGACAGATGGGGTTTAAAGATTTGAAGGGAGGGACTTCCCTGGTGACGCAGTGGTTAAGAATCTGCCTGCCGATGCAGGGGACACGGGTTCGATCCCTGGTCCTGGAAGATCCCACATGCCGTGGAGCAACTAAGCCCGTGCGCCACAACTACTGAGGCTGCGCTCTAGACCCCGCGAGCCACAACGACTGAGCCCGCGTGCCACAACTACTGAAGCCCGCGCACCTAGAGCCCGTGCTCCGCAACAAGAGAAGCCATCGCAATGAGAAGCCCGCGCACCGCAACGAAGAGCGGCTCCCGCTCGCCTCAACTAGAGAAAGCCCGCGTGCAGCAATGAAGACCCAATGCAGCCAAAAAAAAGAAAAAAGGATTTGAAGGTATAGTGAATGTACGATACTACCCCAAAAATATCGTCATACTTCAGTAATTTGTGGCTCATCTATCAACTGGTTACAATCCTAAATTCTCTTCCTTCTTATTTTTGCTAACATACATAAAAAGGAGCCCATGCTGTTACACCCAGCATCAAGTAGGACCCAGGACATAACTTCCTTTAGCCATTTTCCTGCAGAGCAGAACTGCACGTGGTTGCCGCACCTGATTCTCCCCAAGAGAGGGCTGTGAGCAGAGGGAAAGGCACTCGGAGAGCTTTGGACACTCCTCCAGGGCTCAGAAGTGCCGGCTGGTAGATGCACTTCACTGAATGATGCCCCAGTCGCCTGCGAGAATTATAGTAGCTTTCTAAAGTGACTCACTCACTCCCAGGGGGTCGTCTGGGCTCAGAGAAAATCTATCTCCCTGATTATTCGTGATTTAGTAATTGGGTGGTAGTGATGGACTTCTGATAACGTGGAGATTTGCTTTAGCTTCACTGGCAAAGGCGTGTATTTTTGGAGTCAAAGGTTACTCGGCTTCTTTGTGTGTGTGCATCGGGGGGTGGGGGGCAGGGCTGCGGAGAAGCACAGCTTCTTGGAAGCTGAATCTACCAGTCCCAGTTCTGCCTTTCAGTAGCTGTATAATCTGGTACAAGCCACAGGCCCCCTGCCTCAGCTTCTTCGTATGTAAATGGCGGGGGTAGAATCAAACGACACCCAGATCTGGAAAAATCTGTGGTTTCTAGGCAAGGAGTATCATTGGATGCACAAGTGCTGTTTGGAAACCTACTAGTTTCAGGGTGTTAATTTCATCTTTTCCATGCCATGATTTTGGATGGAGATCAGGATTGTTCCTTCCTTACAGATATAGAGAAAAACGAAACAGCTCACTGACATGTATCCTCTATCTCTTTTACCCTACTCATCATCCAGCTCTGAAATTGCACGCTTTCTATGAGTATATTGTATTTTTTTTTTCTTTTTTGCTGTTCACGTGCTATGTCTCAAGATACATGTTTGGGAGTTATACTTTCCTCTTTCCTGTTCCGATATTTTGAATGGGAACCAGAATATCTCTTCTTGCACCTTGTAACTATGTAGAAAAACAAAACAACCCACCAAATTTCCTCTGGCCCTTCTGATCCCTTAAATAGTAAACAAATGGAATCTGTATTCACTCTTCTTATCCACGGAGAGAGTGTAACTTGTCCTGGGAGAGTGTGCAAGGGGTCATTTGCAAAATTGCCTTATTATCCTATTACCCTCCGGGTGCAAATATGTGCCTTTTCATCTTGGGGTTGTAGAGGTATAAGCAATCTGATCTGCCCTATAAGTATATCGCTTGATGGGTAATTTGCAGTGAAGTTAACAAGAAAAAGACAAATGTGTAAAAGGGAGTATTCATCTTCCCAAACGATATTTTAAAATCACAAGTTAAAAAAAAAAATCACAAGTTTTCCAGGAAGGTAGGCAGGGACCAGGCTGCAGTTTTCAGGGATGTCTTGGAGGCCAGGCCGGGAGGGAGAGGCCTTGTCCAGGAGCCGTTCTTAGTGGTGGCAGGTAGACAACGCCCAGCAGAAGGTCCATGACACCTTTCCAGGAGCAGTGTTTCTTGGACTGCGGGTCATGCCTCATTAGTGGGTCGTGAAATCAATTTAGTGGGTCATGACCAGAAATTTTTAAAAAGCATGAAATAAATTAGACTAAAGCAGAACAGAATAGAAAATATCAGAGTGCATGGCATGGACAAAATCATGTACTGTCTAGTGGAACTCTGGCTCAGCTGTATGCATGTGTGCATTGTGTGTGTGTGTGTGCGCGCACGTGTGTGTGTGTGTGTGTGTGCGTGCGATGTGTTTGGTACACCAGGTTTCAGGGTAGAATATATTTCTTGCTGCAGGTCTTAGTTCAGAAGTTTGAAACCCTCTGCCCTGGAGAAATACACGGCAACGCACGTCTCCATGCTGGCTTCAAACGCCTTGGTCTGGTTTCCACAAAGTAAATTTATAAACAAAGGAAAAGGAATTCTTCTGAAGCAAATGGTCACCTCACAACTCCATATTTAAATGACCCCTAAGTTATTCTGAAATTCTACTTCTCTTTCTCTGGAAAATACTTAAACAGAATCAATGTAAGCCCAAGGCAAATGGTGAAGTGGGTCCAGTTTGTCTTTTTCTCCTGGGGGCACCTCCCATCCCTTACAGGTGTCACCCCCAGGGTTTGTATCTGTTCCCTTTACCTCTTTAAAGCATATTCTCATGAAAGACTGATAAATGCCTTAAAGAACAGTAGAAATGACTGATATTGCTTTAATATGTCCCGTTCTCAAAAGTGTTTACATTTTAGCCAAATATGAACTCTCATGTCCTGGAAAGGAATCTCATACAATTTAATTACAGGGAAAAGAAAAGAGCAATTTGGAGAGAGTTTTTTCCTAGCACTCTTAAAGTCCTACCTGGGGGGCTCTATATTCACCTTATAACCTTCCTTTCTTTTTTCACATGTAATTAATACACATGATTTCTTTTCCCATGCTTTTGTGAAACAAACTTCAACAATCTTTTTTTTGAATAGATATTTATGAAATTGTCTTATAAAATCTTTGAGAGCAAATATTTTGTCTCATTCCACTTTGCATCCATCTTACACCAACTAACTGCCTGACAAATTTGAGGTCCTCAACTGGCAGTAGTTAATGACTATTATACAATTTTACTTTCTGCCACACATGTGGTAATATTGTTTTCCAATGTCAAACTCAGAGTACAAGTGCATGCCTTTTTCCTGAATATAAGAATAATACGTAAAGCCTCCACACACTTGTCATAAAACAATAAGAGGAATTTTAAAATAGCACTGATTTATTGAGTATATAATATAGGCCGGGTTCCCAGGACTAGATGCTTTGCCCATATGGTCTCATTTATTCCTCTAAAAACCTCAATATACATATTGCTATTCCTTCCATACCCTCCATCACCCCCCAAACACCACACCTACAACTTTACCTACAAGAAAACTAAGGCTCAGAGATTGAGGACCTGCCCACAAAGACAGTTACTAAGTAGCAAAGATCTAATGCAAACTGGTTTCCTCTGACTTGGAAGGCTGTGCTTTCCTCACTTGTACATTTCCAACATTTCGGCTGTATGTAAAATTATCATTTTCCAATTTCTTACCTGTTCTCTCAAGGGGCAAAGTCGTGAACCTAAGAGCACCGGGAAACTTTTGTTTGGTTTTGTTTTTAATGATAAACAACGCCCTGACTATCCCAGGGTGGCTCCACACTCAGAGGGTCTGGCCTGACAGCTAACGGTGCATTCTGCTTGACCCCCAAGTGATCCCCACCATCAGCCGTCTGTATGCACGGGATAGAGGCCTAGAGAGTAGGGCTGGACCAGTCAGCATCCTAACAGCAGGCTGGGGGTAGCCTAGTAACTTACTCGCATCCATTCAGATAATTTTTTTGTTGCAGATCACAGTGCCAGGTCAAGACGGCCATGGAAAGCGCTGTTTTCCATTTGCACGTGGCTTCCACATTCCCCAGACCATCCGCGCACACACGACTTTAAACAGAAACCTTTAACTTAAAAGTCTGCTTCGTACTGTCCTCTCAGAGGTTTTAAATCTCCTCCCAAAGTCCTAGGTGTCTGAAGCAGCCACAGGAACAGGAAGAAATTGATTTTGTGACAGACAGACTAGAAATCAAACCCAGGATTCAGTTTTGTTTTCAACAGAGAACGAAATCACTGACCACCAAATACAGTCTGGTAGCTACTCTCAGATCCCAAACTTCCCTATAACTTTCCCATATTAATTCGGTCTTCAGTTTCAGGAAATAAAATAATTATGTAGTTAAACAGAGATCCTTAGACAAACAAGGCCTGTGTTTACAATGTACCAATCCATTAAAATCAACGACAGACATGGATTATGAGTAGCAAAGCCCAGCCAAGCAGGCTAGCACTTGCCATGGGCCCATTCCCCAGCCAACAGCGGTAAACATCCTATTGGAATCTGCTCCGAAAACAAAGGCTCTACCAACCTAATGTCAAGGTAAACAGGTAGTAAATACCTACTTGCTAACTACTAACCAGTGGTACCACTTGCATTCTTTAGCGTCTCAACACAACTAAATGTTGGCCTTTTTTCCTTCTAAATTGGCACCATTATAATAGAGCTTTTTACTTGGTAATTTTTTAAAAGTTTACTAGGTTCTGTTTCACACTGGCTTCAGTTTTTTAGCCATAAACCATCTGAGGTTAAAGGGAGTAAGTAAAGACATTCTCCAACTCAGAAAAAAAAAAACCAACCAACTTTCCCCTATTTGACATGAAATGCCATGCCCCCAGATGAAGAGCTACAGAGAAGAAAAGCCCCGTAAAGTTAAGTTGCAAATAGTTCTGAAGTCAAGGTCGAAAACATCATTTTACAAAGAAGAAAAGTAAGGAGAACGTGTTTTCCACACCAAGACCCTATTAAGCAGGGACACAGCCGGGTCTCCCGGAAGGGGAGGTCTAAGCTCCGAGGGTTGGCACGTACCTTGAGCTCCCTGAAGAAGACGCTACTCCGGGCCCACTCCACGATGGAGAAGAGGGTCTGATCTGCCATCTTGCACATGAGCCCGAATGTACTCAGCCTCTCGTGTTTGCTGCGGTTCGCCTGCTCCTGCTGCAAATAGGCCATGATCTTGGCCTGGACCTGGGGCTCATCGGGCTCACACTTCAGCAGTTCCAGGATCAGGTGGGGCATGCTGGCGGGGGAGCTGGTCTGGTAACTGTCCATGTAGGAGTAGCCCATGATGGACTCCGGGGAGCTGGTGTAGGGGTCTGGGTACTCAGACTTGATGGCCCGGTTGGGAAAGTGGCTGTAGGTCTGGTACCCTTGCAGGCTGCCAGGAGGTGGCATTGTCATGCTGATGGGGGACGTTACAAAGGGACTCCGGTCATAGTCTGTAGGAGGCAAGGCAGCATGGTTCAGAGGTAGGCCTTTGGAGACAGAATGGATGTTCTGAATCGCAGAGGAGATGCTCAGCTCCGAGGGCATGGCTTGGATCACCTGAGACATGGCTTCTAGCTTAAGTCCATTGGCTCGGATGAGGGCTTTTTTCTGCTGCTTCAGGGCCCTGTCCCTCTTGTACATGGGCCCAAACTTATTCCTACCACCACGCATTCGGTCCGCCCTTACCGCTGTTGGGATGGGGGAAGAAAAAAAGAAAGTAAGGGTAAAAATAAGATGTAAATTATTAGCATTCTCCAGATCTCCAGATAGTTAGAAAGGCTGAAAATGGACCGGAAGTGGTCTGTGTGTGGTTGTTTTCACTACAACAGCCCACGAAGCTTAAAAAAAAAAAAGCCATGTCCTCTTTATTTATGAATTCTTTCCTCCACGTGTGTTTGTCATCAAAAAAAATATTTCCGGGGGCTTCCCTGGTGGCGCAGTGGTTGAGAGTCCGCCTGTCGATGCAGGGGACACGGGTTCACGCCCCGGTCCGGGAGGATCCCACATGCCGTGGAGCGGCTGGGCCCGTGAGCCATGGTCGCTGAGCCTGCGCGTCCAGAGCCTGTGCTCCGCAACGGGAGGCCACAGTGGTGAGAGGCCCGCGTACCGCAAAAAAAAAAGAAAAAAAAAATTTCGGATACGTAGGGACATATTAACCCTTTGGCGACTGCAGAGATTTCCTAATTTTTGCTACACACAGGAGATGCTTCATGTTGCTAAAGAAGAGGATCAGGTCCTATCATGCCAGTGATGCTGTGATTCTCTTTATGGAAACCCAAACTGCTAAAAGGGAAAAAAAAAAATCAAAGGAGCCATTTCTGGATTAAATTGCGACTATTTTTCCTTTGAACATCTTCCTCTCTCAAAGTCTTTTGGTTAATTTGCTGCAAAAGTGTTAGGTACATGCTCTTCTTGGAAAATCATCCTCACCTGGACTTGCACACATCAGGTAGCCACTGGTTATTGTTTTCCATTTAAGCAGAACTGGACATAATTAAAGCAAATTCATTTCAGAAGCTGTCAAAACGGTCCACCGTCACGATGCTATGTGGCGTCTGGGGCCACGTCTAGTAATTTACTTAGCAGGACTCTCCTAGCTCATGGTGGCCAGTGGCAATTAGATAGGACCCAGCAACCTCTGACAGCTTGTGACATATTGAAATTGCTGGAGGTTAAGTTTTTGAGCTTTTTATCTTAGGATTAGTATAGCATTAAAAATTTATTGTGAATGCTAGGTATCCAGAGCACTGCACAAAATAATAAAGAGTTTTTCATCTGGATGATAATTTATTGAATATTTAATTGTTTCATATCACTGTGAACAAAGCATGAGCATGCATTGCAAGTGACTTACTGTTAAGAAAGCACACTTTTTAAGGTAAAGAAATGTAACCTTTTCCCTTTGTTAAAAAAAAGGAATCAAATGACATCATATGCAATCACAACATTTAATTTTTAACATTTTATCTTCTGAGTCTCTACTATAGTAAGTAAGCATCTACCACATTGTTTTGCCACTTGGAAAATAATACAGGGATTGGTAATGAAGAAATTAACAAAATCAGTTACTTCTTTTCTCAATCTCGTCTTAAAAGCAACACTGACTTAACAGTCCTCCTGATAACCCAAGTGGCTACTTCTATTGGGAAGGAACCTATTAGCAATTCAGCAGACTTATCTGAAATTTTTTGAGTATTGTCATCAAGTCTGAGTGCCACACAACAGAAAAGCCCCAAACACGACTAGTCTGTGCCTCACTGATCAAATAAAATGCACTCCTGTATCTGGCACACCTCAGGGATCTGTATCACTTCTTATTACTTTATTTACAATATATTTAATCTCTGGAAAGTCAGTAGGTCAGAGGCTGAAAAACAGCAACACACCATAAGTCCATGAATTACAAATGATTTACAGAAGTCACATATTAAACGTTACTTCCTGCCAATCTGTACATCGTAAGTGCAGGTTCTACTTTTTCAACATAAAGTTTAATGTGGCTTTTGAGGAACCATTCTCTTGTTTTTGTCAAACCAATGCTACCGATGTAATGGTTCATTATTTTTCATGTTTCCTGCTTCTCAAAAAAAATTTTTTTATTTTGCAGACTCAGTCATCATCTTAAAAAAAAAAGAAATGTGTTTTCCCACACAATCAAAAATGATACTCTACATGAGAAAATCTTTTTATAATTAAAGGCTTTAACTCTTATTCAGGAATCATGAAACTAATAGTAACAATTATGACAAGCATACCTATTTAAAAAGATTAAAATCAAACTTTTTTACTAGGGCATCCTGATTTGAAAACTTAAAGGATTTAAAAAAATATTTTGGCAAATTATTTTTACCTGTTTTCAACTGAATCATGTTAGTCTTGCTTTCATCTAACATGACCTTTCATCTAACCTATGAAATGCATCTGCTCCTCAAACTAAGGAAAGAGGTGAGAAGGCGAAACTCTGGTATTAGAATTTTTGTCCGAGTAAATTTCACCAGCATTTAAATGAGACTTGGACTATTCTGCTGGCAAAACATCAAAAGATCTTATTGTCAATAGTGTTAAAAGACTAGGAAAATACTGTTACCATGTTATAAGTACAATGTTGTTTTAAATCCAATGTCCTTGGAGAGTTTTAACAGGCAGTGGTCTTTAGAAAAAACTTACCTTCTAGTTTCATTCCAACACTCAGACATTTTTGAAATCGACAGTAAGGACAGCGCTTTCTCTGTGTCTTGTCAATTTGGCAGTTCTGGTTTTCTATACACGTGTACCTTTTATTATTTTGGACTGTTCGCTTAAAAAAGCCCTATAAGAGAAAATATTGAGACATATTATCAAGCTAACACCCGTCTCTTCCATTGTTTCATTTTAAGGAAATCACCAAATCTTTTCATTGCACCGTTTGAGCCCTTATGTGGTTCTGTGGTTTGTTTTACATTTTAACAAGATCAACCCTCCAAAACCAGGCTATGGTAGAGATTTTTCTGACATCAGAGTTATATTTCAAGAATCGCATCAAATCTTGGGGAGCTTTAGCTACACACCATCTTATCTCAACACTCAGGGAAAAATACATGCATATTAACCAGTAATTTTTTGAAGAAAATCTGTTTTCCTATTAACCTTCATATTCCAGATAAGGCACTTATAGAGAGAGCGGCATTGTTTTCAAGTAGTCTGATACAATTTCAGTGGCAAACTACTGTAAAATAGCAATGGAAAAATGGAATAGCAAAACACCTCAGATTTTTTACAAATGTCAGCACTAGATAGTTAAAAGCAAAAGGATTTAAAGAATAAAATGGGAAAATGTTCATAATTCCATTGGAATACATTCAAGTTGGAGAACTGTGTAAAGAAAAAGGTGAAACTCATTGAGGGAAAAAAGCATATATAGCAAAGAGCTGAATTTTAGCAGAGTGTAAGCCTTCCTTATATTTCACCCACAAGAATTAATCAAAAATAAAATCTGTAGCTTTGTAACATAATAACAGCTTGGATGGTATATTCCGTTTGTCCTACTAGCCACAAAGTGAAACCATCTTACTTTGTTATAAGGAAAGAAGGGATTTTCTTGGCAGTGGTTTAAGTAATTGTACTGAGTTTTCTACTTTTAAAAATGTTGAAAAATAGGGGGTATCAAGTTTACTGGGAATATATGAAAAAGGTCTGAGATAAATCCTTAATGTATAGTTGACATTGTAAGTAATAATACAGTACATCTTACATATTAAAATTTCTTGCATTTAAATAGGTCATATAATATATTTATGAAAACTACTTATTATAAACTTAAGATCTGGTTTCTAATTCTTTATGATATAGATTTCAAAAAAATCTTAAAAATTATTTTTGGAATAAATCAGGATGAAATCATGCAGTTGGGAATTTAGACCTTTATGTCTGTGGGTAAAAAATGTTTGGACGTGTAGCACAGAATACTCTGAAGTTAAAATGTATTCGGGAAATACTTTGTCATGTTCGCTCTCAAGAACAACGATGCTTTAAATATATATAAGTCAAGCAAAATCAATACTTTGGACCGTTAGAAATAGAAGTCTTTCTACAGCTCTATCACCTTCCTACCATAAACTATTTTCAAGCCATGAGACTGGCAAAGTTTTCTAAACAGCATAAATCTCTTTGCCTTTTGAGTTAAATTGGACACATATTTCTAAGAATCATCTCACTAAGACTCACTCATTCCCTCTATCATTTTTAATTGACAGCCTGTATTTAGCTTTAAGAAGTAATCCAATGGTTTATTTTGGTTTTGAGCACTATATTTCTCAGGTAGCAACGTAGAAGGCAAACCTTGCAGCTTTCACAGGTGAGGAGCCCATAATGGTACCCAGACACTTTATCTCCACAAACAGGACAGAGTTCCTCGAGATCTTCATCATAGGAGTAATTCACCATTTTAAACTGAGACACTGAAACAAGAGAAATGCACGCACATATCCAATTAATTTACTAGGTAGGTTTTAATCCTGCAATAAAAACCATTTTGGTGACTGGTGGGCAAACATCACCAGGTAAAATAGAAAATAAAAATGTTTTACCCAGATGTACCGCAGAGAGCTATTTTCATACAGTGGAAGTAAAACATCTTTTGGCATGCGCTTTAAATTCTTTTAATTTAAAAATAATTCTAATTTCTTGCGTTAAAAATTCTTAAGCTGACCACTGTTGAACACTAGCGCCCCTGACTCTGCAAAGCAACAGATCAGAATAGAAACACGAATTGCATAGAGTAACAACTTCGAATTTCTTTTAAACCTCCTTGAGGTTAAGTTCCAAAGTGTCACCTTTGCCTAAGGGAGAGAAAGGAGCACACGGCATTATCCTCCCACTGGAATGAGTTTGCTCAAAGTCCACCGAACTATAAGGGTGTTTGGGGAAAGCAACACCAATATGCAAACACTTGGCAGGGGAACGGACGCCCCCAGAAACCTTCTCAGCAGCCCCAATTTAACGACAGCCTGCGGCTCCCAGCGTTCAGATCTGTTAGATTAATCCAAACATTCAGTTACGTATTGATAGGGCTTTCCCCTCCACACTTTTCAAAAATCTCCTGTAAAAATAAAAAGGCAAAAGGCAGGACGCCCGGACCCCATAAAAAAAGAAGAAGAAGAAGAAGAAAAAGAAGGAAGGGAAAAGATACACACGAGGGTTTGGTTTCGTCGCAAAGTACTGAAGTCGTTTAATGAACCTCACATGTTTCCGATCATCACCGCAAAATATAAACACCTCGAGTTCGCCCTGTTAAACAGAAATCAGGCCGCGGCTCTGAGCGGCTCCCTGCAGGGATCGGGTAACCGGCCTTCCTTCCGACGCAGCACCGCGAAGGCGTCTTCACAGCTCCAAGATGGATAAACTGCATAGCAGAGGCAGTGGCCAGGAGACCCCAGTTAATACCTGATCCGGTCCCTCCCGGAGACTCGGTCCTCGCCGATCGAGCCTCGCAGCGCGCGCCGCAGGGGACGGATCCCGAGGGCAGGTCCGCGCAGCCCGGCCGCCGCCCGCAGCCTCCCTGCACCTCCGGTGAAACCCCGGGCGCATTCGCCTCTCGCCCCTTGCTCAACTTTCGGCTACACACAGGCGCACAAACGCCCCAGTCAAGTTTGTTTTAAGTTAATCAGTGGCATTTGCAGGGGGCGGGGCGGGGCGGGAGGGGGTGGATGGGGAACCGAGGGCCGGGCAGAAGCTTCCTCTGATTTGTTTACCAAATAGGAAAGGGAGAAACAGCCCCCAGCCCAGCCCCACAGTACTCGGCCGCTCTATCACCATAGGGGCCTCTCCTTGCCGATGATCACTGATTTTTTTTTTCTCTTTAAAATAAAGTTCTATTTTCTTTACGGATTCTGGGGGCCTCCGGAAAGGGCCGTCGGGGTGAGGGTCCTTGCAGCGCTTCTCGGCTGAGCCGCGACCGGCAGAGTGGGGCCGGCTCTCTCCCAGGGACTCAGAGCCCTGGGCTGGGGCATAAACCTGGGTGAGTTAGCCAGAGTTTGGGCGGGTGGGGGGTGGGTGTCCTGGGAAGAGATGTTCCAGCCGAGGCAGACGTGTGGGCTCCGAGAAACAGAAATAAAGAGACGCAGAGCGCAGTCCTCCCGGCGGTGCCCTGAGAGGGCCGCGCTCACGTTTGGGGAACCTGGGGGTTTGGCCGAGGCTGAGACTTCCAGAAGTTTAATAGCCCCATCCCTCCTAAAGCTCGTGACTATTGTCTTGAGGCACGTTTTAGGGACGGAAAAAGGTGTGCTTTATCAAGTGTGTTCTCTTCTCCCTCCCCCTTTCCCCAACAAAGTAAACTTTAACTTCGCCTCTGAGAGGCTCGGAGAGGCAACCGTTTCCAGGGGACCCGGTGCGCGCCTCGGGGATCCGACACCCAAAAGACTGGGGCTGGGGGTGGGACCGTCTTGGAAAATTCAAAGGCAGAGGCCGTGTGGGGAGACCGACGCTGCGGTGCGAGACCGGGGCACCTTTTAGAAGCGCCCAGGTGCTGTTAACCCAAGTTAGCGTTTCGAGCATGGAGTGCATCTGAGCAAATAAGTCCCGGTCTTGAGAAAGTAGAGGGAGCGGTGGGGCCTTGGACAGCGAAGGCCTCAGAGGCGCGCGGACAAGTTCCCCGAACTGTCCCGGGACCCGGGAGCGGGTCCTCTTTCTGCCCCCCGGCCCCCCGCCCCGCGGGTCGGACGGCGGTGCGTTCCCGGCCGAGACCAAAGCGAGCCTGGTCCTGGGGTGCCTTCCGCGGGGGCTCCCCTCCGGCGCAGGCCGCGTGGCCTAGATGGAGGAAGCCTCGCCCGGGCGCTGCCCACCCGCTTTCGACCCCGGGGCTGAGCCAGCGGCCGGAGGCTTCCTGGAGCCCTAGGCACCAGGGAAAGCCAGCTTTCTGCTCTGGGGCAGGAGGTCGGGTCGAGAACGCCCCTCTCGAATTCTACAAAGGAAATATTGCAATGGCATCTCCCTCCCACCTCCCCCCAAACCCTGATTCTTGCCTCCCCGGCTTCCTGTTCCAGCTTCTCCCTCCGCTGCTTTTCCCGAGTCGCCCAGAAAAGCGCGCGGTAAGGAGAAGCAGAAACTTCCCCTTGGCCGAAGAATCTCGCCGGCCCCAAGGACGCCCAAAGGATAGTCCTTCGCGGTAGCTGGCGGCGGAGGGTCTCGGAGGCAGCTCCCCGGCGCCGCTTCCCCCGCGCCCCCCTTCGCGGAATCCCAGGTGTCAGAGGGAAAGCCTCTTTGCGCCAACCGGGTCCCCTCGGCAGCCAACCTACAAGTTGGACTCTAGGGTCTCGGGCCCAGGGGACGTCCACGGCCCTCCCTGGAGGCTGAGCGGGACCCCAGGATCCGCGAGCGGTATCCGACCCCACCAGCAGGACGCACGCCTTCCCGCCGCCCCCTCTTCTCAAAGCAGCGGGGCGACCTCAGGCCCCGGGCCCAGCGCCGCCTCTCCCGCACAGCCGCGTGCACCAGCCCTGAACTCTGCTCTCAACGCCTCCCCGGCCCTTTCAAGTTCGTTCAAGGGGATGGCAGGAAGCGTTCCGGGATCACAGGCCCGCCGGCCCGCACATCCTGCGCGCTGGCAGGGGCGAGCATGGAAGGGCACCGGTGACTTTTCCTAGCATTGTTCCCTCCCCGGCCCCGAGCAACTGCGATAAACTTCTGAAGGGCTCAATACGGCCAGATCTAGAGTCGCTTATTTTGGAATGCGGCGAAAATACAGCCTACGGGATTTGCTTTTTTTTTTTTTTTTTTTTTTTTTTTTTTTTGCTGTTGTTGTTAGCAATCAAAAGCTGGGAAATGAAAAAGGCCTTCCAGTTTCCCAGGTCTCAGACAGAAGAGCTTGAGGCTCAACCGCCGCCCCCGTCCCACACTCACTCCGCAGCGCCGGACCAGAGGATGGGCTGGGAATAACTGGTTCTCTCCAGTTCTGCCTGCAGTTTTATGAAGTTGTTCAAATTCGAGCCGGCTCCCTGGGTGCGCCTGGGCTGTGGGGTGCCCGTGCGTCCTAACACCGCTAAGCCCGCTCTCCCCGAGGCTCCATCTCTCTCTGCAGTTGACTTTCCCAGGCAGTGCTCTTCCACCGCTCAAAAGCTCTGGTTCAAGTTCCCGCCGATTCCAACGACTGGGAACCTGCTCGGGTTTCCCGCGAGACATTCCGTCCCTTAGAATGATCTTTAGAATAATACGATCTTTAGCCTGAAGCTGCCCCGCTCTTGTAGCCAGAGCTCGAAGCCTCTCTTTTCTTAATTAGAAGTGGCCAATTAGGCATTGCTTGGAAAATCCCCGCCCCGCATTGTTCAAGAGCCATAAACTTTTATGCCTGCCCCTGGGGAAGGGGCCCGACGCCCCCGCGCCGCCCCGCAGCCCCGCAGCCCCGCGGCGACCAGCTCTCGGCGGCCAGTCAAGCGCCCGCGCTGGGCGAGCGGCTGCAGCCCGCGGGGCGAGCCCGGGGCGCTAGAGCCGCGGGAGCCAAGCGCCGCGAGCGCCTCCTTACCTTGCATGTTTTCCGGCATCTGCCCCTGTTCCCCATGCGACCGAGCCAGTCCCAGAGCTTCCGTCTCCACTTTGGGCAGCATGACAAGGCGGCCGCGGGCGGGGTAGGGGGTCCGTGCCGGTCCGGAAGCCCAGCACCTGGACGCCGGCAGCACAGCTTCAACTCCGCCGGGAAGGAGGGGGCGACCGGGTGGCTGCTTCCTCGCCCGCCGGCAGGAGCGCGCCTCCGCCGCCTCCGGGGCTGCCGTCAGGACCCCTGAGCCCCGTCCAGGCTCGCGGCTCCCGGGCCGCCCCCGAACCGCGAGGAGGAGGCAGCAGGCTGCAGGCGAAGACCGCGTCCGGGCGCCCCGGTCCGGCTCGGCAAGGGCGCAGCTGCCCGGGGCGCGAACGCGCGTACGGCCGAGCTCCGGGCGCGCAGCGGAGGCGGCGGCCGACCTGCTGCCGCAGCGGCGGTGCCTCTGCTCCCGGACGGCTCAGCTCGGGCAGCCCGCACCCCGCCCTCCGCCGCCCAGCGCTCGGGATCCGCAGGGTCTCTCGCGCGCGCTTTCTCTGCCTTCACTCTCCTCTCCCTCCTCGCCTTTCCTCTCCTCTCCGCCCCTTCCCCGTCTCTGCTTCCCTCCCGCTCGCTATCAGGCTTGGAGTTAGGAAGTTCCAGCCTCCCTCTGTCGCTTCGTCTACTCTCCAGCCTGGGGAGGCGAGGCTGGGAAGGAGAAGGGGGAGGAAGAGGAGGAGAAGGGAGGTGAGTGGGGCTGGGCAGGGGCAAGACGGGATGAGGGGTGATGACAGTGAATGGGGACGCGGGCTCCGGACTCGGGTCGGACACCAGGCGCCAGCCAATGAGGTACGAGGCGCAGGCTCCAGTCCCCTCGCCTGCCCCAACCTCTTCACCCCGCCTCGCCCCCTCCTACCCAACCCAGGCCCGGGGCGGGGATGCGCACGCGGCGGGTCTTAACAGCGGGTGAGATGCGACCTCTGTCTGAGCGCGGCGGCCAAGGAGAAGCTCGGGCGGAGGTGTCCGCGCGCAGAGGGGAAGCCAGAGGGACGCGAGTGGGAGTTGGGGGTGAGGGGGCGCCCCCCGTGTGCGCCGGGTGAGCGGCTGCAGGAGGAGTTAAACACATTTAAACAACGCAGAAATGAACAGAAGAGCTGGCCTGCTCTCGAGGGCCTCCCGGCCTCGTTCCCCTCGGCGCTCAGTCCGCGGGCCCCCGGGAGTGGCGGAGAGTCACGGTTCACCTGCTCACCGAGGGGACAGCCGTGTCGCCGGGAATCTGAACGGCTATCCCCGTTTCCCCATTCTTCCCCAGTTCCTTCTCTCACTTATAAACACCACCCCGCCTCCTCGAGCCCAAGATTATCTTGGCGGCAGACTTCCTAAATTTTGGTGAACTGGGTTTCCATATAGAATGCAAAGAGCAGCCTGGGCTTTCTTTTTCATTTTGCTGCCTCTTGGGTGGGACGATCCACATGAGGCCCAGAGGCCCCGCACTTTAAAAAAAGTTTTAAAGAACCATCTGTTATGCAAGCTATTCCTCCACCCGCCCAGCCCCATCTTCAAAGTTTTCAGATCTCATCGCAACACGATGAAAACATTTTTTTTTCTCTCCAGCCTCCTGACTGCATGTGAAATGCCTCATATTCAGTGTCTGCTGTGAGACCGGGTAATGATCAGAGTCCACCCACAAGGGGGTGAATTTGAATCTCAAAGGCTCTGAATTTATTCTACTTGAATGGTATAGAGATCACACAGTCAAACTGGCCAGTCCAGTATTTGAAGACTTGAAAAATACTCCAGTCATTGCCATGCATAATCTACACTCTTATATGAAATGGGTCGTTCATCACCTCCCCGCGCCTGGCGATTCAGATACTGTTGCCTCCTGAAACTGATTTGTCATTTTGCTGTTTAACATGCAGTATGCAGAATCTAAGTTATTTAAATATCAGTTTTAGTAGCATCTGCAGGTTTCATGAAAATGTTTAAACTTGGTGGGAGGGCTGCCCATAGTTTGTAAAGGGGAGTGGGCTGAAGTTGCCAAACTAGTGACCCTTAAGATGCTCAGATTTTGGTGACAGTCCGTCCATTTGCAGGATTTCCTATAGTTATTTTAAGTATCACTGTGAATTAAATTCAAAAAGGGGATAAAGTCTCAGGGCTCAGATCAGTGCTCGGTGCGCTTTCCTTATGGATGCAGGTGAACTTTGAGCATCAGTTTATTACAAAGCCTTAATTTAAGAGCACCCTCATCCCACAGCAACCAAACAGCCTATGGGGGCACTTTTGCAACGCCTTCCCAACACCAGGCTGGAGCTCTGTGGGAGGGAAGGCCCTCTGGTTGCTGGGACGGGAGGAGGAGGTTAGGAGAGCTGAAAGAAGTAGATAGAGGGTCTGACAGCACCAGGGACTTGCAGTGTGGCCTAAATCTTTGCCGGGACTTGGGGCTGAGCCTGACCTGGCTGGAGGCAAACTTTGTGATTATGTTCAGGGCCCAGCCTCAGCCCCAGAAGGGACCTATTTAGGCCACACCTGACACCTCTTCCGTCTAGGCCAGTCTGCCCTCCCATCACACCCCCAGACACCTGGAGTGACGGTGACAAAGGGCCAGCTGGCATCCATTTGTCTCCTCACAAAAGCGAGTGACGATGGCGGGAGAATAGGGGCTGGGGTCAAGGTTTTAAAAATCCTCCCTTAAGAGAAGCCACAGTTGAAGCTCTAGTCCAGGCTGACGGCTCTGCTTAGTCAGCTGCGAGCCCAACGGGCACCGAAAGTGCAGGAGGTCTCAAGCCGAGAGAAAACTTCCCTTTCTGAGAACCAAAGGAACCCCAAGCCCCCAGTGCTCCGGGCCTCCAGCTCCAGGAACGCAGGAGCTCCCGAGGTCCCCAGACCTCGCCAGGTCCCCTCGGGGGACGTCGAAACCCCGTCTTCGGTGGACAGGGCGGGAAATCTCCCGCGGGAGAGACCCGAGAGTACAGTCACCTTTACCCCGGGCGCTCTGAGTGGGGTTTAGGGGAGCAGACGCAGAGGCAGGGTGGGCAGGCCTCGGCTTCCGACCTCGCGCTCCTTCCCGCCCTCCAAGTGCACCCTTCCCCCATCCTCCCCCCAGCACTTACTCTGGTCCTTTGCCCCTTCAATTCCGCTGGGCTGGGGGTCCCCACTGGAGCCCGGAACCCGTTTGCCCCGTGACCTGGGATGGGCCTGGGCGTCTCCCAGAGCACCCTCGCGGAAGGAGCGCTGGGGGACGAGGTGCCCGAGCCCGCCCGCGGTGCCGGGTCGGTTACCTGGGGATGGTTCCAGGTGGCAGAGGCCTCCGCGCGAGGCGGGAGGGCGAAGCGGACGCCAGGAGGGGAGGCACCTGAGATGGGGATGGGGGACTGGGCCTGTGTGGTCTAAACGTCTCGGCTCGCGGTGGTCCGCGTTCACGGAGAGATACACCCACCGCCTTGGAATGATAAAGCCCCGGCAGGCGGGCCGACGCCTCCCACCCTCCTCCGGGGAAGTCTTCACCGACTTCCTCTTAGTGGGAGCGCACTTAGGAATCCACCCCGGCTGCGGGGCATGTAACTAACCGGTGGGGACGCGAGGCCGGGCGACACCGCTCCGGCTTTAGCCGCCCCGCGCGTTCTCAACTCGCTCCCCCGCTCCCCTGCCAACTCCTGGCAAACTTCGCTCCCCTTTCCCCCCGCTTCCCCCGCGCCTCCACCTCCTTTCCTACGGGGCTGGTCTCCAGGCTCGTCCTTCCCGGTTCTGACTGAGTCTTCGAGCGTTGATTGACGGTTGCAATTACAAAGGATGATGCCTCGGGGAGGCTCCCGCAGCCTTGATGAGCCCGAGAAGCGCAGTCCCGGCATATTTTATCCAGACTCAGCGCCACGGGGCCGTGCGCCCCGTCCACCCGCGGGCAGGAGCGGAGGGGGTCTCGCGCTCCCCGCCCGCGAGGATGCGACTGCCTTGCTCTCCCGCCGCCGCCTTCCCGTGGCTCCGCGCCGCGTTCCCGAGCGCGCGCCGGGCACAGCCCGCCCTTGACCTGACCTGAGAAGTGTCGGGCGGCCCCGCGCGCTTCCCGCGAGCAGTCTGCAAAGGCGTAAGAGGTCATGATTTTCAGGACTGGTTCAAGTTTCCTGGGCTCGGCAGACACGGGTCCCCGGAATTACAGCGTGGAAGACCTACGTCTCCCGCCCGCCTGGGTGGGAGAAGCCTGCCACGACCCAGCACGACCCGCCCAACCCCGCACGAAATTTGCAAATCTACATCCTTGGAACCAATGTCTAACACCTCCTCCATTCCTACTTTTTGGTGCTTTCGAGAAACCAGAATGCTTTTCTCGTAGCACGTGCCTACTCTTTAGCCTCAAAAGAAACCTAGATTTCCCCACCCACCCACCCACCCACGAAAGTCTCCACAACCAGGCCGGGATAGCCCGAGGGGAAAGAGAAACAAGTTTATCAGTCTACTGAAGCTCGGGTTCTGCCTAAATTCTCCGCCCCTCCCATTCTAAAAGCCCATCAGAAGCCCCTTTTGCTTTCCTCTGAAAATCAAGTTCAGCTAGAACTCCAGAGTTCCGCTGCTGAGCTGGAGCCGGGAAGGGGGGTGGTGCTGGGCTACCCCCCCACCCCCCGCTTCTAGGCGCTCCACCCCCGCGTTCGAAGCACTTTTTTTTTTTTTAAAGAGAGGTTAAATTTTAGTGCAGACATATAAATTAACAAAGAGCACCGAATTGGCCGAAGCTTTCAGAGAATAAACTGGAATAGGTGAGAAGTCGTGTCATGTTAAAAAAAAAAAAAAAATCCCTTTCTGCTGCCTGAGTAAACAGCCTGTCGTCCAGGAGGAAAAACTGCGGCCAGTCTAGCTAGACCTTCTATCCCGAGAAAGACTGCCTGGTAGGGGGTGGCCAGCCAATGGCGACTGATTCACAGTCACTATGGGAGTATCTTAGTATATCAGGGCCCCGTCTTTACCAGCGAGGAAAACGCAAGGTGCCGCATTTATCTGGGTAATCAAGACTCCACCCCCTCCAAACAAACTCGCATCCTTTCCCTGAAGGACATGTGAGGTTTTTGGAGACTTAGGCCTGTATTATCGGAATCTACAGCTCTCGGTAATAAGGCTTCCCTGTAGAACTTTTTAGACTTCATTTTCTTTGGGGCGGGTTGCCCCTGCCCAGGGGTCTAGGCGCGTCCCACCTTGGTCGAGCCGGTGCCCTTCGAGGTGAATGGGGAGATCCGGTCTGGAGAAAGGAGCCGGCTGGGAAATAACCTTGGGTAGGTGGTCCAATCTAATCTAGCTCTTCCTCTCTGTAATTGAAATGGAGATGTGAGTCAGCTCCAACTCAACACTGGAGACTCCACTCTCGGAACCATCCCTGTCCATTCTCGGGACAAACCAGAACAGCGAGTGGCGTTCTCGAGGACGACGCTGGCGCCTGCAGGCCACTGAGCCCTGGGTGAACCCTGCGAACGCTCACACGGTGACTCCACCCCCCGTGGTCCCTCCCGCGCCCCAACCTGGACCGGGAACTCAGATCTGAGCACGAGGTGATTCTAGGCTGACATCCCATTGAATCTGGCCAGACTGGAAGCTTCATGAGGGAAGGGACGACGTGCCGGTCAGCTTCCGAATGGGGCCCCGGCTGTGGCCGCGCGGGGATGGATCGGGAGCCTCCGGCCTTAGGGGAGCCCCCGCGCAGGGTGTTCTGGTTTTTAAGATCAAAGAGTGCCGGACCCGCAGAACTGCGGCCGTCGAGCAATTCAGGTCCCTCCTGGACAACAGAGCAAGACTGGGTTTGGAAAGGGGGCACTCGGGGTGGTCTCGTCCCCTTGGGACTTGCCGCGTGGGCGTAGGAAGAGTGTTAGGGGCCCCGAGATGCCGCGGGTCGCGCTTTTCGGAGGGTGTCAGCTCCTTTTCCAACTTATAGACAACTTTCGTGGTTAAGAGATGGTGGCCAGCGTGCACCGAGCCTTGGGGACGAATTCTTTCGCTTTCCCCCAGGATTTCTCGTCTGGACACTGTGGGGCGTCGCTTCGGGGACTTGGTGGCGGGTTCCGAGCAGTTTTCTTTCCAATCCTATAGGCACCGCTGGAGGCGGCGGAGTTTTGGGGCCCTGAGGCTGCGGACGTCCAGAGCCAAGCCTCAGCAGCATTAACTGTGGAAAACGTTAGCGCCGGGCGTGGGACCAGCATCTCCCAGCAGGAGACACACCCGGCTTTGTCAAAAGTGCTTTAAAAGGGCGGGGGAGGAGGTGCTTAAACTATCTCTTTCC